>NW_020884906.1:1117038-1384344 GCF_003945725.1 Corapipo altera
AAAAAAAAAATGAAGGATTGGACTTGATGATCTCAGAGGTACTTTCCAACCTGGCTGATTCTCTGATCATTGTGGTGTAAGTAGTTTCTCATGGGGATCATTTAGGAATCAGTCTGTAGAGTTTCAAAGTCTCACAGTAAATGCAATCAGTGCAGCTGGGAAATTCTGTGCAAATGCTATTCTATGGAAAATATCTATTGGAAAACTCTAGAAAACTTTGTGGGATATCTGTTTAGGCCACTGAAAAGGTGTTATTAGCCAATAATTTCTTTATTTATCTGGTGAGAAATGAACAACTAAATGAAAATTGTCATATTAAAGTTCCAGTGGGTAACTTAGTAGGTCTGGCTTGTACCCAGAACTATCTGGCCCTGCTTGGACTTTTTGGCAGGACTGGGCAGCACAAGATGATCCAAATGTTCTGAGCACTGCAAATTTGAAGGAAAAATAGCTTTTCCTAACCAACTAGTTGCTGATCCTTGAGGGTTCTCCCAGCGACCCTGAACAGTTTGCAGGTCACCAGTACTGTGTGGGCTGGCAAATGCATTTAATGTAGTAAGCAAATCCAGTAAGAAAAGTAGAATTATTTATTGTGGTCACCGTTTAACAACAACAGCAAATATGAGCTAGGAGCTAAATTGCATAGTGACTGATAAAATATTCCAGGGATTTTCAGTACTTTCAAGTGTGCAAAATAAAAGAATTTTCTTAACCATGTAGCTAAGATTTCCAGCTAATAATAGTACCATGATTTGATATGAAAATTGCATTGCAATCCAGCTTTCCTGATGCTTGCTCTGCTGGGAGTTCCCTTTCATCTGCCCAGCTCGGAGTGGTGCCCTGCCACGTGGCTCCAGCACAGCTTCTGTGGTTGGCCCTTTCTCATTTGGGGTAAAACCTCTGAGTAAAATCTTGCAAGAAGACGTGCAATTACTAGCCATGTTCTGCCAGATTATTTTTAGATTGCTCTTTGTAGCTGTATTTGTTCTTTGTGTAGTCATTAAATCTTTCCCTAGCTCATGCTGCCATTGCTGTTTACCTCAGTGCTGCCAAAACCTTCTGGCACACTGATTAGGTAGTGTGAATCCAGAAACTGCAGTCCTTGAAATAAAGGTGTTCCAGGAGAGCAACTCTGAGACATGTCTGTTCTGCTTTAGTCAAGTCCTCCTCAGACATCTCCACAGTTTGACTGGTAAAGTCATCTCATGGCTTTAAATACACTTGGCTTGTAACACAGATTGAGTGTTGCTCAGCAGTGCTTTATGCTGTCTTGAAAACAGACTGTTCTCCAGAGCTGGAGTGTTAGTGGGAAGGAAAGGAGGTGAACTGCTGGACACCAAATTACAGAAAATTATTGCCTTCTGATAGTTAATCTGTGATGTGCAGCAGAAAAAAGTAATCTCAGGGTGCTGTTCAGCGTAGCCCTGTAGACCCGTAACAGAGACTGTCTCAGCCACCTTCTGGCAGTGCTGCAGAAGGTGCACCTGCACCGTGCACAGCACAAGTGTTGGGATCCAGGGGATGGCTGTGCAGCCCAGCCCAGGCTGGCACAGTGTTCTTCAAGATCAGTTGAAGTTTGGAGAAGTGCCCCTTCTTGTTGCTGTGAAAGCTACAATTCTTTGTGCCCTGACTCCACATACACAGTTTTATCTTTAGTCTCCATCTATAGAACTGTTGTGTGCTTAGGAGATATAAAAAAGACCCAAGTTGCTGCTGAGAACCTCCTTTCAGAACAGGAGTGGCTTGAAAGACTGGCCCTCCAAATAGGGGCAGATACAGCAAGGTCAGCATTAGTGTGTCAGAGTGAAGGGGAAACCATTCTAAAGGGTGGAATGAGCAGAAGCCCTGAATCCTCCCCACCTGCAAAGCTGCCTTTGACAGACTTTCTAGAGAGGGAGAAATCCTAGTGGGAAAAGACAACTGAAAGTACTGAGGTGTGGATTGGGCATAGTCTTAAGAATAACTCCTGTATTCACATGAAGGAATGTTACTGTCCCAGAAGGGCTTTGACAGTAAAGATAATGAAATCTAAAATCATCAAACTTCAAATATGTATCTTAAAATGAGCTTGTGCTTATTGCTTCCCAACTCCTGCTAGAAACTTGGCAGGATGCTTATGTGGCTCACCTAGAAAGGAAACAGGCATGTCCATGCTAAAAATGCAGATATGACTTTTCTCTTGGGAGAGAAGTTTTTCAAGCCCTAAGAAATGCATTTGAGTAATTCTCGTACTGTCCATTACAGGATGCTGATCAAACATCAAAACTGGTCTATAATGCTGCTTAGGATAATATTTTCTAGTTTAAAATATCAGTGGAAAATTAATCAGAGTTCTGTTTGCAACTAAAGTTCTTCACCAAGACTGTTGCTTGAGTGGGAAGGAGGAAGGGGCTTGAACCGATTTAAGGGATAAAGTCTCTGCTTTTTGTCATGCAAGTGGTGCTAAAGTAACTCCTGACCTGAGTGCTCCTGAGATGGATCTTCCAGCCTAGTTTTGAAGAGGAACCCAGTCCCCTCCTTGGAGATCTCTCAGCAATACCATCAAACCTGGTAAGTGACATACATTGAGAGACTTGCTTCCCAAGGATGCTTTTGATCCAGCTCCCGGAGCTAGCTGTGCCTCAAGGCTTTCAGATTATTATTATGCAGAGCCTGGTTCTGTGTGAAATTGTTGACCTTTTGATTAGTTACACGGATTTTAAGAATAATTACTTTCAATAAGCTGGCATGACAAGGAGTAGCGAAGCATAGGAAACATTCAATATCCCCCAAGCATTTAAAAATAACTTGAGTAGATGTTGTCCCTCCCTATCCTCATAAATCTAAGTCTGGTGTTTGTTTTCAGTTGACATTTTTAAAGTTATTCTAGAGGGCTAGAGAATATATTTTTTTTCCTCTGGTGGTTTGGTTTTTGTTTTTTTTCTGACGTGGGGCAGTTGTTAGCAAAAGCTGAGATTTCACACAGCCATATGTCCTAGGCTGGAACTGGCTGGCTTTGTTAATGCTGATGCTCACAATTTTTTTTTTTTTTTTTTTTTTTTCAAACTGCAGAGTTGAGGACCCCTATGGCTTTTTGGTTGGGTTTTACTTGTTCGGTTCTTAAGACCGCTAGAACTGGAGTCCCTTGAAATGAGAAATGGCAACATCCTTTCAGAGGAGAACTGCAGTGGGTACCTTCTAGGGCGAGCTTGCTTTTAACAACCAGCAGATGCTGCAAATGTGGCTTTTGTTGTCTTACCAAGTGGTTACTTTATCTTCGCGTTGGCAGCTGCCAAAGGGGGATTAGCTGATGGAGGGAGCAAGCTGCAGCTCCTGGTCTGGATTTCTAAACTTCCCGGTGGCCTTGGACCAGTCTCCCCATGTGAGGGTTTCCTCCTGACCAAGGCGAGCTGCTGGGTGGTGCCCCGAGCGTGAACACAGGAGCCATTCACACGCTGCTCTCGAGAATGCTGATTCGGTGAACTTCCTGACGTTACCTTAAATTACCTCTTCTGTCTGCCTCTTGATGCTAATGGATAGATTTTAAAAGAACAGAGCATAGTGCCATTTCAGTTATGCTCGCGCTCAGTTATTAATTTTGGAATCGGTTAAATTTGGCAGAGTGCAGCATTCCCCTTAACGTCGTGACTCCGTGTTTGGCAGAATAAAAAGCAGGGTTTATTGGCTGAGCTGCAGCGCACGGTCTGTGCCGAGCCGGCCCCGTCCCGCAGGGACCCCCCGGCCCCGCTCCCTGCCGGGCCCGCGGTGCTGCAGCGTCTGCACCGCCTCCCTCCCTGGGCAGGGAGCTCTGCAAGGGCTGTCGTGTCCTGCACAGGGAGCTCCAGACATCGCCTTTTTTTCTTGTAACAAGGAGAGAACCGGCCCCGCGCTGCCCGCAGGGGCTGCCCCGCTGCAGAAGGGCGGCGGCGGCGCCTCGTCCGCCCCGGGAGCTCCCGCAGCCCCGCTCGCCGTCTCCCCGCAGCGCTACCTTAAGGGGCTGGTTGACATCAGCCGAGTGGGCTGGGCGGTGTGGGTGGGATTTCCTGTGCTGGAGGTCAGCTGCTCCCGTCCCTCTCCCGTCCCTCCCTGCCGCCCGGGTCCCGCTCTCCCCGCGCCGGAGGGACCCGCATCCTCCCGGCGCCCTCCTCTCGGGTTGGATTTACACAGTGATGTGTAAGCTACAGGATGCCCAGCAGCACTGGAAAGAGGTTTAAACCTACTAAATACATCCCGGTCTCCACTGCAGCTGCCTTATTAGTGGGTTCGACTACTTTATTTTTTGTTTTCACGTAAGTACGGCTCTGGCGGAGGGGGGGCCGTGCTGGGGCCGCCCGGCCCGGCGGGGGGAGGCGGCGGGGCTTGACAGCCCCCCGGGCCCCGCCGCTGCCGGTCCCGCTCCCCGCCCGCCGCCCGCTCTCCCTGCCCGGCTGCGCTTTGCAGAGGCTCACGATCGCTCCGTGTCGCGAAATGTGCCTGACAGGCAGATCCACCATTTCGTGGCACACAAAACCCGTCCGCCTCCCGCCCTGCCGGCGGTGTGCGGCGGAGCTGCCGGAGCCCCGCGGCCCCTCGGAGCAGCCCCTCGGAGCGGGCAGGGCTGGCGCGCTGGGGAGGTGCAGCCCCAGCCCGGGGCTCAGCCGGCCGGAGTCTCTGTGCTCAGGGAGGCAGCGCTGGCCTCCTCCCTCAGTCTCAGGGTTCATCCGGCAAAGCCTCTCCAAGTGGAAGGAATCCTATTCTAGGCATTACCCATTCTACATATTTTTATGTAACTGTTCCTGAAAGGCTGAGGATCTGATGAACAAATTTACGTTTGCTTGAAGGAGAGACGGGGAAACTTTTTTCCCCCCCTTTCTGTTTCCTCTTCTCTCATTGCCTTCTCCCTTAAATGCGGGATTGGGCTCTGGCGGTCGGCTCGCAGCTCTCCTGTAGTTCCATTAATATGTGAGTGCTGTAGTGCCTCGGCTGTTTTCTCTCCCTTTCCATACACTGGAGTTCTGTCGCTCGTAAACCCTTCCTGTGCGGGGGCATCGGCAGCCTCTCTGCAGAGGTGTCAGTGTTTCCAGAGAGATGCTCTGAAAGGAGCCTGGACCAAGCTGCCTTTTGGGAAGGTGGAAAGACGGCTATTGCATATTGAGATTTATTGTTTCATTTATTTTGAAGTTTTATTATTTCTGTTTTCCTTGTTTTGCCGTTGCTATTTTTTCACCAAGCTCAGTGAAGCTGTTGGAAGCAGAAGGCTCTGTAGGAGTGGGAGTTATGTGTCTGTGTCATTATCCTTCGTGGTTTGGCTGTGATATGATTCTTGATGTTTCAAAATGCTGGTGTGGTAATCGCAATGTAGGATTTCAGAATAAATGTGGATGTTGTTTTGTCTAACAGTTTCTTAAATCAGAACAGATTTTGACACTGAGTAACGCTCTTGACTTGGTGTGCCTTTATTTCTCATTGCTTGTTTTCAATGCATTTGATATGAAGTAGTGGTGACTCCTTTCAGGATATTATACTGTGTCAAGAACTGGTCAAGCCTCAAGAACTGATACAAGTATCTGCCTATCATTCATCATTTGGGCATCTAATTATAGCTTGGTGCTTGCAGGCAAACACAGGACAGAAGTTGGCTTTTGTGATGAACTTGGTTAACACTGGTGTGGGGAATATTAAATGGTTGCACAGTTGAAAAGAAAAGGGGGTCTTAATGCCGTCATTTGTTTTTTCTGCTGCCTGGGGAATGGATGTGTGCTGAGGCTGTTCTGGAAGCTGGATGCTTGTTTTCGTATGATACTTCCAGTGTGGAGCTACAAATTGCTTAGTGATGTAAGACTTTCCTGGTAACACAGTTGTTGTTGAAACATCCTTTTGGCAGCAGGACATCAACAGAGATGTTGGTTTTACAATTTGTTATTGTACGAAAGAAGCAATTGGCTTTAATTCATCACCGAATCTCAAACTTCACTCTGCTCCCTCTGTTATCAGTGAATAATTACATGCAAAATGAACTATTTTAAGGATCTCTCCATATTGTAACTTGGCCTGTGTATCTTGAAGTGTTAGTAAATTTTTTGAGGACTGTCCCAGACATACGTTCCCTGCTGCTGCCAAGTCTTGTGTGTAATAAAAGTAACACATAATTGAGCAACTGTTGCCAGGCAGGATCTGAAGTCCTGTCCATTCAAAAATACTCAGATGAATTTGTATGGAATTGTTGTTTTTCATGCTGAGCAGTTTTAGTAAAATCTATCTATGTTGTGCCATCACAGCAAGCAGTACTCATGACATTAGTGTCTGTTGTGTGGTGCTGGGTTTTTTCCCCTTTTCCTGAGCATTTCCATTTTTAGCTTTTTCCACAGGCAGGGTTTTGTGTCTTGATCTTTTTGTTGTCATATGTTATTAAAGGCTGAGATAAATCTGAATTTTCAGGTGTGTTGATTTGCACAACTTGTTTGATGTTGGATAAATCTCTGATAATGCAGCAGTTGAAACGCTGGCCTAAAAATGCTTTTGATACAATCCATGCTTGCTTGTCAGAGCACAAGAACTTAATCAAATGGAGATTTACATGTGTGTTTATTACCTCCTTATTTGTGTTAATTATCTGTAAGGCTGCTGTGTCTGTAATGAAGTAACCTGTATATAAATACATGAAACCAAGGATGGATGGAACTCATATCAAATTTTGGGTGCAGATCAGCTCAGTGAGATATCAGGGATTTGAGCAACTTCAGTGTGGTGAAACACAATAACAGTGGTTAAAAATATGTGGAAAAATGGAATAATAACTATTTTTAAACCACTAACTGAATAGAAAAAAAATCCTTTTAGGGCACTGGAAACACTTCTGAATAAATGTATGAAAACAGAGGACCTGACTTGGCTTTCTCCCTAGACACGTTTTGGGCTCAAGCCATGTGTTAGGAGTGTCTTCTGCTGAATGAAAAGCTCTTTGAACTTGAAGGGCAGGGTTTGCTTTTTTGCAGTGTGATCTTTATTTTTAGCTTTTGTCCAAACACCTTTGCTAAAAAGCAGCACATAAAGACTGGAATACACAGTGTCCACTATTAGTTCATGGTGGTGTTGATCAGTGCTACTGTTAAGCTTTGGGAAAATTCCACTATATGTTCTCCTTTATTCTTTTTCCTCAGCTAACTATTTAGGATTCTCTGTTACATTCCTTCTGGTTTTATGAGGGGGAACTAAACTGTTTAGCTATCAAGATTATTGCCTGGAAAGGCAACTAAATATTGCAGTTGTATTACTACAGGCTTTTAGCACTCCATGTGTGTTCCTTCAGTAATAAATACAGTGTCTGAGTAGGTGGTCTAATTTGTCACAGTGAGAGAGTAAACAAGCATTAACTCTAAGCATTATGAAGGAACATATCAATAATGTTATATAGAATGATTAGGTTAATTTACTTATATGAACAAATCAAATGGCATAATGAAGGAAGAACCAATTCTTCTTAACGCTGCGAGAATCCAGAGTGAGTCAGTTCTAGCAGACATGAACTTTTCTACCAAAACCTTTTTTTTCTTGGTATTTCTCATCAGGCTTTTTGTTAGAGATAACAACCTATTTCAGTGGAGTCTGCCTTGGACTCCCAATGGCTGTGATGGAAACCTGAGGGGGATCACTCAAAAACCCTGAGTTTTAAGAACTTGCCACCTTATTTTAGGCTGTGTAACTTCAGTCTTAGTAGAGAATGCAACTTAATTATCAGTATGCAAAATGTCACCCAGTGAACGGTTGGAATCAATGATCTGAAAGGACTTTTCCAGCCTAAATGGTTCTGTAGCTGTTCTGGAGCTAATAGTTCTCTTCACCTGTTTAAATTGGCTCCTTACTGTAGTTGTTAGTGCTGAGAACCCCGGGGTTAGTTCAGCAGCTGCAGTGCTGTAGATTACACAGCAAGCTAAAAGCATATGGTTTTAAGGGAAAACTGTGGCTCATTTTAGTAAGGAGAAAAAGCTTGTCATTCTTCCTGAATACTGCAGACTAGAAGTTTCTGATAAAATACCCATTTTCAGACTGTAATTTCTGCAGCATGCAGCATCTCTGAAGTACAGTGGAAACATGGAGCCCATGACAAAGGTCCCGGTGCCACTACTTTTTTGATACAATGGTAGCAACACTGCTGTATATTATTCCTTTAAATGGGATAATAAAATGGGTAATTTTCTCGATGAAGTGAAAGCACAAATAAGGTGAAAACTCATTCAGTCAGTACTGAAAATGAGACTTCAACTTAGTTCTTAACAGTCATAATGGGAGATAATCATAGGTGTGCACCACAGACAGCTGCAGTTGGCACTCTAATGCAGGCTGTGCCACAGGGAGTTTGATACCAATAACCTGCAGGAAATGACTGAGGAGTGATAAACTGGTGTAGAAGAGCAACTGAAGTTGCAGTAGGGATGGAAAGGCAATAGAGAAATAACCTGTACTTGTGCTGTTCCCATGGCTGGCAGACTGTGCTCTAGAGCAGGCCTGGGGGACTTACCTTAACAGGAAGGAAAGCTTGGTTTCAATTGATCAGTTTACAGAAAAATTGGTATTCTCCCCACATTTGTATGTGATGTTGCTGTGTTTTATGAACTAGAAAGACTCAGCATTTCTGTAGCTGTGTATGAATTCAGATACACTTGAGATAAATGCACCTCTTAAATCATAAGCACTACCCTGCTCCTGCAATTATCTGATCCTGCACTGGAACAGCCTTAAAATAAATATGTAACAGCACTTTAAAGTTCAAAACTATAGTTACCATCCTGGATGGTAGTTAATGGAAATATAATTATATATGTACCTAGAGTTCTTGAACTATCTGTTGGATCTTTTCCTCCCATGGCTTGCATATGCTCACAGATCAAAAAAGGGAAGGTATCATCTGCTTTTTGGACTTGAGTTTGTTTAGTCACTAGCAAAGGTCAAGCTAATAGAAGATTATCTTTGCTTTAGTGAATTTGATTTGCATCCAAAATGTTTTTCTTACCTGAAGTATTTTAAAGCCTTCTGTAAACTCCAGTTCCAGCTGTTCAGATGTTCACTTCTGCCAGTTCAGTGTTCTGATTTCAGGTAGAACAAATGATAAAATGTGATTTAAAATGAACTTTAAGGCTGACTTCACAAGCACACACTGATTTCAAGCAGTGCAGCTTAACCTCCTGCGATATCTTAACATTTTCCATGTTAAATGCATCTTTAATGGCAGGCTTTTCCTGTCCACTCTACCTGGGATTCAGAAGAGGGGACGCTTCCTCGGTTGACCTGAGTCATCTCAGTTGTCACGTCCATCAGCTTCTGTAAAATATTTACTTTTGTTATGACAAAGAAATGTCCTTTTAAGCTGTGGCAATTTCATCTTGCTATATAATTTTTGTAAATAGAATCTAGACAAACTTGTCATGCAACATAAGACAGGCAGTCTCAACAGGAAAATAGATTTCACTGAAGTGTGAAAAGTTTTTTTGTTTGCTGAGGTTTTTTTTTTTTATGCTCTAAGAAACCTCAGTTTTACTGCTTTTAACTAGTTGATTCTATGATCTTTGCTTCCAAGGGCACCGGCCAGGTTGGCAATACAGGACATTTCTGAAAGCTATTAAATGTCACCCCTTTAGAAAAACCCCTTGATATTTATTATCAACGGGAATATTTTTTCTTCCTGTAGTTTGAGAAAGGGAGAAGGAGGCTCATCTTTGGTGGTGGCAGCAAGTGGCTGAGTGTGTTGAGCTCTCTGTGTGCAGCCACTGCAGGGGCGTTTCAGTGCTCACTGTAAATCCTGGTTTAAAAAGGCAGAAGAGCTGCTGCAATGAAAGTTATTCCTGTACATGGGCCACAGCTGTAGTCAGTGTGTGATTTATGCCAGGAGCAGCCTCCTTTCTATTTTACCTAATAAACAGAGATTAAGGTCATCTGGAAATAGGAAAGAGAGTGTCTCAATTAGATCAGGGTGGGCCTCAGCCTTTGTACATGAATATACAAGCAATTTTTCTATTTCTGTTTAAAGTTCTTTTCAAGATGCTAATATAAATACTCTCTATGTTTGTCCAAGTATGCCACACGTGTGTCCTCTTATAAATAGAACCAATCTCTGCAAAATTGTTCAAGCTCAGTTGGTTGGTTAGTAATGTAAACTAAGGGATGTTACTGCTCAAAACACAAAACTTAAATTGAGAAGCAGATACATGTGGTGCCCTTGGAGATCTGATTTTTGAGGTTCATTACCTGGGGTGGTTGCTAATTATACACATAACACTGTTGTGTAAACAACTTACTCTGCTGCTGCTTGCTTCTCAGCTAGAATGAGGTGTAGAACCCCGTGGTGTGGGGATCTCTGTGAGACCTGGGAAGGGTGGCCTGGGACAGGTTTTCTGGGCTTGCTTTACTTAGAGTATAACCTACAAGGAAACTTTGCAAGGCCTACAGAGGGAAACCATGAGTGTTGTTTAGCTTTGCACTGGAAGATGTCAGGAATTCAGCAATAAGGTGGCACAAGGCAATTTAGAGCACGAAGGAGATGTAAACTGGAGTGGGGGAGAAGTATCCTAAAAGTCACACAAGCTACACTTGTGTAACCAAAGCAAAAGTGGAACTCTGATTTACTGTCCTTTGATTCGAGCCAGTAGATACAAGACTTATTTCTCTCTAATGCCAGAGTAATGTTCAATTTGGCTGCACTGGTACAGAGCTGCTCTGAGTTGCTCATTTGTCAGTGGGAGCAGCTGATGACATGGAGAGGCAGGAGCGTGGGGGCTGAGGCAGCAATGCTGCAGCTTTTAATGGGAATTCTGTATTATTCTTTTGCAAAAATACCATACACTGGAAAAACCTACTCAGCCTGCATCTTATTTTACCGTGGAGGTTTTGGGGATCCTTGCTTGGTGATTGCAGTAATTAATTCAAATGAGTACACCACAGTGTAGTGTATACTACATAAATCTTCAGCCAGTAATCTGTATCCAGAAAGAGGATTTAATTAGTCACTGATTGTTCTTATGCAATTACTAATGCAATTTAGCTAGACTTGCTTCAAAAGCTGTCCAAAGTGCCTAAAATTCTGAGCTCTAAACCTATTATATAAACACTAGTGGGTACTTGATTCTTTGTTTTTCTCAGCATGGATATTATGGAATAAACTTTATGGTAACCCATACTTAGACACTGCGGTAGTTACCATGGTTTTCTGTTTGTGAAAGTGTAAACACAGAATTTGTGGACTTCAAATGTGGAATCCTTATGAAATACCTGTACTCTGCTGCTGTGTGTTGAGATCATCCAGTAACAAAGGACAGTGGAGCCAGGTGCAGGAAAAGTACCCCTTGAATTTTAGCTCTAAACCCCAAGGCAGCTGTCTGTGTGCACACCTGCACTGTTTTGGTGGGTACTTCAGTGGCACGTGAAGTGCATCATTAGGAAATGCCCTTTGTTGCTCTGTAGAGCAAGGCAGGCAATAGGAAGATGGGAATACATGAAATACAGATTTTTGTCAAGCCACATGTAGAATGATGTCATTTTCTGATGAAGGGAGGCGTTCATAGAGGCAGACTGCTCAGTCATTCCCATGGAAATAAGGTCTGTATGTGCCACTTTGAAGTGTCTGCTCTCCAGAAAACCCTGGTACTCACTCAGACTAAACTAATCACAGAATATTCTTAAATGAGCAAATTATTTTTTAAGTTGGAAGCCCAACAAAGCAAGCTCGAGACTGCTTAAATGTATAAGGGCTTTCATAAATAAAGTCAGACAAAGCCTTACTCTCTCAGGATTCTTAAAACTAAATTGGCATTTACATTAGCTCTTATTCATGTCTTCAGGGAAATAATCCAATGTAATATCAATATCAACACAATTTAAGTACAGTGCTGGGAATAAGGAAAGCTTGGACATTTTTATAAACAAGCATAATTTTAATTTAAACTTGGGTCAATCACAGAACTGCTTCAAAGTGGAAAAGTTCAGCTTAAAATTTTTCTGTCTACTCTGCTCCCAGTCAGCTAGGAGAGGCAGGTATTTTCTTATGGAAAAACACTTCCAGTCCCCCTTCTCAGCCAGCTCAGTTTCAAAAGTTATTTAGGATTATTTTCATTGTGAATAACCTCCCTTTCAGTTCTTTATCCTGAGCAAGATCTCATTCTGCATGTTTAGCTTTCTCTGAGGACTGATGTTTGCCCCAGCAATCAGACTCTCCAGATGTGTTGTGATCTAATAATGCTGTGGTTAACCCCTGTCTGCTGTCAGCAGCTGCTGAGCCACCTCCTGTGTTTTCCCAGCAGCCAGCATTTGCTGGGGTGGTATCCTGGCTCCAGCAGGACCATCAGTTGGGAGGTGGGTGTGCTCTCCCTCCAGGGGTTTGTGTCTGGCATTGGGCTCAGGAGCCACTGCCTGGAGACTTCCCTGGGGAACCACACTGTTAACTTGGCTTCTCCTCCAACATTCCAAGGCACGACGAGGGAACAGGTACTTGTGGATGTCTGTATGATCATCCTCGTGGTCAAACCTGTGACTTTTACCAGTAACTCTGGGTTCTTGTCTTGTTTTAAATGATCAGCTCATTTCTCCATTGTCTGGTGCATAAGTCTCACATCTTGCTTTTCTCCTTGAAGACTTTGCTGCATCCCCTGCCTTATCACCTGGCCACGTGCAAGCAATTACTATTCCAAAGGGTCTCTCCTTGAATGGACAAAGTATGCTAGTTACTCTGCAAAGAACCAAGTACAGTTGGTTCTTTGTGTAGTAAAGCAGCTCTAAAGACACATTTCATAGTAGGTATATAGTTTTTAACTTGATCAGTGCACAAGTAGGTTGGCTTAGCACATACTGCATCTTGTGTAAATGGCTAACGAGTCTGTGGCAAAAACAATAAAACCATCAACGGGCACTGGATTTTTTTTTTTTTAATGACCAAGTTTTGCTCATTCCGTAGGAAGATGTGTATAAAATGGCTGCTTTCTGACATATAGTACAAGTCAAATAGATATTAAGGCACTGAGTCTAATGAGGCGACTTCTAATTCATGTACAGAAGTTGTAGCATCTGCAGCAGCAAAGGGGATTAATATTTGCCACAGAAATTTCACATTACAGGAATAAAATAACAGGACACTTAAATCTGCATGAATGTACGAGTGTGGAGCTATATGTACTAAAGCTTCCTTGTCTCTCTTGAAAAGTTTAATGGTAACATTGTAGTCTTTAAACTTTCATTTGTATGTGATTCCACAATGACTAATTACTTTTGCCAAGTAATTTTTCTTGCATTGTATTACAAATGCTAGTGGGATAGAGCTAAACATGATATCTGTGGTTTGAGAACTGAAAAATTAATGATTCCTTCTCTAGCCTGCTGTGTTTGATTTATAATTCATCTCTGATAAGAGACATGCTCTTCTGAGCCCGCTGTCATCTCTCCATTTACTATCTAGGTGGGTGTTTTTTAATTCTTGCCGTGGTGGATGTTGGGGAGTTGTGAATTCTGGGCTTAGAGTGCTCTTGAAGAAGTAGGTTTCCAGACCCCCATTTTCTTCACCTCTCATTTCTCCTCTGTGGGATCTGGCCCCAGGACTTGTGTTGACCCCAAACCTCTCAGCTGCTGTTGCTGCCATGACCCTTGATTCTGAGCATAACCCAAGTACATGGTTCACCTTTCAGAGGCCCTTGACAGCAGGAGGGAATGGAGAGCTCCAAGGGTTCTGAGTGTCCTGAGTAGCTGCTTACAGCCACTCTCCATCTCAAGGAGTGCCACAGCTCTGAACTCAGCACTAACCCTTCACACAACACCTCTCTCACTCCTCTGTTTGGTCTTTAGTCACTCTGGAACTTCCTGGGCTATTTGGCTGCCTCTTGTCTGCCTCTTACACTGGCTTTTTTGCTGTTCTCTGCCTCTCTCTTGGCAGGTGACCTCCAGGTCAGTCTGTTCAGGTAGTTAAGGCCTTTTGCCCAATACACACAGCATAGGCTGATCCACTGTTTACCTTCTAAAATGCCAGAATAGAGGCATTACAAGGTGCAATTCAAAATCCAATCCCATCTGTTGAGCTGGAGTGGCTTTTATGAGTTGATGAAACAACTCTTCTGTATTGAAGCTGTAAGTGCTCTCTGTGGGCCACTGTCTTTACTGTGACTCACACACACTTGGCATCCTCTCCAGAGAAGCTGACCAACATTTCCATCTTCTTCCCCACTGAGAAGTTCTGTACTCTTAGGCTGTGAATTTATTTGCTCCAGAACAGTGACCTGAGTTGCAGCTGGTCCAAAGGGAAAGAGATGTCTTGCAGTTTGCCAGTTCCATGGTCCTCTTCTGAGCACAGGAGAGCCCTGTTTAGTGGATTGAGGCACTGATCCTGCATTTTTGTGATTAATATGCTTTGTGCTTTTGTTTGCATCTCTCAGAGTGGCGTTATTTATTTTTGTTGCTTCATCTGCTTTGGAAATGAGAAAAGGTTATTTTGAGTGCAGTATCAACTTGGCATCATTAAAGAAGTGTCTCTTCTTGCCAGTTTTTTTCCTGGTTCCCCTAGAAATACGTTCCTGTTGGGCTGCTTCTGCCACTGTGTGTGTTGTGCTGTGTCTCCAGAGCAGCACACTCTGCATGTGTGATGCTGGCATGTCTGAGGAGGGGTTGATTCCCTTGGGCATGTGAGTCCTGCCAACTCCTCAGTTAGGAAACTTAAGGTTTCAATATACACTGTGCTTTTAGTCCCAGTTTGGCCCCTTCTTTTGGAAGGCATTTTTTTGGAGCAAGGAATGATATACTGCATTTTGTTGTGGTCTGTTTTGTTTGGGATTTTTTTTTAATTAAAAAAAGAGTTTATGGTTATATTCAAGTAGTTAATCAGTCTGCACCTCATTCAGACCTCTCCCCTTAGTTCCCTTCTCACTCTTTCTTACCATGCCTGCTTCAATAATCTGAGCTGCATGGGAATTACTGAGATGGGATCCAAAGCTAGAATCTGAATTTGATCTCCTGACATGCCCAGTAAAATCTCACTGCAAAATGATTATTCCAGGGTATCCAAGTGGCTGCCTGCTTGGTTTAAATCCCTTGGAGGGCTGTTGGTCCTCCTGGCTGATTGTGTTACTTCAGCTGCCTTTATGATCCACATGTCCTGGGCCTTACCCTTCTGAAAGAGGACTGCCTGTGGCCCAAGGACAAGATCCTGTTCTGTAACTCTGAAGTGATGAGCTTTTCAACAGAAAATAAAAAAAATAACATTCTTCAGCTTCCTCTTGGAAATGTCTGAATCATTTTGGTTAAAACCTTAAGTGGGACAGATACTTTGCTCGAAGGGCAGAGCTGGCAGAAAGACTGCAGCCTAACAGTTAATTTGGCAGAGTGATTCAGAATGGAAAATATGCAACGTTGGTGTGTACCTGTGCCCTCTCAGTCCCATCAACAGAACGCATTCCCATCAGCTTTTCCAGTGGCTGTTAGTCTGCAGATGCTTCTCTTCACTCCTCACTTCTCAAGTTGAACTCTATAAATTTCAGTAGATACTGGGCTCTCTCTCTGAAAGTCAGTCCTCTTAAATATGCTTCTTCTCTAGGGTGACAGTCTTAAAAATGTATTGTTTGCCTTTTTTTTTTTTCTGAGTTCAGAAAACAGCGATTTAAAGTAAATTATCTCTTAGAAGACACTTAGCCAAATGGGACACTGTGCCCATTTAAGTGGTAGGGGGCAGGATGGAAAGACAGGAGAGTGTAAATTGTGCTATTGTTAATTATTGTGCCATAGGCAAGGGTTTCTTTCGTTTTCCCCCCATCTTAACGTTTAGTCAGAGGAAATGTAACTACGGAAGAAGTTGCAGTGTGGGAAGGGATGTTCTGATTTCCATGGCAGTAACACAGAAGGTTTTTTATATATATACAAACACTTCACTATCACTTCCCTGATGTTACCTGTGATATTCTGAAGGCTGTTGGAGGGAAGGTACATCAAGGGAGGCCTAGACTGGGTCACTGCTGATTCTTACTCTGTACTCTTGTAGCCTTGACTAGGTCCATGTTCAGAAAGCAGAAACCTGTCAAAAGTCAATATATCTACACTGAATATCCAAATTATTAGTAGTGTTCTACATGCAGATTAGCGCTTTTTTTGTGCTTATTTAACTGAATCTTGGAATTAGCCTTCTAAAAATATTATCCATAAATGAACACAGGATGAGTGCTGTGCTAGGCACACTTAAAATCCTCTCATGTCTTTGAAATATAAAATTCTTTATTTTGAACTAAAGAAAATAGAAAGAAAAAGTCAGAATCCCTAAGGGGAAAGTACTGCATGTTCAGGTCTCTTGTCATGGCCTATTTGATTTATAAATATAAAAAAACCCGTTTGTGTTCTAGAGCTGGGGCTGGTCCAGCGTTCTCTGTTGTTCTCCCACAATGTGACAATCATCCAGAAAGCTTCCATGAGGATACAGCGGGATTTTGGGTGCATTATGGTATAAATGTATCTCTGGCTATAAACTGTCAATCTCCATTTTTGGGTGAGCCTTAAAGGAAGATTCAGGCACAAGGAAACAGACTTGTTTGGTGACAGTTCAGCATCGCTTCACTTGCCATGTATGATCACCCTCTCAAGAACTGCATCCTGCTGCGATGACAGTTTGCTGGAAACTCTCCACAGATTCATTGGAAGTTGGCTGAGCCCCAGCTCCACAAATTACTGGTCAGAAGAGACTGTTTGTAGGGCACAAATCTATCCAATTTGTAGTGTTGATTTGATTCTTTTTTTAATTAACACTTTAAAAAGTGTGTCAGCAGAGTGCCAAAAAGACAAGAAATGATCAGCTAAAACATTTTATTGCAGCATATGATGCTGTTTTATATTATCATAGGAACATGGCACTTAGATATGGCAATATTTTTTTTCTGTTACTTTTGTTCATTTTATGGTCAGCAGCAATTCGAAATAGTCTTCAGAACAAATGCTGGGGGTTTTGCCCTTTTTTCTTTTTACTTTTTCTCCTCAATTCTTATCTCCTTTCTCTGAATTTCCATTAAGTCCAGTATCTTGCTGAATTTAAAGCTAACAAGTTGAGATTTTTTTCCCTCTTTTTAATTTTTTTCACTGTAAGAGTGCTTTCTGTCTGGTGTTTCTGGCTTAAAGAGGTGATTGGCAGCTATTATGTAAAGAAGTACACTAGTCTGTAGTCCTCTGGAGATCCGGCAAGTGCTGTCAGGATTAATAAAATCTGGCTGGCTGATTTTTGATGAAATCATCTTTCTCCTTCTTTTTTGCTTTGAAGCATAATTTTTTCCTTTTTGTTTTTTTTAAGTACTGTTTCCTCAGTGCTCTATGTGAGACTGTAACTCCTCCATCCAGTCCTTCAGTACAGGACTATGAGGGTAGTGAACGTCAGGGTGAAAGATCAGAGCTCGTGTTGACAGCAGTTTAAACGTACCCTTGCTTATGTTTCCTGTTGTAATGTTTCCCATAGAGTTGCCAGTTTATAGCTTCAGATTTTGGAAATACTCTGTGCAGGGAGGCTGAGCCAGGTGCTGGAGCCACCACTACAAAGCAGTGTCAGTGCCGTGTGAGGACTTGGTGCTGCTCCCAGCCCAGCATGGGGCAGCCGGGGCGAATTCCCATTCAAAGCTGTCCCTCTGCCCTGCCCTTCCCAGGTGACCTCTGTTGGCTGGATGCCCACCCAGCCACTCTGGCACTCCTCCCCTCAACAGGACAGCAGAAAATAGGATGAAAACCCTCATGGGTTGAGATAAAGACAGGGACATCGCTTGCCAGTTCCCATCAGTCATGGACAAAACAGACTCAACTTGGGGAAAATTAATTTGTTGCCAATTAAAATACATTTGGATGGTAAAGAACAAAGATAAAACCTAAATGCCTTTTCCCCCATACCTTTTTTTTTTTTTCCATGACAGGCCCTCTCTGCTGCTCCTTCCCCCTCACAAGGTGTCTCCAGCGTGGGCTCTCCAGGGGCTGCAGTTCCCTCAGGAGACGTGCTCCACACGGGCTCCTCTCACCGGCTGCGTTCCCTCAGGAAATGTCCCCCTGCTCCTCCCTGGGTCTGCCCTGTGATGGCTGCAGGGGAAGATGCCTCAGTCTCCCCCTGCTCAGCCCCAGCTGCTCTCAGGGACATTTCTCACACTTTCCCCCTCACTCCGTGCAGGTTTTGCCCTTCCCTGAGGTGCCCCGGCCTGGCTGAGGGCTCGGCTGGGCCCACCTCACAGAGCCCCGGCAGCCCCAGCGCCTGGGCACGGGCACCCAAACCCCCCCAAAATAAACATTTCTACATAGGTGTTCCAGCACTTCTACATTTACGTGATTCTTTACATGCAGAAGGAGACTGTGACCAAAAAAAGCCCTTCTGACCTTCGTCATCCCACAGCTGCACCACAAGGTCAGTCAAACAAGTTGGGAGGCAAATGGATTTTGGGGCTTTTTTCTGCATACAGTCTACTTGGTTTTTAGCAGCTCTTAACAACCTCTCTTCAGGAGAATTGTCTAATGTCAGAGTGCAGCAGTGGCTCACTCTGATTTGTGAAATCCCTCAGAATTTCCGTTGTGATTCTGTGAGTCACACCAACGTGGCTCCTTCAGCTGTGACTCGTGTGCTCTGTTTCCATACTCCGTCACAGCTTCTCTCTCATGGTCCTGGGGTTGTCAGAGGCCGAGCTGGGGGTTTTATTCGAGCACAGGGCACATAGTACATCAGCTCTCGTGTTCTGTGAGCTGCTGGTGCAGGGGGGTCACTGGTGGAAGGCTGTGGCTGCACAGACGTGCCCCCACAGGGGCTGGCAGGTGCCCTGTGTACCCTCAGACATCACGGCACTGCTGCTGACCCGCGGCCTGAACACCTTGTGCTCCTGCTGACCTCTCAGAAAACCTGACGGGTTTAGTTTTAACACCTGTTGAATGCTGGGTTTTGGTTACGGGGATGGGATTTTTAGTGGAAACCTTCCAGAGAATTGCTGCCTCTGCCCTGAGGACAAGAAAAGGTTTGAAGATATGGAGGCTGCACACACTAAACACCCACTTAGTAGAAGGACAAAATGTGAAACATTTAGCAGGGATGTGTTTGGGTAACTTTGATGGCTGTACCCTGTTATTGGAAAGTATCCAGGAAGTGACAAGGAGGAATAATCATCTGTCAGTGCCAGGAAAAGTGACTAGGTCAAAAGCACTGTGAAAAATGAAGTTTCCAGAGCAGAAATACTAAAGCTTCAGCCTAGTTCACAGTTTCTTCTCTTCCTATCCTGAAGCACTCCATCATAATTGCCTTTGCTCATACTACACCTGTCAAGAGATGACACTGTTACACATTAAACTTGGTAGGTGTGACAGCAGTGTGTTTTGCCCTGCCACAACAGAGGCGGCTTGTGTCCATCTTTTAGTACTCGCCCAGGTCTACTACTTTTTTTTTCCAATCTAGAAATAACACCAAACAGTAACACATAGCATGTAAACTAAATAGACTGTCCTTCCTGGGCCCCTTTAAAAATACTGGAGAGCTGCTTTTAATGCCTCTGTTTATTTTGGTACAGTATCCAGACTGCTGGAAGTATGTTTATAGCATAGTCTAACGAGCTGAGGCTCCTCTCTAAGATTTCAGTGCCTCATGGCTGGATAGAAAAAGTTGATGCTAAATATGTATGCAAGACTCTGGCTTGCAGTAATAGTTCATGCCATGAGAAACTGCCTATTTAATGCCACCTGAGCTAAGTTTGAGCAGCAATTGTTCCTCAGCATATGACACAGTGATCCTCATTACTGCAGCTTCATTTGTGTCTGCAGTAGTCAGACTTAGCAACACCTGTGTTGTGAACAGCACCAATTACATTAGGTCGTCTGTATTTAACCTTGATGACTTCATGGGAAGCCATTTTAATTTGCTCTCTACCTGTGGAGCATGAATTCCAGGTCAACTTTGAAATCTGATTAATGATTTAGATGCAAGAAACGCAAGTATATGAAAATACTGTTCTTTATGTTGAACTGAAGTTATAATTCTGCTGTGAGTGCCTGGAGCACATTTAAGTGAGGTATAAGCTGCTCTTTACTGTGCTGAGGCTGACTGGAGAAGAGAATTGATCTGGAGTATAGAATAGCTTTTCTGTCAGTGTTTTGGCCAGCCCTGCTTAGTAGGGGCAGTAGTTAAATCTTTCTGAACTTCAACAGAATTTAGGCATTCAAATGATTTACAGATTTTTAAAAACATTGTTATCATACCATGACAGCATTTTAATGAACTACTTTTTAAAATTACAACTGGAACTAATATCTGCTGGAGTAGTAGCTCCTTCAGTACATAGCAGAGTTGTTGCCAGGAATATATTGAATATTTGAAGCCCAAATTGGATGTAGTGAGTGAGTCTAGTTGGCTCATTCAATAACTTGTTAGCAAAGCATAAAAATTCTACTGGAGCAAACTCATCTTGTGCTTTCGAAGAACATTCCTGTTCTTTATTAACAGATTGAAGATTGCTTAAGCAGTCTGGGGGCTTTGGGAGGGAATGTCCTTGTGTGTGCCTGCTACCTGGCTCTGATAGCCCACTGTGGGGTTGGGGTTTGCCAGTGCCCAGCTGTGCAAAGTGCTTGTGTTCCTCGCCACGCTCCTTCCTTCCCCTTTTCCATGCGGGAATTGCTGAGGGAGCAGCAGCTCCCTGGGGGCACAGCCCTGGCTGGCACCTGCAGCACCTGCTGAAAGGCAGGATGGTGTTGCTCAGGGATGACTCACAGGCACCTTAAACCTGCTCTGTCAGCAGCAGAAATCACAGCTTCCTGAGGCAGCCAAACGTGATCCGTGCGTACCGAGTTCCACCTCAGGCTGCTGCCCTTCCCTGAGCACCTGGCAGGGCACGAGGCTGTTGTCTCACTCTGGGCTGCACTGGACTGCCCCTGCTATTCACCTGAGCAGGTTTTCCTTCAGCAGGTGAGGCCCAAAGGAATGTTTTTTTTGGGAAAAGTGACTGTGAGCCACTGGTATTTAATGTGTTTAATTTATTTCATCAATGAGCTAACAGTGCTGTTCCTCACAGCAGTTATTTTTGCTGGCTTGTAGGACAAACCTGCACAGGAGGGAGGAGGAGCGAGAGGTAACGTGAATCTGAGTGCTTTGGTCGCTGTTCTGGGCTTTCATTTGGCACTGGCAATTTCAGAAGGGTGCTCAGGGGGTTGGCAGGGAGGTTTTGCTCCCCAGGAATGAGGCGTGAGAGACCTTCCTTTGAAGTCCTTGGGCAGCAAGAGCACAAGCCTGTCCTGCTGCTTCCTGTTTTGTTTCTGGGGTGAAATGTGATCCAGAGTGACCAGAGACAGGTGGACTCTGTCAGATGTCCAAAAGAAAAGGCTAATAAAAAATCAGATCCTAGGCTTAAGTGTTTTTTACACATGTGCCAAGCTATATAAAAAACCTGTCCTGCATTAGCTGTTTTAACACACATTAGAAAAATTAACTGACTCTCATGTATCATTTGGTGACTTCAGTTCTTTCTGTATACAAGCAGTTCCATTGATTTAAGGTAGTGCAAAAGGGTATTTGGAAGTTTAGTGGAACTAATGTGTTTCTTTGTGTCATACTGAAAGAATTATGAGTTCTTGAAGGAGCAAATAATGCAAAGGACTGAAGTTATCATGATGTTTGATTTGAAAGAAGAGACCTAGTTACAATATGGCTTTTTTATGTACCTGGTCCATCACTGAACAGCACATGTACAGAAGAAATTAATATTTTTTTAATATTTAGCACATGTTCTTGCATCTGCAGTACAACAAAGAAATTTTAAGTGATAAGCTGCACTACAGTGATTACTAGTGTCACTCCTCTAGCTGTGTGAACAACTAATCTTCTTAAGTGGGTGCTGGTCTGGATGGAGACCAGGACTGGGGATTTCAGGGTTGTAATTTGCAGCTTCTTCGATCAGTGGTGTGTACTGCATGATTTTTATATTCTACTTAGAAAATTTGAAAAGGCACATCCTCAGAAAGTCATGTTCTTAATGAAAAGTACAATTTACTTGGCTGGAAGTTTGTCTGTTCTTTTATCTGCTTTGTGGTGAAAGGGAGTGAGTACTTGGCCTTGATAAGCTCTTGTGCCAAGAGTTCTTTGGGGAAAAAAAACCACCATATTATGGCCTGTAGTTATTTTCAGCTGAACCTTGTTTGGGAAGCAAATAGAACTTCAGATTAAATAATTGCTCTCACTAGATTGAAGACATGTGGGTTTCTTCTCCACTATATGCTGCCTACTTGCTCAGTGCTTCAGTCTTACACTAAAATCTTAAGAGCCAGGATGCTCTTGGTTAATCAATGAAAATGGTTTTCATTGATCGCTGTGGAAAGAAAATAACTAACTGGTTTAATTAACCCACTATCATGTATATCTAGAAGAGTGCTTATTGATTTGCATGTGTTTAATTAAAACAAAGAACTTGCAGTTTTTGCAGCCCTTGTCTCCTCACTCTCTGCTCTGGGTAGGACTTCCCCAAGTGCCCATGTGCCCTGCACAGCAGCTCCTCTTGCTTCCCTCAAGCTGCAGCACCTGGGACTGGCACAAGGGCACAGGGAGCAGACACAGAGCTCCAGCTGGGCCTCAGAGCCACGGCAGCTGCAAGGGACACTTGAATTTTCTGCCCTTTGTTCTCCTGTCTGAGCAGCAAGCTTGGCTGGAATCAGATGACTAAAGCTGTAGGAAGCTACTATTTGTGCCATGTACTACGTTGTTTAGGACGGGCAGAAGGTGACTTACCCTGTGCTGCTTCTGAAAAAGGTGCCAGCCCTCCTCCCCTGTGGTGCCCCTTCACTCCCACTGTGTGCCAGCACCAGTCACTGTGGCACAGTGATGGTGGTTTCCTCCCGGATGGGTTGTCCTCGTCCAGTTTGCTGTGTAGCCAGTAGCAAGGAGGGTCTCTCTGCAGTTGCCACTGATATTGGCATCAAGTTTTCGTGGAGCAATGCCCTTAGCCTCCCTTGTGCATGGAAATCACCATTTTGAAATTTAAATTACAGGTTGCAGTGGCAAGCTACCTTAATGGTAATTATCCCCAACACTTCCATTCTAAGACCTCATTTTTAATTCTGTGAAACGAGCCATTTGGGTGAAGAAATGTGCTTCACGCTGAGGGATTCTGTGTGTGCTTAGGCTAAACCAGAATGATTTTAAGAAAAAATGTTTTTCCTGTCAGAATCTTCAAGTTCAGCCAGACAAAACCGTAGGGACTTGAAATGGGGCAAAAGGATCGCTTTTGTGCTTGGCTTTTTTCTGTCCTCACAAAGATCTTCCTAAACTTGGCTAAGTTCTTAAATCTCTATCAGAGCAGTGGGGTTTGTGTTCGGTGGCTCTTCAAGCTTCACTCTCCCAGAGCATGAGGTGCTGCCTCGGAGGGGTGCCCTGGCCTCAGGAGCAGCTCTGCACGCTGGAGGAGGCGTGGGGCAGGGAGGACACGGCTCACCTGGGGCTCCTTGCCCGGGCTTTGGAGCTTGCAACCAGCACAAGTGAGAGCAGAAACACTTCACGTGTCTTCTCAGCGCTTCTGAGGTGGGAGTCAGGGAACCAGGCAAGGGATGGGGGGAAGGCAGAGAGCCTGGAAAGTACCTGGGTGAGCTCTTGTCAGATCAATGCACAGTGACTGCAGTCTTGGTTTTTTTGAAAGAGCAATGTAATCCTGGGACTTTCAGCTCTGAGTGCTGCCAGCTTCATGTTATGTTTGCACTGCAGCTTTCCCTGACTGCCAAATGCCAGGGTCCCTGAAGAGTCAGGTTCTGGGGGGCACACAACATTGTGGGTTCCCATCTGCAAGGTGGAGAGATGGTAACAGCTCCTAGGGTGTTCAAATGATAAATGCTGATGTGAGCAGAATCTTCATATGAAGTTAATTCTAACAGAACATCCCAGCAGGAGAACAATTCTCTGTTGAGTCCAGAATGTGCAGGGCACACAGCAGGTATGGCCTGAGGCCACATGTGACAGGGCACAGTTACCTGCTCAGTGCAGGCAGCAGCCCTTTAGGGAACACAGGCAATAAAGAGATTAAATTTGGCCCTCTTGTTACATGCAAGTGACTTTAAAGATTCATGGACAGTTTTATTCCAGCAGTCCCAGTGTTCTGAGCGCTTGCTCTTACGCCAGTGTTGTCACTTTAATGTATTTTAAAAATATGATGGTGAATGTGAACTTTCAGTGTCGAGTTGCAAAAACAAGTGCTGGGCTTGGGGGGCTGTTTTTTCTTTTCCTCAGTCAATTATTAGGCTGAGGAAGGTGAGAAATCCAATATTGTATCTATCAAGTGGAAAAACTTAAAGGTTGTAAGCAATTTGAGTTGCCTTGGATTGATCTGAGTTTTTTCAGTGCATTTTTCCCGTATTGTCAAATCATCCCAGCTGATCTTGGAGCAAGTACGAGATGTTACTGCATGCAGAAATACTGGGAAAAACGCTTGCTTCCCCAAGAATTACAGTAAAGTCTATTAATCTTAGCACACAGCCTATTTTTACAAATAGAATTATGGGTTTCAGTTTGTTGTGGTCACATTTCTGCAAGACTATCCTGGATAGTTCCATCTCTCACTTCTAAAAAGGGGCTCGTATGGTGTATTAAGCAGTAAGCAGCATCATAAATTTAAGTCTTATATTTTAAGAACAAAACCTTAGGCCTCCTTGCATTCCCCATGATGTTTAATATTTCACAAGTTTGATTCTTTTGCAATCCTTTATGACTTTATAATTGTGGTTTTATGGATTTGAGTTCAAAAACTGATTTTTTTTTTATAACTTCAAATAGATTGGATGAAAGTAATTATTATTCTTTGAAATAATTACAAGCATAGCAACTATTTGAGACAGAGATAACTGGGATTTCAAATTCTTGCAGGCAAAGCTATTCACCCACCAAATAAATCAGTCCTGATGGAAAGGGGGAGAGGAGTAATCACCGTGGTTTTGTGGCACAATAAAATGAGGAGGATATTGTGTCCCAAAAGTCCTACTGCACAGATTTAAGATACCTTTTTTTTCTCCTAGTACTTTTAGCTAAGGATTGGGGGGGGGGGGGGAAGAGGTCAAACTCTGTCTCTCAGGCTGTGAGATAAGGATAAATAATTTCTTGTCTCAGTGTAATTCCCCCCTTTCTCTAAAAATCTTCAGAATGGTTTTTAGAATAAAAAATGTATTGTGTTTGAGAAGGCTAAACAGATTAAAACTTTGGTAAAACTTTGATTTCCATGAAATTCCAATTTTAAAAATGACAAGAAAGGTTCTTTCTCCCTACAGGACTCAAACTGGAGTTGGCAGCAGCAGTGGGAAGTGGGGACAGGAGTAGAATGGGAGGACTTGCTGCTGGGAAAGTGGTTACCACTCCAGTCTGGAAGAGTATAATCAAAATTTCTTAATTCCGTTGCAAGAAAGAGCTGGGGAAGAAAAGAAATGAAATGGGTTTCTATTTAGACTGGTGTATGAAATGGGTTTCTGTTTAGGCTGGTGGATGTGCTGCTGTTTGTTGGTTTGCAGGAGGGAGCTGTGGGTATTGACAGCTGTCGCCTCCGTGTCTCCTGGCTGAGTGAGCAACCAGCCAGCTCCTCACAGCTTCTGAACCCCCCAGGGACAGAAGGAAATGTTTGGACTGTTTATTTTGGAAGATAACTATTGCTCTAAGCAACCCCTCAAAGTTGATGCTTAAAATTGACATTATTACACTGATTCGAAAAATGTTATGATATTGAAAAAGAACATTTAGACTAAGAATGTGTGTTGTGAAACAGTCACAAGTTTTAAATCATTCTTGCTCTTGCAGGAGTCCCGTTTCTTTTCTCTGTAGGAATATGGGTATAGAGGTCAGATTTTGATTGTTTGAACTCAAGCTAGAGGAACAGTTCAGGCAAGGATAGTTCTACTGTGGGACAACACTGAAGGTTTCAAAATTTGCTTTTGTTTTCTTGGGAAGCAAAGGTTGAGAATGAAGCACAATATTCTGTCAGATTCCAAGCCACCCTTGCAATAGACGTGGGATTTTTCAGTTCGATTCCTGCATGTCTGGAGTTTGCTCTTAATGTAAATTTCATATAAACTTTAAACCTGGTTTTGCTTTAGCAAAAAAAGCATAACTAGATTTGGTCAATGTTGAGATGATCTCCAATACCAAAGTAAGCATTGCCTTGACTTCAGGAGGGCTTATAATAGTTCTCATGTTTATTGCTTGCCCTCCTCCCTCTCGTGTAATTTATTTGTTGAAATGTAAAAGCCCAGTAAGTGTTGAATCATCTCATCAAATAAAAGCTATTCTGACCTCTTTTGACAGGGGAAGAGGAGGAAAGGGGGGAGAAAAAAATCTGCATATTCTGCACTTAGGAAAGGATTCTCTGAGAAACTCTGTACATTCTCAAACAAATGCAACCATGCAGATGGATCCTCCTGTCAGAGTCCTTGTCCTTCCCTGTTGGTTCTGTGTGTGCAGGGTTGTTTTAAAGTTCAGCTCTGCTGGACCCTCCCTGCCCCCAGTTATGCTTTTCTTCATTAAGTAATAATTCACAACAGGATGCGAGGATGTTGTCCAGTCTGGCCACACCTAATCTGTGCTGGGACACACTGACTTCATTCACTGGGAGGTGTGGTGATTATTAGACAGTTTGTCACCGCACCCTGGAGTGTTTTATTGCAATCATAAAGTGCTTCAGCTGAAGGAAACCTCACTCTTTCTAGCGGAAAAAACGGGAACTTTCTGCTTCTAAAAGAACTCGTTCCAGGAATGCGTAGTGTAAAAATTTCACAGCCTGGAATAATCATTGAGCTTGTAGCAAATATATAAAGAATTACATGGCTTTTTCCATTGAGTAACAGCATACTTCAATATTTTAAAATAATTATCTTGGTTTGTATGGTTCAGAATTTTCGTCAAATCTTGTGTGGAGTGGCTGAAGGGGAGGGCTCACGTTTCCCTCCCTCCTCTGGCACACAGAAAGGCTCATTTTATTGTGTGAACCTCTTTGTGGGCAATCCAGAAGGGAAACTGCCAAGCCTTGGAAGTGGAAATACTTTACTTCTTGGCTGGTAAGTTGTTCATGACAGAACAACATTGGAGGGTAAGAATAAATAGAGTTATGTGTATTTCTGGTGCATATTGATGTTAATTGGGTTTTGAACATCAGTTCAGTTTACAAAACTTTTTTGCCTGCCGTTAAAAGAGGCCTCTAACTTAATCAGAAATGATAAAAAGAAGATGCTGTCCCTTGCAGAGCACCAGAAATGCAGCTGATGGATGACCAGACTGAGGTATTTTTAAATTCAGGCTTGCTGGAGGGAACTGAACTTCGAGTCACTTCCAAGTAATTAAATCAGGAGGAACGACCTTTTTAGAATAGTGCAAGGGATGATCCATATTAAGACGTGCTGGTTTCTTGGTGTGAAGGCAGCTACACTGCTGAAATGATTTCCTGTGGTTCTAACTAGGGAAACTGGGTAAAAATAAGCAGCTGGAGGTGTGATTGCCTGTGTAAGTAGGAAAGGACATAAAATTCAGTCCAAAGCTGATTTGTGAACTTGAGGAAAACAAGATGAGACAAATGATAGAATTTCAGGAAGTGAAGAGATTCTCATGCCAACCACGTGGCCACCCACAAAGGATGTTTTCCTGTATCTTTTACTCTCTGGGCTTCATCCCATCTTGTTGTACAAGTCAGTGCCGAGGTTCCAGGAGAGTGCAGGGAGCTGGGCACCAAGAGGCTCAGTCTCCCTGAAGGACACTCACTGGATCTCTCCCTGCCTGAGTTTAAGGCATGGTAGTCAGCTAGTTGGGGATAGAGGCACATCTAATAAAATTCAGTCAACCCGATAGTCCTGTGTTTGTAGAAGAGGAATGAGAAGGGAATAGTTCTGTCACAAAGCTGAGCTGTGATGCTGCTCTTCCTGTGGAATTTTCTGTCTGTTGTAGCAATTTTCAGAAGCTGCTGGACAGCTTCAAAGGTGGGAAAATCTTTCATTTCACATATTGCTGTTGTCAAAAATCTGCTTCTGTTGATGCTATGCTGAATATCCTTTCCTGAGTCCTTACATCTATAGTCTCCTTTCCCAAAAAAGTTTACACCAGGGGGAGAACAGGTTAACATGGACTGTCTTGCTGTTTGTCGCAGATCAATCCCATTTCCTCATTTTTTTGCTCATAAAATGGAATGTAGAAGCCAAATATGTTTGCCACGCACATTTGGCATGGTTAAAAGGCTGCTTTTGTTCCAAGTGGAGGAGCATTAAGAAATCGTGATGGAAAACATGGAGAGGCAGCACCACTGGAGCTGCTTTGAGACCAAGGAGTAGCATTTATGTGCTGCTGATTCCTCTGCATTTATAAGTTGTAATTGAGGGATTGGTCTCAGTTATTTATCTCCATTTATACATTGTCATTGAGGGAGTGGTCTCAGTTATTTATCTCCATTTATACATTGTCATTGAGGGAGTGGTCTCAGTTATTTATCTCCACCACTGGAAAGTCTCCTCTTCCTTGCAGTTAGTTTTTTCCAGTTGCCAAACTGTTTCACGCGTCCCTATCCACGGGAAATCCCTTTTCCTAGGAAGGGAATGTATAAGCAGCCAAGATCTCCTCCCCTTTCTTCCAGCCTGAGAGGGTGTCCAGCCCCTCTGCTGCACTTCTTCCATCAGGAGAGGGCAGTTCCTTTCTCCCTGTGAGCCTGCCAGGCAGAGTCTGTGCAGGAGCACAGTGCAGGACCCCGAGCAGCCTTTCCCTGGCCAGTTTTGTTTTCAGGAATCTTGAGAGGTTAGAGGAATTAAGCAAAAGATGCTTGCATACCTCTGGAAGATAAGATCTGCTGGGTGCTGTGTAGTATTTTGGATGACTGCCACTCTCTTAATGCTGGAGGTCCTGTAGTGCCTGAGCTTCAGGCAGTTTGATTATAAAATTGACTCTTGGCTCTCTCCACATCAAGTGTTTGGGCTGCCTAACTGTAAATAATAGACATTTCCTGAGCTACTAGCATTTAGGGTAATTAATAACTTTCACTTCTCTTTTTATTTTATTTTGTTTTATTTTTTTAATCACTTTGTACATCTGATTTCTCCATCAGTGTAAAAATAATGTCTGGAGAGCAATAAAAAAATTAGGAGCCTCACTGTGCTTGTATACAGCAAGGCAGGAAATGGACCTCCTAAAAATGTGTGCAGGTGTGGCCATAAAAATGCTAGAGTGCTGTCGTTCATTGGAAAGGAGTTGTTCTGGTGAAACCCCAGGAGTGCTGAAATGTTCTGGAACCAAGAAAAAGAGAAACTGGGCAGGGTTGTGCTTTCCAGACCCCACAGCCCACACCCCATCCCTTCTGGAGCTGGGCTGTGCTCAGGGGTTGACTGAGGTGGCTTTTTCCCCCTGAGTTACTGAAAGTGTTGCAAACCAAAGAGAGCTTATCTTGCCTTGCCACTTGTGAATTTGCCGTATTAGGAGGCATTCTTCAGGTAAGGAACTCTCCCTCTTTTTGAGGCTAAGACTGAATATTTTGTCCAAGGGAAAACAGCTTTATAGCAAGAGCAGTTTCTCTGGCAGAGCTGCAGAAATAAGGCAGCTTAACAACACAGGTTTTTAGAAAGTATACTCCCTAAAACATTTTCTGGAGGGAAACTTCGCATCAACAGTTATTTATCTTCATCTAGGGGAAGGAATAGAGGTAGTGCAACACTCTGCTGTTTGATATCCAGTGGCAGAAATGGCTTGACTTTCATACTAATGATGTTGTGTTGGTATCACTGAGGGCACACACCTCTGTGCCAGCCAGTCCACTGGGCTCAGATCATTGTGGGTTCTTATGGAAGCTAAACAGTGTTTTCTTTTTGGGGAGAATATTTTTGTCTGGTCTTTGGCACTTCCCTTTGTATTGGAAACATAACAGTTTCTTCCTAAGGCATGCATGATTTACAGTAATACCCTATTATTTAGGCATGGAGCACAAGGAATGTGTTTGCAGGAAAAGACCCTGCTTTTTAGTAGGACTGTAAATGAAGTGAAAAGGTACATTATGGGGAGGCTGCTTTTTCAAGATTTCCAACAGACCATAGTTGTAAAGCTTTCTAAACAAATAAAAAGAAAACCACTATATGTAAGTGGAGCCTTTTGCCCAAGTTACAGCTTGGAGAAATGTTTCATTGGGATACTAATTTTAAAGGATTTTTACAATTTTAGGTTTTCAAAAATTTTATTTGTATTAATAACTTCTTAATTATTGCTTCAATTTGATGGCAGTGGTACAGTAAATACTCTTAAATAACAGATACACAAAGATTTTTTTGTGTGTTGTCAGGCTATAGTTAGAGCACCAATGAATCAGCCAACAATTGCTTTGGTTGTTGCTTTCACAGTAAGAACTTTGAGATTTAAAAATTGTCTGCCCTTACCAAGAAAATTACGTACTTGGAAAGCTCTTGTTGAGCTTTGGTTTTGATCAGCAAATGGTGAGTTTGCTTTTGGCCCAGGTGAAGATCTGATCCAAAGCCTGTTGAATCTCACTGGAGTGATGCCAGTCATTCTAAAGAAGTGCTGGATGTGGCCCATATTTTGAGCAAAGAGATGATGAAGGGCAGTAGTTAAACATCTGTCAGTTCTTTCCAGCAAGGCCACATCTGGTTTCTTTTGTAGCTTGCTTCTCCTTTATCTTAGAGTTCAGTCCCACTCCTGTGGGCCAGGAGCCCAAACTTGTATTGTTTTTCATACTCCCATCCTCCCCCTCCTCTTGAACACCCAGGGTGAATCCAGCAGGACAAAGTACCGGTGTATAAAACATAAGATCTTCCAGACTTTGCATGGTTTGGATTTCTCTGTGTGTTTTTCCTAAGTTTGTTTTTGAGAACATCTGCCTCCCGTGTCTCTCACATATTTACTATTTTTCTGAGATACTGGAGGAGCATTTCTAACAAAGAACACCGTGGATGTAGCTACAAAACTGACAATTTATTTCCTTGCTGGAAAAAAGCTCTGAAACAATCTGCCCAGTTAGGATGTAAAGGGAAAGATTTATCCTTTTCCTTCATATCAGATTGTTTTGAAAGTATAGTGTAAGTGGGAGTGTGTGTTTACGACCCATGTTTTAGGAAAACGTTTTCTTGTCTGTGTGGGCCTGACTGACCGGGCCAGTTTGACACTCCTGAAAGTTTCTTTGCAGTCAAGTAGGTTTGGGTCTGAATTAGTTCATGTTTTCAGTGTACATCTGAAAATTACCATTTCATAAGGTTTGAGTTGTCTCAGAGGCGATGCTGGAGTCCTGGTGTGTATTGTCACACGTGTCATGACTCTTTATTTAAGCAGTCTTGGGTGTAAAATTAGCTTAGAGATGTGTTGGACTGGGGAGTCGAGAGCCTCTGATGCCTCACTCTGCTGGCAGGCCTTGTACCACTGTGCTTGTGCAGTGCTCTAGAGGTGACACTGCTGCTGAACACCTCTGTGTCACCTGGCTGAAGGTTTCTGCTTCTGTCCTGAGTAACCTGCCTGAGGGTCTGTTAGGTAGGGTGGAAATGTGGCTTTGGGATACGCTTGTTCAGCTGCTGGGATGTTCAGAGCACTCAGGGAGAGGAATGCAGAAAAGATCAGGAAATACTGCAGGGAAAAATTGCTGCAAAATTCCTAACTGTCAAAAACTGCCAGAAACTGTCAAAACCTTTAAATAGCTTGCTGGGCCAATAAAACATCAGTAGAAATACATTGCTGGAGAGCTCAGTTCCAGGCAGCCTCGGAGTTACTAAGAAATGAGGAGTTATCCTGTCTCCCATTTTGTCACTGGTACCTTAAAAAAGATTGCTGGATCCATTGGTTGAGGTTTAAATGGGCTATAAATAGGGCCCACTTCCTTGTGTTAATGTTTCTGCAATTAGAACACTTAAGAAACTGTCATTTGGGGTGCCTTCCAGTTTCCTGGGACTGGGAAGGTGCTTCAGTAAGGGTTTAAGGTGACTGGGTAGGGAAGCAGGAAAATCAGCTTCTCTCTGTAGTGTTTCCAATGGTTTATGCAGCACTAATATACATACATACATGTTTTTTCTGAATTTAAGCATCCAGCATGTGTACCTGAGATATGCCAAGGCAACTGGAACTACTGTGATTGATCCCATGGAAAATGGTGAAGTGAGGCCATGCCAGTGTTCCAGGTATCCTCAGGGGCTCATGCTTTGTACTGTACCATTTGACTCTGGTCCAAAGGACCACAAGAAGATGTGGATGTCTGAACAATATACTGGATGGGAAACTTGGCTAAGAAAGTTCCAACAGCATCATGATGTTACTGGACATGGCCAGTGATTGTTTTTGGTTTGGGTCATGCTACAAATGACTCGTTCTTTTTTGAGCTGAGCTAATTGGATCACAGAATGAGAAGGATATAGGGAGAAAGGAGAAATAACTAAAAATACTCCAGATGGCACGTGCTGTGAACCTGCTGTGTGGGTGAGGAAAGGCTCAAGGGCTGGATGTGCAGCAGTGGCTGGGAGCTGGGTATCTGCTCACCCAGGAGCTGCTGGCTCGGGGGCTGCAACCTTCACTTGGCAACCGGGTTCTGAAGCTTTGGACAAGAACGGGACTCGATCCTTCTTGTGTCCTTGAGGAGTGACACGTGCTGTTTATCATGGCTATGCTGTGCAAACACCGAGAAATCAATTCTGAAGGAGGAGAAAGAAATTTTAGCAGTCATGAACACGTAGTGGAAGTGTAGGAACTCCATCTGATGTAAAAGAAAAACTAGAGGAAAGTGTGCACCTGGAACACTGTTAGTGCTGTTCCTGGTCAGGTAACTGTGCACTCTGATCTCTCAGCAAGTGCCATGGCCTTGTGTTTTCCCTGTGCTGTACTTGGTGAAAAGGCAGCACTTTGGGCAGACACTGAGCAGGAGCACAGTGAGACAGAGGGGTCTGGGCTGTGCTGCTGGGGGAAATCCTCTCCTGCTGCAGGGAAGAGTTTGCTCAGCTCTGCTCTGAAATGGGCTGCTTGTAGGTGTGGAAGGAATAATTCATAGTGAGAGGGGGTCTGGGAACAAGACAGTTTAAACTCCTAAGCTATTCTTGTCCTATCCATGAGAAAGTGATATCCAAGCTTCTGCAAGAATTGAAATTACCTATAAATAATGGGATAGGGTGGCTTGAATCAGAACATGTATTTCTGTGCTGGCAATACACAGCATCTGCTTCTGCTTTAAGGAAGGGCTGAAGAGACTTGGCAGAAACAGCCTTTGGCATCACATGCACGGGGAGCTAATAAAAGGCTATAAATTGAGCAAATATATGGGCCTCTTCACACTGACAGTTCCCTTTGAGAAAGTAATTAGGGATGGGGATGAAATCTTAAAGAAAACACATGCACTGGGAGACTCTGAGTGAATCTCAAACAACAGAAGAGCAAAGAATGTATCAGTACTTTCTTGTGGAGTATAAAATAACTAGTCTTCAGAGACTGAGCTGGAAGTCAGAAGTTGTGCCCCAGCCTCTGCTGCCTACTTGACGAATGGCTTAGCCTATGGTGTGTCTTCCATTTCTGACAGACCTTTGAAGTGAGCTGTGTTGCTGGATAGAACACATGGCATTTATGTTTTGACAGCAAAACAGATACCATGTATTCATATGCTTGGACACTAATCTTTTGAAGAGGAAAACAAAACCCAAACTGAGCCATGATAAAATCTTGGCAGCAGAGTAGACCCAGATGAACTGCATTTTGTATGCAGTACAAAACAGCTCCAGTTTCTTCTTCCCCTTCCCTGGCTGAGGAGCCTCAATGCTTTCCAGTGGATAGTTTGCAGTCGCTTCCAGGTCCTTTTGCCAGCTGTAGTTAGCTTTGTGCTTATATTCCATATTCTATCTGTGAGAAAATTCCCCTGATGATTGTAAGGAGAGTCCATGCGTGTGAGAAGCTACAGGACAACTAAGCAATGGAATTTTTAAAAGAATCACTCTTGGCTACGATTCAAAGTGTTTGCAGTGTGTCCTAAAGCATGTCAACGCTGTTCATGCTTCTGCAGTGCCTTTCTCAAAAGGATATTGCTTCCTGAGTAGTAATTTTAGGTGGAACTGCAGTGAAAGTGGTTATGCTACACAAAGTTATAGTTAGAGAAAAATGTGCAAGATTGACTTTTCTGCTCTGGCAAGAGTGTTTTTATTCAATAAGTATCTGAAATAGTATTGGGCAAATTTGAAATACTCAAGGTCTATGGGAAGAAAAGGCAGACAGTGGGAAATGGCTCAAAACCACCATGTGTTCTTTCCTGTATATCCCTGATACAGTCAAGGCTTTGAGCTGAAGTCTTGATTTCTAGAGGTGGGAGTTGTTCTAGAGGTCTTGTTCTATAGTGAGCTTTTTAGATTGCCATGGAAAGCTGATGACATCCTCGGAAAAAAAACCTGCATTAAAGGAAGGCATCAGCAGTACTTGTGCTGCTCTTAAAGTCTGGGTTCAGTTTGCTTAACTCTTGGCCGTGCTTTAGAACCATTAATTTCCGTGGGATTTAAGTAGCTCTTCAGTGTGACACAGGGCAGGCTCGCTGGCCTTTGGTGAGCAAAGCAGCAGTTGAATGAATCCCTTTTCTGGCAGCATACAAAGTACCCAGAGAGTTTGTACAGACATAACAGTAAATGACTGGTAATTACTCTGCCTTCCTAACCCAGCAGAGACCTCCATGCTGCATTAATCCCTGCCTGAGGAGTGACACAGAAAGGTGGCAGGCTGTGAAGGCTGCCATGTGCAAAGCTGGAAGCAAATCTCAGTCGGGGGATGATCATAACCAGCTGCTGCCTTTTGATCCAGGGAAACACAGGACTTGATTGACTCAATAGCAGGAAATAGATGCTCTCATTAGGTACCAAGTAATGTTGTTTCTTCAGTGGATTTCTGTAGAAGTTTGCAGTTTACACTGCCCAGTACTGAAGGACTGGCTCAGGGGAGAGACAGGACTCCTGTATTTTCAGACAGCACTAGTCTGGGCTGCCACTCCAGAGAGATCTTTAAAAAGGAACTGTTTGGAGAGAGTGTCTTCTGGTGACAAAGTTCTGCAGAAGAGCACAGGAAGGTGTATTATGTATTTGGTTTAGGACTGCTGACCAGCTTTCCAATGTTTCAGGCTTCAGTGTTCAGGAAATCAAATGTCTGCTTTATGATTTAGCACAATAGAAGTTGTATATAATTTTAGAATACACCATGTAGTAGAGAAATGGAAGGTTTTACCTACAGGGAGTGCTATACTTAAAATAAGGGCTTTTAGTGAAATTTAGTACTGTGAAACATATCTGTGGATACTTTTTAAATCTGCAAGCTTCATGCTCCCGTGCAGTTGTGCTGGGCAGGTCCCTCGCTGGCTGGGGAGCTCCAGCTGACACGGTCAGGATGTTGGTTGGCAGTGCCCAGTGTGAGCTGCCTGGATGCTGTGGGGCTGTGCTTTATTGCCCAGCTCTCACTGCTCAGTCTGAACTGGGGCTGTGCTTTATTGCACATCCCTCCCCGGGGCTGCTCTCCCTGCTACCAGGGGCGTGGCGGTTGTTCTGTGGGTAAAGTTGCTAGTGAAAGTCCTGGAGCGTGTTTTGGCCCACTAGAAAGTATTTGAAAATCTCATCCAAGAAACAGAATAGTGCAATCTGTTATTTTTGTGGGATGGTGGGTGGATTTACAATGCAGTTGAACAAAATAAGATCATGCATAGGCTTCTGAGGCTCTGTAGTGATTCTGCTTCGAGAGCTCAGCTTTTATTTTGTCTTTTTGTAAACTGCCTCAAACAGTACAGATTAAATCTGTTTCTGGAATTGAAATGATCAATTTAGATCTGGGAAAAGCTGATCAGACAGTAAATTGCTTTCAGCCACAGCTGATGTGTTCAGACCAAAGGCTCTGACTTCTTGTTTGCCTGCAGAGACCTAGAGCACAGGGTAATCCCAGTGCTGCAGAGCTGAATCAGTGATACATGGAAGTCATAACTCCCAAATGACTGCTTATTTAGCTAGTTGTACTTATAAATAAAGAGACTGACCCTTTGAAAGCACATCAGAGTGAATTTTTAGGCCATTTTTCAGTGCTGTTTACCAGGATGGCTGGGCAAGATTCTATGGAATGTTGTATGTGCATTTGAGTGAAGATGACAAATAAAAATCTTGTGTTTTCATACTTCCTCCCCTCTCTCCCTACTCACTGGACTTGAAATGTGGAAAAGGGCTAAATAAATCCTTTTTAACATCTCAAATGCTCTGAAACAGTCCCAAATTCTGTGCTTCAGTCTTGTGGAATACCCACAGCATGCATCAGCTTCCCCAGAGAGGATCTGGATCTCTGTACTTCATTCCTAAAAGGCTGTAAATCTGTTACTAAAACCCACAAAATCCCCGATGGGCTTTCTTAGACACTAAATATCGATCACACACGTAATTGAATATTCTATTTTTGGAGTTCATACCTGAACCAGTGTAGAACAGACAGCCTTAATTTAGCATTCAAGTATTGAAAACCTGGCCTACATTTTGAAACTGCAGGCCTTACTTCCCTAGTATTTCCCACAAAAGAATGCAGTAATTTGGAGTTTTAAAGCCCATGTGATATAAGCTGGGATCAGAATCAGTCTGCCCAGCTCCTGCTTCCTGAGCCCAGCATTTCCTCTCAGGGACAGCATGGGGAGGATAGTGGTGGACCTGATTTCTCCTTCCCAAGAAATGTGCCTGCAAAGTACAAAACTTTCCACGTTAGGTGAGCTGTACCAGGGTGATCTCTTGCCAGCAATGTCTAAATGTAAAGTCAGAAATGGGGAATTTAGTGAGTCTTGCTGGCTGAAGGCTGAAGTTTGGGTTTCTGTTAATAAAGTGGGCTGTGCTCAACAGAAAAGTAGCTGTTAACACGTGTGCCACTTTTGAAGGAAATGCTTCTGGTAATTGATGTTGATGTTCTGCAATATTGTTCTGCTTTTATCTCTCTGAAAGTACAGGATTGAATGGTGTGGAAAGGGAAGGAGTGTTTGATCAGGGGGACAGAATTCACAGGATAGATGCTGTAAATGGAAGGAAACATGAGAGGCGAACACCTGAAAGCTCTTCAGGTGATTTACATGGGTCCAGTAGGTGCTAGCAAATTGCTCTTCTGAGGACAGATGAGTAGTAAAAACAGTTCTTACTACTTGTCACCTGTTTTTTGGGGGTTTTACTTTCTTCCTCCTTCCACTGCAGGAAAAAACCCAATCCCTTATTGATGAAAGTATAGGAAATAGGAAGTATTATTACCCCAGTTTTCCAGGGGGTGATTTGCTAATGAGCAAAAAACCCCCAAGCTGTCTGGATTGCAGATTTACCCAGATCCCAGGGTGCAGTTCAGTCCTCATTTTGATCTGTAAAGAAAAGCAGTCTCTTGTGGAGTGGTTTGGGAGACATCCTGCCTTGCATGGTCTTTCATAAGAATTGGGATGCATTTGAAATACAAAACAGATGCATCTGAAATACAAAACATTCTCTCTTCAAAGTATCTTTTCAGCTATGGATAAAAGTCAGATCTGCTGGGGTGGATTAGCTTTATCTGGGGTGAGATTCACTCTTCAGCTTAAATGCTAGTGTTCTTCTCCTCTGGATTTCTGGGCTTGCAGCTGAACTCAGGAGGATTTTGTAGAGGTGGCTGGTGATTTATTTCACCTCTTCTTTGGAGCCAGGTGTCACCCTGCACACTGAAGTGGATGGGAAGTGCCCGGTGAATTGATTGTAATGGGATGTTCTTCTGCTCTCTAATCTTTCCTCTGTGCCTGTGCAAGGCAACCAGGCATGCAAGTGTTCAGAACATGTAACTCCTAAATTCCATGGGGAATGGGGCAGCCAAGGAAATAGTTCCTAAACCTACCCAGTGCTTTGTGTCCCCACTTAAACTGAAATCTCGGTGTTAAGCCTTTTAGCAGGAGGGTGATCAGAAACCCCTTTGTTTCCCTGTCAGGTTACAGTTTCAGTCTCACACAACTACACGTTTTCACCCTTAAACTGCAGGTGCTGTTCATATTGACTTATATTTGAATTAATTACTTCCATATTGTCTATATAAGTCAACCAAGAAAAAAGCTAAAAGGACCTGTCCAAAATCTTTAGGGAGCTGATTTAATGTCTCACATAAATATTGACTTACAGAAAGGCTTGTCTTTTACGTTAAAGGATAAATATAAAATAACCAATAACCCATTTTCTAGATTTGTGATTCAGTGGCCATTTAAAAGAGCATAAGATTTTCACAGAGCTTGACCTGCTGCATCACAGGAGTTGAGGATCCCAGGGGTTGGGTTACATGTTGTCTCTGCTTGGATAGTGAGAGGGTAAACCAGTAAAACTGTGTGAAAGAAATACCAGTAGCTCATGAAGATTTAGAAATGGGCTAAACTTTTAAGGGCCTGAATTTGACATTGTTGATGTAATATATAGAATAGGTGGGATTTGAAGATGTACAAAGCACTGCAGATACAGAGAAAAGTCCATCTGCATGAGAAGCAATGTGATGAAAGCAATTTGCACCAGCAGATCCCAACGGTCAGAACCTGCCCCTCCCTAAAAACACTGGTCTGGAGGCTCCAGAGCAGTGGTGCCACTGACCCTGAGGGTCCTGAGATTTCAAGGTTCAGGATACAAGAGGAATGGAAGAAAGAAACCCCTTCTTTATAGGAGGAGTGAAAGTAGCTTAATAAGCAAAGCAGCTGCCAAAACAAGATCCGTGATCGCCTCCTGCACGCTTGACTGCAGGTAAAAGGCAGCTCTGAGAGGGTTTCAGAGAACAGTAAGATCTTTGGATATTTTTAGTTGTCATAAATGGTCTTCAAGTGTGGTAGAACTGAGGAGGAAGGAGCCGAAATGAAGGGATGTTCCAGACAATTTTGAGCAATGTGTAGATGGTTAAGGCTGTGGGACAGACACTGAGAGGCTGAGAACAAAGACTTGGTGGTGGCTTGAGTGCTTGAAAACCTGGAGGGGGGGAAGCAGCTGTGTGTATGTGTTGGAATTGTTTATTAAGTAGAAACTGGCTGTTTGCAGTTAATAGTATCTCTCAATTGAACTCTGCTTCCCAAAGACCTAAGGGCCATTGGAGCTTGGAGCATATGTCATTCTGGGAGTCAGGAGCATTAGAGAGCAGTTGGAAGAGAGTTTTGTCTGGGAGCCTGGGCAGAAGGAGGTCAGACTTGTGTTAGTCCCTCTCAGCGTGATCCAGCTGCAATTGCTGTCTCTTTTCCAATGGATCCCATCCCTGGGCTGGGTGGCCCAGGGCTGTGCACACGGTGCTTCTCTGTTTGTGATTCCAGGAACAGCAGTCTTTTAAAGCTGAAGGCAGAGAAGAGTGAATCCTGCTCCAGATGGGAACTGACAAGTTTGAAAACATGTCAGCATGTGTATATTTTTAATTTCAAAGGCGTCACGCTAGCGTTAGAGAGTTGCTTTAGTTCTAGAAGCAGCTTTGTAGAACTAAACAATTCCTAAACATCTCTACCATAGCACAGGCATGTTGGCACAACCACTAGCCTCTGTTGGCCACTTAATCTGTAATCAAGGGAAAATATTCTTATTCTGGTCTTTTGGACTGATCCACCACTTAATGAGGATGTTGTTCTTTGGATTAATCCTGACATTACACCAATTGCACAAAACTAGGGAGGAAAAATCTGTAATGGATAGCTGTGTAATCCTGGCTCTTGGAGTTCACTCCGTGGAGTTTGGTAAGGTTGTAACTGAAGATTAATCTAAACAGATTCTATTAATAGTGATGCTGCTAGGAGACTGCGCCTGAATTCTCGCTGCAACAGCTGATGTGTGCTCTGAAACGTGTTTGCTGTTGGTGCTTGAGATGTAGATTTGGAGGTGGGAAAGATTCTTAATGCAAAGTTTCATCACATGGGGATTATTTTATTTCCTGGCTGATGACAAAATGACATTGGCCTCCAAGACCATTGTTTGGCAGCAGGGATGCTCAAAGGGGATGGAGGGTGTGCCTCCACTTTTGATCATGGGAGTCAAAATAGGGGACTATTTACAAGGGCTTCCCACTTCCACTCTGCAGGACTGACAGGACCAACAGCAGCTCTGCAGGTCACCTCTGTGCCTGGGCTGTTGGCAGGAAGGCAGTGAAAGGCAGGATTGAGTGCTCAGTGTCTGTGGGTATTTGAGACCTCTAGGAATGCCAAAATGGAGGTTACAGTGAGGTACCAAACAAACAGACCCTTGGGTTCAAACTCCCTTCATTTCTACACCTGACTTGCTGAGTTGTGAGCTAAAGTGGAGTCTGAGTGCCTGATACATTCCTTCACAGCTTCTCTCCTGAGTATGCATCTTCATGAAATAAAAAGCTGGAAATATTTGGTATTGTTTAAACAGTATCCTAATTCATGGCAGAAAACAAGATTTATTTTTTTTTTCACTTTGCATTCATAGAGAAGCGACTTGTGTTGCTTCATCATGGGCTAAGAATGATTTTTGTTTCTTTGCTGTAGTTTGTCAGTGTATCTGTATCATTATATTTTTTTCACATGCTATATCAATAAGCCTTAGAAACCTGAAGAATGGTTCTTGAGCAAGTTCTAATCCTGTGACTACAGAAAAGATCGAACCCAAATTTCCCTTAAAAGACAATTGAAACTGTTCCTGTATTAGGCTGGGTTTGAAATGGCTCACTGAGATGGGGCAGGCTGTGTCCAGGTGGATACCCTCTGACACCGAGGACTAACCTGCCAGAGGAGAACACCATGAAATGTTATGGTTGGAGCTTGGATGCTGCTTGAATGATTCAGATGTTAGTATTTCCCAACTTCTCAGATATCTGCAAGTGTTAAATTCCTAGTTGCTGCTTTTAAAAAGACATTTCTACTGAGCAACTTCTTATCTCTCTTTACTATTTTCAGTATTCAAACCGAAGATGCCCAGATTGAATCTGAATACTATATAAGGCTCTTTCCTCTTTTTAGACTGCTTCCTAAGGAAATGCCAGGCTTCTGCAATTGCCCTCTCAGCTGAATAACTTCTGAATTCAATGGTCAGCTTTAACCACGTTTGAAAAGAGAGCTGGGAGCATTTCTGCTCCGGAGGAAGCACCGTGTGGGCAGCACTCAGCTCTGCACATCCCTGACAGGAGCTGCCCCGTGCACTGGCCAGTGTGGACAGAGGGTCACTCCACATCCACACAGCTCCTGGCTGCTGGAGCCATGTGCTGTCCTCTGCCTGTGGAATCTCTGTAGAGATGGGGGGGTATTGGAAGGAAGGGATGAATTGGCGAGAGGATAAAGGATGAAAATAGGAAATTAAGCTCCTCTACTTCTGTGTTTGTGGAGTTTGTTTTCCCTATTACCTGAGTAAATAATGCATTTCCTTCTGTGGTGTCTAACAGAGCATGGTCATGACGTGAGGTTACTGACAGAACCTGCTCAGGAAAGTTGCATGGGGAAAGGTCTTTCATTTTTTCATCTACATGTAATTTTTGAGTCAGAAGTTGTGTCACACATCTTTCAAAACCAACTTTTAGGAAACTTGGTTCTGTCCACCCATGAACAGACTAATGTCTACAATCATTGGTTCATTTGCAGTATCTTCTAGTTCATACAACCTTTGCACACTACAGGACATATGGTATCTTTTCCCTTTAATGCTTGGCCTTTGCTTAGATTTTTCTCTTTATATATGAGCTATGTAAATGTATACTTATAAAATAGTGTGTGGAAAGAGCTGTAAGAAATACCTGAGAATTTCAAATGGGACTAAATGACAGAGAGAGGAGACTACCTCAAACCTGAAACAAATTTCCTCTGAAATATAGCTGTGATCCTCAGGTTGTTTTTCTTTGAGGCTCATCTCACTGCTTGAAGTCAAAGAAAATGAAGTGCTTGTGTGCTTTGATATTATTGCAGGGCGGAACTTCATGGATCATCAAATTCATCCTATGAAAAAAATGCATTCAACCAAAAGCACAGTTGATAGATGTACCTGCCCTTCATCCTGTGTCTTGAACCGCTTCAAATTTCTGATAGCTCAGATGTCTTGCTTTGAATGGGAATGGAGGATTTGACTGTTGGTGCTAAATTATGAGCTTGCCAGCTCTGTCTGCCCTGAGCTCTCCCATCAGTGGTGCAAGAATGTTGGAATAGATAAGATGTGATTAATGAGTAGTTCTTGGGGGTTTTTTGCTAAGCTGTTGGCCACTGTCAGAGACGGGAGGCTGAGCCTGCTGAACGTGTGCTCTGGTATCATACAAATGTTATTTACTGCAGAATTTTGAGAATCCTCTGTCCCTTTGAAGCAGAGGAGAGGAAGGAGAGGGGTCCTGCATGACTGGGCTGCTGTAATGTGTCCTGTGTGGGCTGCAGTTTCTAAACAAAGCATTCGTGTGGCCTCCCTTCCCCAAAGCACTGATGGTTGCACATTGTTCTTGTCTCCCTCCCACCACTGTCCCCTGCACTTACTCAGGCAAACAGCTTTGGTGCATCTTTGCTTCCTCCATGGTGCTCATGTATCAGAGAATACCTGTGGAAATGAGAGGCTGTTGGAACTGGAAACTTCATAACACACCACCTTTGAAACAAAATGTTTGTTCTTGTCTTTAACTTTTCAGAACTAGCTGCATCTTAGCCAGACTGTGGTTTTTATTTAAGAGGCATGATGGATGTGAGAAAGACTGAATTAGGACTTATATATACAAAGTTTCAGGCTGTAAATTATTAAATCTACCTTCTATCCAATATCTGAGTTTCTCAGGGGATCTCTAGATTTCACGAGCACAAATGTGACAATTTTGAACATCTGAAATTGCAAATAAACAAGTGAAGCTTGGTGTTGTGAATAACAACGTTTTCACCATAAATAGTTTCTGAGTTTGGCGGTTCATTGTTTCACTGTCCCTCCTCCCTCCTGGACTAATGTGAATTTCTGAAATGTCCTGCCTTTAACATGTATGAATTTAAAAAGTTTGATTTTACATACACATATACAGGGTCACTTTATCTTTTCACATTAAAGCTTTGTGAGCAGTAAAAAAGTTGACATAATCTTAGTGCATTTGTTTCTAACTGGCTGATGAGTCCACTTCTGATTTAATAAGGAAATAGAGGAAAGCAGTGTTTTGTATCTGAATATCCAGGGCAGATACGAGTGAAATAATCTCTCAGTTAAACTTTTAATTTTTTTTTCCTTTGTAAATGTTCCAGTTTAGTAGGCTTGAGTCTTGAACTCTTCATTACTACTTAGGGGATCGTGTTGGATGAGCCTTGCACAAGGAACATGTGATGATCTCTAAAATTGACAGGTCTTGAAAGCTCCTGAATAGAATAAACGTCTTTTGCCTCCTTAGAAATGGCCTTTTAGCCCATTTTAGAGTTTGCATCTAATCCAGGAAAAGGCTAGAAATGACCTCAGCCACAAACAAAACCTGCCTGCTTGCTCCTGAATCATGAATTGAAACCTCACATAATGGCAATTTGAGGCCCAGTAGTCTAAACAGAAAAGTGACCTTGCTGTGTTTTTTTGCATAAGTGCAGGTAGTTTTGCTGGGTTTTTTTTTCAGCATGGCTTTTGCCTCCCTTCCTGTTTCATTCTTACTTGTTTTAGTACCTAATTGTAGGCATACAATGGATAGAGCAAAAACATAATTGAGAGGCTGTGCTACAGGAAGCTTTCCAACTGCTGTAAAATTTGGAAAACATAGCTATTTAACTTCATGTTTAAAGGTACAGTGGGATAAGGGTTAAGGGAATGACTGCAAGATTATTTAAATGTGTAAATAATACCAAACTAACTTTTATACCATTTTTTCCCCTCTAATGTTCATGGGAGATTATAATATTGATTTAGTATTCCCAAGAGCTAATTTTGGCTAGAAAATGTCAATATTAATTTAGTTACTTAATGTTTCAGTCCATCTCATCATCATAGCCTCGATCCTTTCTTTTTTCTCCAGTCTCAGATTTAATATTGAAGTAACTCAATTTTACCCCATCTCCAGCCCTTGGAATGATAGGGTCCTGCATGCCCACAGGTGTCCCTGAAAGGACTTGCAGGATGTGACACAGATGTAAGAAAGGTACAGCAAGAAGGAACGAGCAATCATCTTGTTCCACCAGCTGTAACCCATGGGCATTACCATTATCCTTGCTGATTAAAGGACATTTTTCTGAAAAGCTGATAGTTTTGGTCTAATGACACCGAGTAAAGGATCTGCTGAATCACTTCTTCAGTTTTGTTCAGTAACTAGTTGGCCTCACCCATAAATTACTATCATATTTCTAATTTATCTTGCTTGAACTGTGCAGCAGCTTCTGGGACTGAGCCCCGTTGTGCCTACTAGTAAAGAGTCCTGTAGGTCCTCCACAGGATTACTTTTTGGTGTTTGTAATTGTCTCTTCCCAGCAGACAGAGTGTTTAAGATCTCTTACAGAAACCTTTTATTTGAACCCTCAGATTTTTTTTTTCATGGTGGCTTCTTTTCTGCCACCTTCAATTTTCCGATGCAAATGGAAAAATTTGGATACCCAGATTTGAATGTAATACATGAGTGGTGCCACGGAATCGTGGCCTGACTTTCTGTTTGAGGTTGCTGAAGGCTGGGTTAGTCCTTTACCCACTGTGCTGCGGCAGGGACAGAGCAAACTGCCCCTACATCACCTGCCAGGATGCTGAAGTTCCAGACTCTTCCTCTCTCCTGTCTGTTGTCTGTAGTGACAGAGCAAAATGCCCTGAAGTCACCTGCAGGATGCTGAAGTTCCATTCTCCTGTCAGTTGTCTGTGTTACCAGAGGTGTAGCTCTGTCCTGGCTTTCCCTGGTTTTAGCTGATGTCACCTGACTGTGTGCACACTTCTGCTCTTCTTTGTATTTTGGTTTTTTATATCGCTCTGCCAGTCTGTGTTAGCAGAACATTTCCTCCGAGGAATTCGTTATATCTGGATTTCAGCAGTTTTCTGTATCTGGATGAGCATCTGTGTAGCTCTGATTAATGCAAAACCAAACTGAAGCAATTTCATTCCCCAGTGACTTTAGACTGTCAGCTACTTTGAGATCTGTCAGTTGGCCAACTCTTAATCCATTTAATATGTCCTTTATTGACACGTGAGCCAAATTTGTAGTCAGAATATCATGTGGTGTAAGTCATGTTCCTTGAAAATCTTAACTACTCAACCAACTGTTCCAGCCAAGCAAGTGATTTCAAATTCTGAAATCAGGTTTGTTTGAATACCAGTCTCATAAACCCCTTGAAATTGTCATTGGTTGCACTCCTGTCTTTTGATAGAAACCTATTTGAATTTTTCACTTTTGGGCCAGTCTTGGTCTTTGAGAAACAAGGCTGCAGTGGCCAAGGCATGAAGTTAGCAGTCATTTCTTCTGGGAACCATGGAGAATTGCATCCTGTGGGATTTACATTTAAAAATGAGCTAATTACAGGCTGAGTGTCTGTTAATGCTGTTAAATACTGCAAACAGACTGGAAAATATGGAGCTGATACAACAAGTGTTGGGTGAGGAGTGTTTCAGATGGATCACAGGCTGTTGGCTTCCCTCAAGACATCGGTGACTCTTGTAATTGTGTTTCTGTGTTCCAAGTCCCAGTCAGGGGTCAGCAGCTCTGGGAAAGCCTGTTTGTACTTGATGTCATTGTTTATACTTTGATTCACAACTCTGGCTGCTTCTTGTGTTTTCTTCAGTGGAAAGAGATGTCAGTAAATGTTTCCAGATAGGAATGCTCATCCACAGCTTAACTAAACTTAACATGCATTTGTTAAATCTTTGAACTCTGTGACAAGTGAAGAAACTGGCCTGGCCTTGCCTTGTAGCCAGAAGTTAAAGTGGGGCTACTGCAGGTTTCTGCTTGATCTCTTGCTTTAGATCCTGGGTTTAGTGGCTGTTGCAGCAGCTTCCCAGGACCCAGAATCCTGGGAAAGGGACCTCACTGTTCACATCACACACCTTGAGGGTTTAGGAGCAGAAGCACAACTGATTTGATGAGATGGCTTTTACTGCTTGGAAGGTAATATTGAAGAGACTCCAGAATTTTCAAGGGTTTACCTCTTTGCAAATTTATATCATTAAACTATAATTGCAAAATAATCTCTTACGCTGAGGGAAGAGCAGCATGGAGTTTAAAATCAATTCTGTTTTAGTTTTGCATAAATCCATCCTTACTAATCTTAATCTGCCTTTACTAATCTTGCTGACCTTCTGCAGAATTGGAAAAGGCTGGTTTGAAACCAAAATAGTACCAACTCATGTCAGAAACCACCTCCTGAAGCCAGCTGGTCTGCAGGCAACACCCTTTACATGCTTCTGATGGAGCTTCTGATAACTGGAGTTATCCAGGGCTGATGTCTTTATCCCAGTGGTCGTGGTGTAAGGTAGGGAGAGCCATCTGCTCCCAGCAGGATTGATCCAACTGCCGGCCCCTGAGCGTGCTGCTGCTCCATGATCTGCCTCTGTGAGCCATGGGAGAGGCCGTGGCTGTCACAGCACTGCAGAGACATGCATGGGGCCCACTGCTCTTGAAAGAATTCCCCCAGGATGCCCAATCATTTGTTTTCTACACCAACAGCAAAAGAAACACTTGTTCTGGGTGTTTTCATCTACTGGTTGTACTGCTAGAAAACAAGGATGGAAGTAAAATCCACAGTAGGCTCAGTATTACTTTAAAACTGAACCATGGATTAAATCTTATTTTGCTTAAGGAGTGCAATAAATATTTATTTTGGGGAAATGGGAATGTCAGCAGAAGACATAAATACAAAAAATAGTTTGAGATTTCTTTTTCTTCCTTTTAGTTCCTTTGAGCTTTTCCTTTAGGGTTTCATAATTAACAATGAAATAACAAACCTGCTCAAGGGCAGAATGTGCTCTAAGAATCATAAGTGTGGTTATAAAAACAATTTTTTCTCTCCATAGTACACCAGATAGCTTAAATTTTAACCCTGTAAAGCAGGATCCTTGACTTGGGCCATGTGAATTTTTGCTGATAAGGTTTTGAATTAATCCCATTTTGTACAGACCTGTGCTTGCAGAAGCTTAAGGAAATTCATCACAGTTGCAGATTGTTTTCCAAGTAATATCCTCATGGACTACGAAGCCCATCATTTTATGGTAAATGTATAAAGATTTTGCTTAACTTCATTTTTGAGCCACTGCATCTGTAATCTCCGTTGCTGGGTTCTCCAGCAGGCTTTGGCAGCCTGGCTGGAATTGCACAGGATCACGGGGGGGAGGGATGGTAGAGGAGGTTCACTGCAGACACAGCTTGGATTTTGCCTCGCCTTTGATACAGCTGAAACCCTTCCTGCACAGACAGGCAGTCAGTGTGATTTTTGAATATTTGGGTAGAGGATAATGTACAGCAAAGTAATTCAACTGTGATCCTAAGGGGGGGATAACAAATAACATCCCTGCTGTACAGGCAGCTGCAATGATTCAGGAGGTGTAAAGGGGCTTTAATGTTGTGAGGAGCTGCCTCTCTAGGGTTCCTTTGAGCAGGCACATCTGTAGCTCTGCAGATGAAGTCCCTGGCAGGCCCAGGCGTGGCTGGGGTGGGTTTGCTCTGGGGAGGGGGTGGCTGAGCATCTGCACCCCCAAGGTGTGCTCAGAGCTGCAGGGGGGGCTGCCCAGGCCCCCCTGGGAAACAGGCATTTGCTTGCAGTCCTCAGGGCATTGGTATTACTGCTCATTCCAGAACAGTCATTGTTGATAAGATTACAGCATTAAGGTAATATTTTTATATTGGTGTGATTATTTGTTAATCAGACTAGGTAAGGGGGGAACAACAGTAGCTCAAGGAGGAGCTTCAGTGGAGAGCTGTCTCTGGAGTGTTTGGCACAGCCATTCAGGTGGGTGTTACCAGGGTGAAACACTTGGGCCAGCATTTATACTGCCAAAATCTGGGCCAAAGCATGAATGGCTTTGCAAAGCAACATTTCCATTTCAGATGTGGTTCCCTCTCACTTAATAGCAGCAGACACTAAAGTTTAACTTCTGATTGAACAACTGTCTGGAGATAACTGAGGAGGGGTTATGTGAGGAGATACCAATACACTGTCCTTGTGTGGGAGTACCCCTGAACAGAGAACCATCCAAACATTTTTTGTGTTACGTACCTGTCTCTGAGGGTGGCATATGCAGATGAAAGGCTTTCACTAAAAAAGACCAAGCCCAAAACTTAAAACTCACCCTCTGTAGCTCCATCCAAAGTAGTGTTTGTTGAAATGACTCTTAGTTGTAAAGAAGTGTGATGGCCTGTTCCTTGTTTGGTAGTTTGAATTTTACAGCCTGTGGTGTGGTGTTAAGCCATGGCAGAAGGGGGCTGTGGGACCGTGGGAATCCCGTGCACAGGCACGGTGTTGGCACAGGGATGAGCTCCATTTCCAATCCATTCACAATCAGATGGCCCAAACCCACCCCAGGTTCATTCATATTTCTACAGGTTTCCATTTAATTCCTTACTTCCTGCTGCCATCTAAGTTATTTTGATCACAGAACGGAGGCTGATATGACAAATGGCAATGAAATGAAGTCATGTGCAAGTGGGTGCTGATAATTTCAGTTGTAGTCATTGAAAGGCTTTGAAGAAATTCAAAGGTTGGGCGTTGGTTTGTTTGTTTGTTGGGGTTTTTGTCCTGAGAAGATACAAATGAAAAGTGCACCTCTTAAACAGATGAATATGTGAATGATGAGGAGGTAATCTGATCCATAAATATAAATGGAGTTTTGTCTACTTCTGGCTTCAAGCCAAAAAGCATTAGGTTAAAAATAATTTTAAATTAAACCCCCCTGCTGTAACTTGAAAATAGTTTTCCCTCTGAATGGAATATTTCCTAGTGAATGACCAGAGAGGCTCTTGATGAGAATTGCTTTTCGACTGAGCATCTCTGTCAGGCAGATCTGAGTGTCGCAGCATGCTCAGCCTCTACCCTTATTGCCAAAGTTCTGCAGGCCAAATTGTTCCCAGTGTGACACCTGAAAACAACTCATCTGTGTTGATGTGTGTGTCCTCTCACAGTGCTGTTCTTGCAGCTCTGGCTTCAGCTGGACTGGGTGCACAGAGCCCTCGATCCTTGTCTTTGGCTGTAGCCAGTGGCAGTTGCCTGAAGAGGGGCATTGGAACAAGCCAGATGAGATGCTTGGCCAAAATATTCTCCCTGATTCTTACAGCTGCAGTCCAGAGTGCTCTTAAATCAGCAGTGGTGTCTTTGCCCAGTGTCAGGCAGGGATGGTGGAACATGTTGCAGGGAATGCCCCAGCAGGAAGGCTCGTGCCAGGGCCGGGTCTGCCAGCACTGGGCTGCTCCTGGAGCCAGGAGGGCCAGCCCGGTGTGTTTCTGGGGAGAAGGGCTAGTCCTGGGAGGGACAGTCTGCTCAGGCGAGCCTGTGGCTCCTCAGCATCACAGTCCCACACCACAGCCACTCAGAGCAGGCCTGGGAAGAGGATTTGCTTTTCTGAGCTCAAGCAGTAATATGTTTTGGGCATAATTGAAGAATAATGGACTCTTAATCTAAATAACTTATTTAGCCTTATTACAAAAATTAACTCCACCTTCTGTAGCCAAAAAACTATTCAGCTGAAGTGGAGGGTTGAAATATGCTGAGGAGAAACCTCCTCCAGAAAAGCAGAGGGGCAGCAGATGTTGTTAGGGTGTGTTTTGCTAACACAGGAGTGCTGATCCCCACTCTCCATTACATTTTTAGGCTGTTGCTCTTCTTCCTGAGGAGGGTGTGGGGGTCATATGAACTGTGCTTCCTGCTGACAGCCCCACTGTTGAAAACTTAAGAGAGCTTTTCAATTTGCCAGACTTCTGGTGAAAGCCTCTGATCTGCGCTAAACAATCGGGCCTCAGTTCCCACCCGTCGTGGAGGCCAGAGCCTGGTAACGTGTGGGCAGCTCCAGCTGCCTCTGAGGAGGTTTTGTTCAGTGTTGGGCCTCTGCTCGCCCGTCAGGCCCTTGTGTTTTGCAAAATGTTAAGTGTTCAACTTTGCTCCAGTGCATTATCTGACAGATCTGCTATTGTTTGGCCTTTTTCTGAAGAGCACTTTGTGTGTGGTGGCAGGAACGGGGGCCAAGCTGTATCTGCAGTGCATGCAAAGGTGCTCTGGGCTTGAGCTGGTACCACCCAGTCTGGGGTGGTGGAGCCCTGCTTGAGTCAGGGGTGCTTTGGACTTGTTCTTCTTGGCCTAAACTTGTGAATGAAAGTATGAAGTACTGTGGCTTTGTTGAACGGGGCAAGCAGTGATAGGTCCATAACGTTGCTGTTCCTGGAGCTGTCAGATGGAAGGGAGCTAATGTGATAACCCATAATGCTTTGTCTTCTGTGGTCTGGAGAGAGAGCTGTGCCTGAGCATCTCATTTCCAATGGAGAGGGTTGGAGGAAAGTGAAACAATCCCTGTTGAGGCTCTGATGCAGTCTGGCCAAGCTGCAGAGCTGTCATCAAAAGCAGGAAGCAGCTGGATGGGCACAGCTGCAGGAGGTGCTGCAGCTTCCCTGGGAAAGCTCCCCAGGCATGTGCTGCAAACAGCACATCAGCACAGTGCTGCTGCTCTCCGAGGGCTCTGCCTGGTGCCAGCGGGTGCAGAGGCTGCACAGCCCGTGGTGCTCAGGGAGATGCCTTTTTAGAGAGGAACCTGCCTGCCATTCCTTCCAGCTCCCAGTGGTGTAGCTTGCCTGTTTTCCAGGATCTGCTCACTGCAGGAGAAGAAAAATGCGTCAAAAACTTTGTTGCTAAGTCTTGCCTCTCTGAAGGATGCTGTGCACCCTGTCCTGGGGAGATTACCCTTCCATCCCTTCCAGGAGCACCTCACTGCTTTGTCTCCCTGCTGAACTCTCCACTTCAGAGTGCACAGCTGAATGATGAAGGGGTCTTGTAGCTTGGTGGGCTCTCAGAGGCAGCCAGAGAAACTTCTGGGATGCCCTGGGGTGATGTTTCTTATGTTCTTGAGACAGAAAAGGAAAGAGTGTCCAGTGGCCAAGCTGCATTCTCGATCTCTTCCCAGCCGCTCCTGCAGAGCCATCGTTGCTCCAGTGAGAAATGAGTCAGTGCACGTTGTTTGTCTGGCACCTACAGTCCTTGACTCCTCCTATTTACTTGAAAGGTGCAAATATTTAGATCTGTTCCAGAACAAATCTGTGTTATTGTTATTTAGGAGGTTTCTTTTCTAAAACAGTTCAGTAATTTTTCTTCTTTTGTGTAGGCTTTGCCAAAATTAAAGACTTTTCCAAGGAAGGAGCCCATGTAAGCACAACTGTGTAGTGGGGGGAACATTTCTCAGCTTGCTTTCCCTTTTCTAAAGACAAAAGAGCCTTATTGAAATGTGCTTCCTTTTTGACTGCTAATGGGTTTTCCTTCCTTCCTCCTTGAAATGATCTTAACATTCTCCCATCCTGTTGGGTAGAAATTTCAGCCGGGACTGTTTTCCCTGTTGAGGTGTTGAGTCACTGGCCTTGAATGGGAACCTGTGGTGAGATAGGGAGAAGTGAGGGCTTGGGAAGGAAGAGGTTTTCCAGCAGTTTGGTGGTACATGGGATGGATTTTTAGAAAATAAGGATAAGGTGCTATTCATTCTAGCCTGGTGCTGCTCATATACTTTTTTCGTGGTTTTATTTCTGGATGCTTTCTTATGTTGGATCTGGATAAATTCCAGGACATTATACACAAAATACTTAGAGGAAGAGCTGGTTCCTGCTCAATAACAATGTTCCATTTTAAGCTGTCTCATGTTAAAGGGGGAAAAAATACACTGCCATGTCACTGGAATTCATTTGTCTCCTGGAGGAAAGATGCTGAAATCTTGCTTCAAAGGCTCTGTGTGGAAATTATATCCTGAAGCCTGGATATTCTCCAAGGCTTAATTGAGCTTGTTCGTAGAAACTCTAAACTTTATGAACTGGACAGCAGACCTCTCAATTTGGCTCTAACTGCAGAGAGGGTGTTGTTTTTGCACACTCTGATTGACAACACTGAGCACAGACATACATTTTGGAATAATTAGAAAAATGGACAGGAATTAAAGCAGGCTTTGCTCTGACAACAACCCAGGTGAGCTAAACAGGTCATCTTCCTGCCTGCATTTCTCCCTCTGAAGTAAGGTTTCATTTTGTGTGGTGTTGGGTTCTGTCATGTGGGTGTATCTCCTCTCTCTCTCCCCCCAGAACTTCTTTCCAGTCTTAAGTCTTCAGTGGCAGATTTGAGATAAAAATCTGCATCTCCTCCCCTACCATCTTGCTCTGCAAGATGAAGAACACAAGAGTGAGCAATGCCATTAAACCAGCAAGAGTGAGATTGGGTTAGTGCCTCACATACACTTTTGCCAGTCTCAATTTATTACTAATATTGTCTATGTTTTGAAGGTTTCTCTTGCCTTCCCCCCCCTACCCCCCCAGGCAACAGAGCTGAGAAATTAACTTCTAAAGAAAAAACCTCAAATTATTATTGGGATTACTGTAAGCAATCTGAGCTTGTGTGAAAACAAACTATTGTTCAGTTGGCTTCAGCAAAAAAAGATGCTTTTTCGTTTGGTAGAAAAGCAGGTAAGACTTCAAAGCCAGTTGAAACCAATGTGGATTTCTTTATTTGCAGTCCTACCTCTGGAGAGCCACGAGTGCAAGAGGGTCCCAAAGGTGGTTTAGAGGGCATTTGTTTTGCTGTTTGGGTTTGTGATTGGTTTTTTGTTTGTTTGTTTTATCGTTCTGCATTAATTGCAGATAGGTTTATAAGGGATAAGACTCTTCAGTAATATTTCCTTTTTAGAAAGCTCCTGTATGAGTGAAAGGGAAGGCTTTGCTTGGGGGGGGTTTAAGAGCTCTACCTTGAAGGAGTATTTCCTTATTTCTGGTGTTACTTGGGATTCGTGTATCCAGAGATTTTTTTCTATATAGGCTTTCTCACAGCATCTTAAATAAGTGTATAAAAAAGCTGAACAGAAGGATCATTTGGACAAAACAAGTTCCGTACTTTGCTTTTGTCACAGTTTAGTCAGTGTTGGGGCAAATTGGGAAAGGTACTGTTCAGAATTTTGTCCACCCAGCATTGCACTGCAGATTAATTTTGAAACTCGCTGCTCAAGAGAATTTAACAAAAAATATCCTATGTAAAACTTAAAAATTTTTTGGGAGTGTTAACAGACAGAAATGTTGAGTGACTTATCTTTTTAATGGAAGTCATAACATTTAGACATGTAAGAATATAACTGCTTTTTAAAATGTGAAATATCTCCATGAGACTACTTAGCTATCCATACATGACATCCTCTAGGCTGCTTAACTCCTGTTTGCTTTGTCAGGGAGATGAAGCAGGGACTCAAGAATGAAAGACAGTCATGGTTTGGAAGAGCAATTGTTGTCAGTGAACTTTGTTTCTTGGAAAACCAGGACCTCTGAGCTGGTAACTTTGCTTTGGCACATGGAAGCCCACGTTCAGGCAGGTGAGCAGGGCCGGTGATGATCAGGGGTCACTCTGGATTTCAGTGAGCTGGTTCAATTCCCATCCTCCTTGGAAGTGTGCACCTTCTTCCTGGCTGGGCTGGAATAATCAGGAAAGAACCACAGGCTGGGAAGCAGTTAAACTAATGCAGATTAGAGAGGCAGCAGTTGGGGGTAGCTGAGGGTCTCCTCACTCTGGCAGTTGCCTGCCCAAGTGTGGAGGCTGATAAAGTGTTGGTAAAGGATTCACAAGTGTTGTGGCTGCTGACCTGATACTGGAAGATTTTAATCTAACAGAGAACAAGTATCATCATCACCATCTTTCATATCTCTGAAAGCAGCAATGTGCACTGTATCTTTATGTTTGATTCTTGCAGGCACTGTGAGTGCATCTCTCCTGCCCTGTATCCTGCACTGGAGTTTGCAGTGCATATCACACCCTTCATCTCTCAGTGATGAAGCCCAGTAAAAACCTCAGGGTTACACTCTCCATCTGAACTGCTTTAGAGATCAACCCAGCTGAATTCTAATTCAGAGAAAAAAGCTTCCCCTGCTGCATTTGCGCTGTGCACATTTAGGGAAGTTTGTAAGAGTTGATCTTGAAGTGTCATTTAGGCTGACTGTTCTGTTTTTACGAAAATTTTGCCTGTGAGAGCCCTTGAACACACACAGGTGAGGAAAGAAGTGAATAGAAGTAGACCACAGAATTCTGAATCCATGTTATATCATGTATCAGGAGGCTTTGTAATAAATGTAGTGAACAGCTCTATCCAAGCCTCTTCACAATTCAAATTTGAATTTCAATAGTGTGGTGCCCATCTTGAATCATGTGTCCATCAAAAAATTTAAGGTCAGGTGGCCTAGAACTACCAATCACTTCCTTTTTGGTTGGGAATGCTTGTAAGATGGCTCTTATTTTTAGTATCTGATGTTGGAGACTGGAACTGGAGTGAGTGGGGGGGATGGAGGTCCTTGCAGAAAGGATCAGACCGAGTGACAGTGCTGTTCCATCCCTGAATAAGAACCCAGTGGTGGACAGCTGGCACACAATCCTGCAGAGCTGCCAGCTCAGCAGTGTCTGAGTCAACACCACTGCTGAGGTATTCCCCTCCTGTACCTTTTTATTAAGCACAATTCTTTGAACAGAAGTAATTTCAGCAAATCTAGGAGGATTTGGGAACTTTCCCCTTCCCTGCCCTTTGGCTTAAGGCTGCAGTTACCTGAAAACTGAAAATACCATCATAAAAACCCCAAATCCCAGCCATCTGTGACAGGTCACCTGTCTGTCTGTAGGAATTGGCCCTGTGTGAGGGGGACACGTCCTGTGGTCTGGGCAGGCAGCGGGGAGGGGGCTGGGAGGGCTCATGGTCGTGGGTGATGGCAGCTCCTGAGCTGTCAGGCTCATTAGGGAAGTGCTGCTAATTTGGGCAGGCAGGCGCTGCCAGGCTGCATTGTTGGGGTTAAGCAGTGTGAATAGAGCCCGTAAGCAAAGCTGCTGGAATCTGCTTTGTGCTCCCTTTGGACGGCTGGCCTCTGCTCTTGGCTTCTTTTCCAGTTCCAAGTGGCCACGTGGAGTTCTGGCACTGTGAGTGCTGTCTGTAGATTAGTTATAGATTGCAGAAGAAATCAAACTTGTGCCGAGAGGAGTTTCCCTGCTCCTCTTCTCAGCTCTATTTTTGCATAGGTACATTTAGCCAGAGTGTCAATTCACTACTTCATGTGACTTAATTAGAAATGGATTAAGCCCTCTCTCTTTAAAACCTCCTTTGAACTGCTCTAGGTATTTTCCTTATCATCCCTGCTCACATGTGCTAGGCACTAGCTATATAGCAATTAAAGTTTGTGTTTCTTTTCTACTGTCAAAAAATAACCTTTCTCCCCTTCCCTCAGTCACAGCCCTGCAGGTGGGTTTGGAGGTCTGACAGTGTTTGCCTTCCAAATCCACTGCAGTCCCCAGGAGAGCTGGAGGAGAGCTGGGAGGTGATGGGCCGACCCTTGGGGCAGGGAAGAGGGGGCTCAGGGTGGGTGAAGCTGCCCGGTGCAGCCTGGCTGGAGGGGCTGTGCTGGCTCCATGTGTGCCCAGCTGGAGCAGTTCCTCCTGGGATTACTGGAAAAGGTTGAGCAAGGAGAAGAGATTGTTTTCATCTCATAAAGGCAACAACCAGATTGTCTCAGTGCTGTCTGTCCCCGGCGTGCGTCAGAACATACTGTTAATTTGGGAGTTGGAACCAGTGGAGGATTTGCTGATTCTCTACCATGTGTTTGCCTTTGTGACTCCAGTTTCTCTCTGATCCTTTGGGGATGTTTTTCCCTGAGATCTTCAGTCTTACTAAAACTTACTTTTGTTTCTGCCAGAGAAAATGCTGAAATGAGTAATTTTCTGGTAACCATTTTCTGCATTTTCACCCGATTGATCTGATTATGTTAAGGCTGAGTCAAATACTCCATTAAGAGTTTCAAATGCTATCAGAACTGAAGCAGGAAGGTTTCCCAGGAGATTGACTGTGTGTGCTTGTGTGGAACAGACCTGGTGGGGAATTGGCCTGCACAGTCACCTGGCAGCTCCAGCACTTCTGTCCCCAAATTCCTGGTTCTCCACCTGCTGGGTCAGGCTCTGCTGTCACACCCAGGTCTGCCCTCCCCTCCAGGAATGAGGGGAATTTGTGCCTCTGCCTGTTCATGTGCAGGGGGATCTATTTAATGCAGTGCCCCATTTTAGAAAGTAAAGTAGTGTTTTTCCAAGGATGGAAAAATGTATGCTGTGTGGGAGGGAATCCTTCCTGCAAACAAGCCCTGAATTTCCTCATCTTACTTTGCTAGGGATGTCTGTTAGCATAAGGCTGGAGGGGGACTTTTGAAATGATTCTGGGAAGCTTTGACTCAGGAAAGGGAGAATGATTCATATTATTACTGTTATTTATTAAGGAGAACAGACCATTGAATCTGACCTTTTACTTATCCTTCTCTTTGAAAACTTAAAGCACTTATGCAGTGACCTCAGAAGAGTTTGTGGGTTTGAACCAAGGTCTTTCAGCATAAAAGCATAAATCCCAATTGTGGGAGCTAGCCTGCAATCATGTTAATAATATAAGGTAGTCAAAAGGTGGACATTAGAAAGAAATTTTGAAGTTTCAGCTCAACATAATACTAAGAACTGTGAGGTGACTTACATTTGATTTTGTATTATGCTACCATGCGGAAAAGATCAGTGCAACCTAAACTATGTTTTAATCATAATTTGGCAAGAGAATTTAAACGAAGGAAAAATCAAAACTTGACTCAGCGTGTGTCACAACTGTAATTTCATTCTTGCACTTCAGGAGGTAATACACCTTAATTGTTTAGGTAATTACCCAGGTCAGTTCTTTAAAGAATCAATCAAACAAGATTGTGTCCATTTTATGAAGGTGGAAAGGCACTTGAGTGTGGCCACATGCTCTTGTCTTTTCCACTTATAGTATCACACTGGACAGCCCTAATACTTTGGATGTGCTGTCAGTGGCTGAGTCAGAGAAGTGAGGAGAAAGTTTAAACTTGTAAGTTTTAGCTTGGAGCCTGGAACAAACATCTTCATTATCCTCCTGAAAAATCCCGTTAGCAAAGCAGTTTCCTCATATCTGAGCTACTGGCTTGAATTTTGCAGCAGCTTCATCTCAGCAGAGATTGAGGAGGCATTCAAAGACTCTTCTAGTGAGGAAAAATGTACAGAAAGGGCAAAGTCCGTTGTCACAGCAAGTATAGAAGGTTGAATTTAAATCTCTATTTTACTGCACTGGGGAAGGCAGAAGTCCTCAAGTTCCAGAACTGTGAAGCAAACATTTCTGACCAACTCAACACCTATCCCAGAAAGGTTTCCTTATAGGCTCAAGAAAACAGATTTTTGTCAGTAGGTGGAATAAACACATTGTGCAAAGTTAAGAAATCTCCAGAGCTTTGGATTATCAACAGAAATCTTAATTATGTTCAACTTCAGATAAGAATTTATCAGTAATTACAGACATTTAGTTGACATGTAAGCAGTCCTCTAAGGTCACCAAAATCATTTCTTGGTTCATTCCTATTAATGCAGTTGGAAGTTTTCTTTGCTTAAAGGTCCAAAGTAATGTCAGCCACATGGCAGTGGAAGAGATGTGATAAGGCATCAAAAATCCATCAGTGGTTTCTTCATTAAGCTGCAAAATAAACTCAGTGAACTCCTGTGGTCAGTGTATGGCTGGAATGAACTTATCCCGTGTCCTGCCGGAGAATCTGAGTAACTGCTCTGGTAGAAATGAGATCTCCTCTGTTAGGATTGTAAATACCTCCCAAACCTGAACTCAGATGTGAGCTGTGCACTCAGACACTGGGGTCTGTGGGTGGAATTCTGAGGAGAGGCTGTGTGAGAACAAACACATGTCAAACATGGGGTACAGGCTTCCTCCTCATGGACATGGACTTTGTAGCTCCCTTGTGTTGCCAGAATTAAACACGAGACACAGTTTGTGGCTTTTGTGTCATTTCTGAGTGCAGTGTATGATGTACAGATCATATATTGCAGCAAAATGTGGGCATCTGGAGCTACCCTACCAAGTGACCTGCCTCCTGTCCTTGGTTTCACCCCTGGTGTTCTCCTTGGCTGTCCTGAGCTCCTTCTCCAGATTAGCAATCTCTGTATAAAGAAAATGAACATCAAAGTCATTCCCAGCAAGACACATCCTCAAAACGAGACTAAAGGCTCCATTTCATGGGAAGATTTTGAGAGTCCACATGCTAAAATCCCCAGCCCAGGCAGTACATCCCAGAGATCATTATTAAGGAGTGTGGTTAAAAACTATTTCCCTGGGAGTGATTTTGCTGCTCGGGCAAATCTCTCCCAGGTGCAGTCCATTAGGAAGGCCAGACCACTTCCTATAAACAAGCAAGCAAGAATGATCCAAAGAATAGCAGGGATGTGTTGCCCTGCCAGCTGAGAAAGTCTGAGAGAAGACTGCAGATTTTAGTGGAGGTAGAATTTGGGTGGAAAAAAATCCATAGCCTATAATGGGATTTTTGAAAAGAACTGTTTATTCTGTACAAAATTGTCCACTCAGTAGAACTGGTAGTTTAATTAACAGGCAGAAGTACCCAAGGAAAAACTCAAGCAACCTAACCTGGTTATTGAATTGAATGCTGCCCTCTTTTTGGGTAGTACAGGTGGGACTGATAAAAGAGATTTAAGTCACCTGCTGTGCACCATGATTTGCTTTGCCATGGCCAATTTGAACTGCAGCAGCCAACACTGCTTGTTCAGGTTGGGCAACTCCAGCATTTGCAATCTGAGATGCAGCTCCTTCTTTTCTTTTTCTTTTTTTTTTTTTTTTTTGAAGATGATCAAAAGAGTCCAAATTACAGGGACCTTCCTCACCTGAGAGGCAGAAAGTTAGGTAAGTAGATATTTTTTGCAAATTCTCTTAAGAACACCCTCCAGCTTCAGCCTGGCAATACAACACTGATATGTTCCTCTTCTCTCCTAGGAATGAGAATTCAAGATCCAGCAAGAAGGTAAGCTGTATACTAAGTTATAACAAATTCACATCCATTCCAAAAAGATTTTTTTCCTAGAAATCCTTTGAATATGAAATTCAAATACTAATTGAAGTCAGTTGTCTTGGAAAATTTTCTGGTCCTTTTTTATTTTTTTTCCCCCTGTTCATGTAGAATGTGGTAATTTATTCTTTTGTTTTGGCTAAGGGGAGTTCAGTGTGTATTTTTGCTTTACCCCACTAGTTTGAGTGATTCATCTTGCCTTCCAGAATGATTACATGTCCATCAATCCAACTGCAAACCCTTTTTGAAAACTCCTTGCTGCTGTTGTATCTAGTGAATAAATGGCAGCCAGACTATCTCAAATGTATTGTTTCTGGGGCACAGTGAAATGATTGCAGGGATTATGGCTGGCTGTAGCTAGAACTGAGAACAAATAAACCAAACAAACTTCCCATTGCCCACCCCCTCCCTGAAGCCACTGGCAGTGTGTATAACCAGTATTTCACCTTTTCCTGCAGCATCCAGAGGAGCCTGTGGAAGCACCACCTGGAAGAACCCCCTCCCTGTTTTCCACCTGCAGTCTCACGTGCCTTTGGGCTTCCTCCTGCCCTCAGTCAGTCTGCAGGATGTTCAACATTTCCTATCTGGCTTTGGCTCCCCCACAGATTCCTCCTGGACCCTGGAAGGGATGAACAGCTCTGAAGGAAAAGGACCCAACTGGAGCAGAATACAGTTTGAAGAGTCTCCCACACGTTGTTGCTAAATCCTGGGAGCCTCCCTTCAGGATCAGTGGTTGTTCAGATGCTTTGCTGGCCAGGGCTGGCAGTGCTCTGGTGGGCAGAGCAGCTCTCAGGTGGCCTCCTTGGCTCTGGTTTTGCCTCAAGTTGTCTTCACTTCTTTCTCCTCAGAGCTGTCTTTCCTCCTCAGCTCCTCTTCTTCCTCCCTTACTCATGGGTGTTGCTCTTCAAGTGCAAATACACATCATTTAAATCTGGCTCCACCTTCCACTCTTTGAGCATTACATATCACTTTATTTTTAATCAAACCATATCACATTTCTTTTTGGGGTCACAGAAGCATGTTTAACATGTTTAAGTTGCCATTGTGATGTTCTTCTCCAAACAGAATTCAAACTGTTATGTTGCAGTCTGTACCAGAGCCTTTCTAGCAGCTGTGTTTATACAGCTCCTAGTAAAATGGGTCCCTGATTAGGATTTTTGAATAGCTCATTCACTGAAAAAATGGTGTTTTGAACCAGCTAAAACTATTTAAAAAATTGGGATAATATATGATTAAAAGTTTTGGTTTGAAGGAATGTCAGTGGCAACACCCTGCCAGATTTTAGGCCCAAAACATCATCACCATTAGTATCACAAAGATTAAGTTACTGGAATTTAACTGGGCAAGAAGTGGTTTCCTTTTCCTTGTTTAAAAAAGTAGCTGAAAAATGTTGTGCTGTGGACACTGGCACTGTACAAAACCAGTAAGTGCACGTTAAGGCAGGAAACACAAGTGCTGCTCCTGCTCCATTAAACTGGAACACAGGATTAAAGGACTAAAGCTACTTGGACTGACAAAGTCCATATTTAAATGTTTTCTAGATCGTAAACTAAGAGCAAAGATTTATAAGTTTGTGTCGTGACCCATAAATCCAGATCTCCTCTTGTCCTTTGACTCTAGACAAATGGCTTGTAGAGGAATTTGTAGTGGTTTGGATAAATCTAGGTTTCAGCAGTCAAGACATGTAAGAAACATCTGTAATTGTTTGAGGAATTTGGCAGATGATCTTGTACTTAAATCACATTTTCCCCTTTGAAAGTTGGAAATGTCCATGTATAAATCAGACACACAAGCCACAAACCTCTGCACTTGTGGAATTAGACAAGGTATCAACCCTCTGTTACCTTTGCAAATCCTACTTCAAGGTAAGAGCAAGTTGATACCTTGCTGTAGTAAAAGAGACCAGCTTAAGGTTCTTTAAAACTGTTTACCTTTTTTGAGCCCCAGAATAAAATCTAACAGCTTTAAGGGGAGTTGCTGTAAAATGGCAGGGCTACTTCAGTGTTCAGAATTTGCCACTTAGCCAAAAGACTAAGACTGAAATCAAAAGGTTCTTTGAGTAAAATTATACAAACCTCCCTTTCCAGGCAGAATCGCTCAGTTACGTGCAGGGTTGTCACATGCTGGGCCTCTGAGTACATTTAGCATGCAGTTGTGCAGAGTAGTCTGTCTAGAATCATCTCATCCTGTAATGAGATCATGTGAATTCAAAGCATATTAAACTTAATCCTAGTTCCCAGGATTATACCCTGTAAATTTAAAATTGCAGTGTATAAAAAAGGCATAATGTTCCTGACTGCTAATGATAAAAAATGAAGCCCAGCTCACTGTGAACCAGCTTTGGTTTTGCCACTGAAAGCAGAATTTGGTAAAGGGACTTCAGTGAGAGATTCAGGCTGATGCCTGGTGACCTTTGTCAAGCAGAACAAATAATTGCTATGTTTGCTAGAATTGTATTAGTGCTGGATGCTTCTGGTACAGCCTGAGCAAACGGAGTTTAAAAGTCTGGCTGTCTGTCAGCAAACTTTGCCTTTTGCTTGAGTCTCCAAATGCTGTAACGTGGACCTTCCAGGCAGGAATTTGAGGCTCTGCTTTATTTGATGCCAGGTCCTTTAATAGTTTCAGAAAGTGACTTTGCTTGTAGTAGAAAAGCATGATGAAAACAGACATGATCCTGAATCATGTGTTAAAATCAATTCCTGTGTGTCAGATTCCTGCAGAGCATGTCCTTTGCTGGGCACAGGAATTGTCTGAGCAACCGAGGAAGAGGCTGTCCCACAGATGCTGCATGAAGGCTGCACCTCTGTGCATTCCAGCTCAGGGATGATAAAACAGAGCTACCAACTATTTAAGCTTAGCCCAGCTCGTAGTGGACAAAGAGCTAAAACTAGACAAGAAACCCCCACAAAAAAAAAAAAGAAGAGCCAAAATTTGCAACTAGTCATTATCTTTTTGTATTAATAACCTCTAAGAGCTAAAGGCTACGTAATTCTGACCTTGACCACTGAAATGCTGTAAATTTGCTGTGGAAGTGCCCTTGGCAGCTTTAAGCCTGAGGATGTGCTAGAGTTCTTAGCAGTATTCAGTGACCTGTCTGGTGGGATGGCAGGCCCTTCCATGTCCAGCTCCCTGTTTTACCCTAAGGACAAGTAGAGCTGGTTGTCAATAGTCCTTCTGAGGCAGAGGTTTTTACTGTGCCTGATTGAGCAGCATCAACTAAAGGGAATGAAGGTGGAAGAATTGTGTCCCATGAAGCCATTTCTGGAACAAAGAATACCTGCCCTGGCTCCAGTACATCAGTACTGTTGCACTGTGGAAAACAGACTTACTGTTTCCTTGCAATACTTTCTGCCACCTCTTTTACTCCAGCTTTCCTCTCTGACCTCTCTACTTTTGCCTTGCTGCTCTCCCTTCTACATCCAGTCTCTCTCTCTGTTTTCACTTACTGTTCCTTTACACACCTAATCCAAGGCAGTCAGTTCTAAGTGGGGTTTTTTCCTTTGCTCCCTGGGAAACATCTACATCCTGTCTGTTCCCTTCCCAGGGTGTGTTTTATGCCAGCTCTGGCAGGTCTCAGCCAGTTGCAAATTTCCCTGCTCCTCCAGCGGGTAAGAAGTTGATGGCAACAAGTGTGTGTGCCTGCAGGTTCAGCTGAGCATCTCCCCTGTGGGCTGTTCCTGGTGGCTGCTGCCACACCCACCACAGCAGGGCCCTGCTTCTCTGGCCATGGTGGGGGTGGCAGGGAGTGTTGGCACAGAAGGGGTACAGCAACCTGGCGTCTTCCACAGCTGCAGTTTTCTACCCCTTGAAGAATCCAGGTTTCCTTTTCAGGAAGACCAGCCTGTTTGGAAGATATTTTTCGCATCTAATTACAGCGGTTCTCTTGCAAGCCTCTCTGAAGCACTTCAGGAAGCTGCAGTGAGTTGGAGCTGATTGGCAGGTGTCAGACACATCAGCAGTGTTTTTCTTAGGCTGAATTGCCTGACACAGCTCTCCGGAATGTAGCAAGAGGCAGTGCAGTATTTTCATTTAATTGCTCGTGGAGATAGCTGCAGGATTGTGGTGTCAGAAAATATTGCTAAATCTCAGGGGATTTCTTGGCATTTTGTTGCCACAATAGAGTCATAGTTGTCAAAGTGGCTTAGTACAGCCACAGAATATATGTGCACTTATTTATGCAGCCTGGAAATGTGGTGCAATAATAAAATACTCTATTTACATTTCTGCGACTTGCATTCATTTGAGTCTTCTAATGCTACTTTTGTCCTTTGCTGTATTGTTTAAATGCATATTTCTTATATTTGAAATTTATGTAGATGTTAAGAAGAATTATATGCTGTCAGTCTGGTCACATTTTGCAACCAGTCTGAAACATGATCCTACTCGTGGTTTTGTGTCTCTGTGCTGTCTTTATTACCTAGGCATTTCAGTTTTGGAAATCCATATTTATAAGGAATTTGCTCCACAGTAGAACCGCCATCGCATTGTTAATACTGTGATGACAAGCAGCCTGAAAACGAGGTGTCAAGCAAACATGAGCAGTTTCCACTCGAGTTTTTTGGACTGTCCTGAAGCCCAGCTGGTCCAGGTTGTGGAGCATTTGCAAAGTAAGATTAATGCCATGCAGAACTGCTGCTGAGTTACAGGAAGGTAGTCACTTGAGACCAAAAAATGAAGTTCCTGTGTCTCCAGCTCTCCCCTGGCAGATCAAAAGCTTGCTTGCCTTCAGGATGTAAAGGTATCTGCTTTGCTGTGTGTCACAGTTGAAATCTCCTTGTTCAGGGTTATGTTCACTATATGCAAAATATTGTCCTGCAGAAGGGGTGGGTTTTGTCCATAGAAATTATCTTAGTTGCACAGGTGTAAAAAATACCTCCTCTGTATTGTGTTTTTGAAGATCCTTTTCTCACACACTGTTTGTGTCTATTCCTTTTGTCTCTAGTGAGGTGTTTAAGCTAAAGCATTATGATTAAGTCAGGAGAGCATCCAGCCTGTAAGTAGCATGAAGAATGCTCCAATTACCTCCTTACCTGTGTCTGTGGGATTAGACCATGAACTCTTTAGCTGGAAACATCCCTGGCAGGTTGCTCACGTGCACAGTCGTTCTGGCCCAGGCAGAATTGCTTACAGAAGTAAAAAATTCAGCGTGATCTTGCAGTGCTACTTAACAAAGTCATAGGCACACTGGTCATGGTAGAGTGGTACTGGAAGAGCTTTCTTGATGCTTATCTGTGATTTTACTCCTTCCATTTGTCATGACTTTGGTGCCTCTCACTTCTGGCTTTATTTTGTAGCAGGAATTTTGTTTCTCTGTTACGATACATATGCGAATTCCCTGCTTTTTCTCCCACGTTTAAGCTGGAGAGAGATTTTTAGAATGTCTTGTGGAACATATCTGAAATCCAAGCTAATCAAACTAATCTGATAAAATAGGGTTTAGAATTAATCTAACACCAATCTGCTGCTCTGTGAAAAAGCATACATAAGCAGTATTTATTGTCTGTAGCCACAAGAGAGGGGGGAAAAAAAAACCTAAATGCATTCAGCTTCTGCAGCAGCAAGGAATTTCCTTAGAACAGTGAACATGATAATCACAGTGTTAGCCTGAACTTGCTAGTAAAGGTTAGTGCACAGACCCAGCTGCTCTGAGAAAGGGAAGACTGAGCTGAAAATCATCCCTGGAAACCTGTCGGCTTTGTAAGGGGAACAGGGAGAAGAGGAGATAAAATACGATTTTGGGGCTGTAATGAAAGATGGCTTTGGAGGACTAGGGTGTGTGCAGGGAGCCTGAGGGAGGAAGGTGAAGGTGGAAAATGCTGAACCCTGACAGGTCACTGGGCTGTGCTGGATGCTCTGACAGCACCTTCTCACCAGCTGCAGCAACAGCCAGGCTGTCCATCACCTGCAGAGAGTCAGAGCATTCATTAGGCAGCACAACTTTTCTATCAACACATGGTTTTTCCTGCCTGGTGAGCTGAAGAAAAGCTTCTTATAGTTACTTCAGCAGGGGAAGCACACAAACAGGCAGGTTGTACTCTGTGTCAGATTACGGGATTTATGTCTCAGAACTATTTTAGTCTGCCACAACCATTTGAAGCTTGGGACATGGATTCCAGAAACTGATATTTTGCTGTTCATCATCAAAGGTTTGGTCAAAGGTTTCTTCTGATCAAATTATTTATGTCTTTGCAACCCTTTCAGTAAGATTTCCCTGTATCACCTTTGATGCAGTTCAGGAATGGCTGAAGGTAATTAAAAAAAGAGAGGTTTTCACAGAGCATTTGTTTGGGGAAGCAGTGGTATCTTTGCCATTTATTATTGGGAAGCAACCATGTCATCACATTTGTTGGGAGACAGCCATGTACAACTGCTGGGTAGAACTGATTTTTAGGAAGCTGTTCTGGAAGAAGTGACATTTGTCACCGATCCACTGGGAGGCCCTTGGTGCTGCCAAAATTAATGGATACACTGTAACATCAGCAACCATACTGAAGTAAGAAATGAGAGCTATTAGAGCATTTGGGGTTTGGATTTTACTGTATTTAAAATGTTTTTGTGTGAAGGTGGTGTTGATGGTTTTGGTGATAGTGGTTATATTGGTCATTAACATGATTTGACATAGAAACACAGACTCATGGGATCATTTAGCTTGGAAAGGATCTTTCAGATCATTGAGTCCAACTGTTAACCCAGCACTGCCAAGTCACCACTGAACCATGTCCCCAAGTGCCACATCTGCACTTCCAGAGACCTCCCCAGATCCTGACTGAGCCACTGGCCTGGGAGCCTCTTCCAGTGCTTGACAACCATTTCAGTGAAGAAATTTTTTCTCATATCCAATCTAAACCTCCCCTGGTGCAACCTGAGGACGTTTCCTCTTCCTGAGGGAAGCCTCCTTTTCCCCAAAGCTGAACAACTCAAAGTCCCTCCCAGGACTTGTGCTCCAGACCCTTCACTAACTTCACTGCCCTTCTTTGGATCAGCTTTTTGGACCAGGAAGGACTGTCCAGTGCTTGTGCTGTTCAACCTGAAGAAAATACTTCATGTATAAAGTGATGAGATTTTATGGTCAACTGAAGAATGTGTGGAGATGGGGAGAGCAGGACTGGAAGAGAGGGGATTCCATTTACAAATAACAGAGAGCAGACTCTGCTGTTTTTTATGAGTTTCTGTCATATTCCTCTAGCACACTGATGGTGGGAAGCCATTCTGGTTTGACTGTCCTTATGAGCTTTCTTGTTTTCATGAAGTATATTTGCATATCTGAATTTCCCCAAGAGAGACATTCTAAGCAGTGTTTAAATTAAACTTTAGCATTTGGCAGAATAAAAATGATCATTGTATAACTGATCACAAAAACTGCAGTTTTTGCAAGTATCAGAGAGGACTTTGGCATAACTAACACAGTACCCTATGCAAATATTCCTAGTTGAAAAGGAATTAATCCCTTTCCAAAGGGCCAGCACGATCTTTCAGTGGCACATAAGCCTGCTTTTGAGGGAGCAGATTCTTAGCAAGCCCTGAGGATTCAGATTGCCAAACTGTACACTGCACTGACACATATGCAAATACCTTGTTCTCTTACAAATGTGCTATAAATTCTGTATTTTGTGAATTTAGCTGTAACTTCCATGGCATGCAGGAATTCTGTAAGAGCAGGATCATCTCAGTCTGGAACTGGACAATGTCAGCTGTAAGCTGGGATAGAACAAAGCTGGAATTGATGGTTGGCCAGGTCCCTTTGCCAAGCTACTCGTTTTCATCATTCATAGCAAGAGAGCCTTATTTTGTACAAATCCTTTTGTTGGTGGAGACAGCAGACAGGTTCTGTTCTGTCCTCGGAGAAGGTGGCTCGGTGCCAGCGCCAGCAGCCAGCAATCCAAAGTGTTGTGTTTAATCACCAGATTAATTTTTCCTTTTCTTGGCTTTTCCTTTCAATAGCACCAAGCATGACATGTTGTAAAACAGCAACACTGGTTGCACAAGGGCTGGCGAGCATCTCTGAGCCCCCTGGCTGTGGTGATAGCTGAGTGAACACTTGGCTCGAGGTGCAGCCAGTGGAGACTCCCAGGAAAGCAAACTGGGAACACACCCTTGTGTTGGTGACTGGGCTGGGGAAGGGTGAGGGGAGAGGAGGCACCGTCCTCCTGGGTGTGAGAGCTGAGCTGGGGCTCGCCTGCCTTCCCTCCTCCAGCAGCTCACACAGCTGCAGGTTCAGTAGCATGGTAGATGCCTGAGCTTTCCTGCTCTACATCCAGTCCAGGAATGGTCTGTGCTTTCACTGGGATGTATTTATTTTAGCCTTAGTGTGTCCATATGCAAGTTATCTTTTAAAAGGAAACGGTGGTAGACTCAAAGCAGGTTAAAGATTCATGCTCATCCCACTGAACACAAGAGATTCTGCCTTGCATTGAATATAGGAAAAAAATGACTTTTTTTGGTTTTTTTCCAGGAGGATGATGTTAGATTCAAAATTTCTTTATCCCCAGAGTTTTCAGCAATGACTACATGACCATCAGTGGTGTTCTGTGCCATCGAGCACAAATCTGGTCATAGGTGGGAATGCTTATGGTGGAGAGGTTTGGTCTGTCTGCTCCTATATCTGCCTTTCATCTTCATTCAAGGAACTCTGGTGGCCTTGGAATAGAAAGTTTAGCAGAGTTTGGTGTGAGTGCAAGAACAGATAACTCTCTGCTTGGCAAAGAGTTGTCAGCTTCCAGAACCCAGCATTTTGATGGTTATTAAACATTTTAAAACTTAAATTACTAGACTCCTGTCTTTCCACAGTCTAAATTGTAACCTGTGAATAGTATGTTCCAAATGGTCTGTGCAGCCAGAGACAGATGATAGAACTTTATTGTGCATAGAAGAAGGTAAGTGTACCTTCAGTGTAATGTCCCTTTAAATTAAGATTTCTGGGTTTGGATTTGACTCGTTTTACTGATATCTTCAGTTTAAAGGCACAGATTTGCATGTACCTTTTCCAGCCAAAGTTGTGTTTATTAGCTTTTCACGATCAATAGGTAGGGCAAACAATAATGTTAATCTACTGTATGAGTAATACAGCTGCTGAAAGATCAGGGGCCACTTCATGGTACAGACAGATGCTGGCTGTAGTTTGTCAAGGTTGGATTCCCCTGAAAGCAGAGGTTAAAGAATGCAGCCCTGTGGTTGTTCCTAGTTCCCATGTTTTACAGGAGCTGCTCTTGTCAATTCTTTCTTCTGCTGGACATCTTCCTTCAATGAAAGTGTTCTGTGAGTGATAATCTTGCGAAGTAGAAATCCACAAATGTCACTTTTTCAAATAGACACCATGTGGCAGCTCTCAAGGAAGTGGCCTAACCTTTTGTTTCAAGGATTAAATTTCTAAGCCCCTCTTTCCATCCCTGTGCCTGCTCTCTCAAGGGGCTGAGACTTGAGGGTGGGGGGATTATGGATAGTTATGCATTTATGTAAATATGAAACATTGACTGGAAATGAGAGGGGGGGAGACTGCAACCAAACAGCTGTCTTTGCAAACTTAGTATTTATTGCAGAGTTAAACAAAATGCCTTGTTGTTTAGAGCACTTTTTGCCTTGGGCATTGGCTTAGACAGTCAGCGTTGGCTGAAAAGAATTTCCTAACTCCCTTTTCCACACAACAGAAGATTAAGTAGATAACAGCAACAATTGGCTGTTTGGATCTGGCCTTGACATATGTTCCAAGCATCTACTTCATGATCCAACTGCAGTATTTTTCTCTTTCATGGCTGCAGCACTTTACTCCTCTTTTACCATCACCGCCACTTATGCACCATCAGGGGCTTCTTTCTGAGCCTTCTTTCTGGTCAAGAGTGACCAATTATAAAAGAGTCTTGCTGCATAGTATGTAAATTCTTTATGCACAGGGAGTATTCCTGCCACATTATTAGTATGCAAAGTCTTTCAGAGTTGCAAAAAAGCTCCATTCCAGGAAGTGAGTTCAAAGCAAAAGTGAGAGGAATTGCATGAAGAAGCTTTAGTGTTCTTGGTAGTCAAAAGCCCAGAAGAGTTGTGATACTATCTGGTGATGGTAATGAAAGTTGGAGACCATGAACTGCAGAATATTTCTGTGGAGAGCTTTCCCCTCAGATTTCACTGGCTGTTCTCATGCACTGTCCCACCTTCTGGTAGGAAAAGGCTTCTGATCAGCAGTGTAAGTGGGTCACACAAGTTTCCTGCGTCTTGCCAGGCCCCCAGGCAGCTCTGATCAAACCTCTGTCAAAATGCTTACTTGGTTTCTGACCAGAATTTATCAGCTGGCATGGAGCAGTGCTTAACTGCTTCACTCCCTGATGCAGTTGGATGTTGTAGGAAGAGCTGCAGAAGTCCAGCTTTCCTCTCTGCCTGCTGCTTGGGCTCTCTGGTACAGCAAGGTGCTGGGACAGTGTTGCTGTCCATCTTCTCTAGAAGGCAAAGATTTGAGGCTTCTGTCTGCCCTTTTTGCCAGAATCAAGGCTGGTGCTCAATGCCAGCTGTGCTGGCAGGTAGTTCCTTGATTCCTGTACTTGGCACTACAGTCCTGTTCCTGTCAGATCTTTGATCAGAAGGAAGGGATGCACTTATAACAGGAAAAATGATCTTCCTGTGTGTTAGGTGAAAATGTTTGTATATTAGTCTGTTTTATATTATCAATGAATTGCAAAGCCCACATTATAATTGGCTTAAATGTAAATAGGGAATGAACCTGGAGCCTGACACAGTGGAGTTGCAGCTGGTGGTTGCCCAAGGTTTGAGGGGCTGCAGTTCTCAGCCACGTTAAGACAGAGCGGAACTGGGAGTGTCTGGGAGCTGACACGTGTCTTTCCTTGAACCACTTTCCTCTCCCACAGCTGTAGTGGTGGGGGATGAGGGAGCACTAAAGGATCATAATACCCACAGCACTGTTTTTTATGCTTATTTAGTTGCTGTGTGTGACTCTCAGCAGTCTGCCCACACTGCAGGCACGAGCACTGTCACCGTTTCAAACACCAGTTTCAACACACAGACACCCAGGGACCAAGAATTAAGGTCAGTTATGCAGAGTCTGACACAGGGTGGAAGGTGCTGAGCAGCAAACTGGTAGAGCTGCTTCAGTTATTGCAATTAAAATACTGAAGTGAACTGAGTAAATAGGCTTCTGCATCTGCATTGCAGATTTGCACTGCCCTGGTAGATCGATGTTAGGCTTGGCTGTGCTAATTCAAATTTTCTCCCAGCCTGCAGTTAATTATCCAGTGCTGGCTGGCAGCCCCCACGTGTGAGGGTGCAGCTCCTCTGCAGACAGGGGATGCTTCAGGAGCAAAGCAGTGCAAGGTGACTTCCACAGCCTGGCCTCCACTCGGGAGTGGGGTGGGATACGGGAAAGTTCACACAGCACTGGAGGCAACTCAGCCCCAACTCATTGGCTGAAATGGGACAGTGAGGGAACTCAAAATGGAGAGGCAGGTAAAGGAACACAGCGTTGTAGGGTTGGCTTTCACTGAGTATATAGAAGACATTGTCATAAAACATGCCTTTCTAGTCACTAGAAAAAAAGAATTTGTGCCTACTGAAAAGTCCACAAATTTCCAAAATTCAGAAGTTACCAGAGAAATAATGAGCAAATGAATGTGCCCTTTCTGCAAACCTTTTTGAATCCAGGGGATGCAGTTCTTATTTTGCCTGTTTGTCTTTTGTGAATGTCTGTGGAGTCCCACTGCAGTAAACTAGGTGAGAAGCCAAACACAACTGACTGTAATATTGGTTGCACACAAAGCAAGGTGTGGTGTTAGAAGTCGTTTTCAACACAAAAGCAAATGACAAACAATAGATTTCAGTAGTGGAAAAAAAAAAGAGTTGGATTGTTCAGCCAACAATTTTACTAAAAAAAAAGTTTAAAAAAAAAAGCCTGAACAAACCATGTACTTTCCAATGGAGGTTATCCAACAAATCTTTCACAGTTTTTATCAATCTGCAAATCAACTTGACAGAGGCATTGGTTCCTAAAATTTGATCTCAGGTGGTCACTGCTGGACTCTGGGTTGCTCAGGACCCCCAGCACAGCCCCTCGGGCTGGCCCTGTCCCCTGGGCACGGCTGTGCCAGGCAGAGCAGGGCATTTCCTCTGCTCCAGAGTCACAGCTGAGGAGCCCTTAATCCAAAACGAATGCTGGAAATTGTCCCCTGTGGACCTGGCAAAGTCATCCGAGCTGGAGACAGATGGGAAATTACAACAATTTGCAAGAGAGATGTTCTGCTCTTCGTGCTTTGTGCTCCTAACTCGGGGAGGGGGAGCTGGAGTTTGACTCTCTTGCAGACAGCTGTGGGCCTGTGTGAGAGTTCTGCTGGACTTTCCCGAGCTTGTGTGGGGTGTGTGCATCGTGGGCTGGGGGAAAAACAAATCACACCTTCTCCAGCCTGTCACCACGGGCTTTCTTCCTGTTTGGAGGGAGCTGAGCCCTTTAAGTTCTCTTCTTTGTCCCTGGTTGTGCTGTGGTAAATGAGCCACACAAGATTCTGTGTAATTTGAACAGCCGTGTGTTTGCAAAGGCGGGTGTTAGGAATCCAGTCAAACACGCAGGAAACAAAATCCTGGTGGAAAGGGAATCTGTTTCTCCTTGGCTGCTCCTCCCCAGCGCTGCCCAGGCAGCCCTTCTGCCAGAAGTGCACACCCAGCCTGGGTTTAGGAAGGCGCAGCTTTGCTGAAATGGTTGAACTGCACAGATGCCTCAGCCCGTGGGGAGGGTGGGACAGAGCCTGTGGGAGCACACTCTGGGCACTCTCTGCTTTTTCTGCATCTCTTAAAGAGGCTCTGAATTCACTTTAACCCCTGCCTTGTCTTGCTGGCACAAACTGTGAATAATTGAAAACATTTCCAGTAGAAGGCAGGGTTCTGCTGTCTTGGCATCTGTTACTGTTCAGAATGAGGATTCTTGCATTTTCTTGCTGGCCATGTTTACTGTATCTTTAGCGTAACCATATCATTATCTCTAGCCTTTTTTATTCCAACATTAACAAAAAGTCCCTGGGAAGCTAAGCCATGGTTCTGTGAATGCAAGAGAAGCAAGGAATACTGAAGGAGCTGCTGTGTGTTAGTTACTAAAGACACAAGGCAGATGTGTCTTCTTGTCTTGCACACTTAAGACAACTAACATGGAGCTTTTGTTTTCTTTTTAATAACCTTTTGAAGGAGGGCTGTGTTCTCTATAGCCTTTGCAAGCATGGAGTTTTGCAATTCAGAAATACTAACAAGTCTTAAATATTTATTAATTCAGCAAAGCTGGTTGCTTTTGTTCGTGGCAGGAAGGGATGCATTCAGACCACAACCTTCAGATGTCCCAGGGACTGTGGTTTGCCTTGAGCTGTCATGGGGAAGGAGAAGAGAGAAGGTGAGACTGTAGAAAGTAAAGACAGAGTTAAACTGCCTGTATTGGCAGTGCTCCATTTTGAGGGAAAAGGCAGGATCCAAACAATCTTTTGTTTAATTACAAAAAATCAAAGCAAAGCACCATGAAAAGCAAACAGATTTGTTAACTTGTCAATGACTTGATTGATTGTAAAAAAAACAAAACCTGCTGATATCTATGTTTAATGTTGAACAGCAAATGTTGAAGAGCTGATAAAATGAGTGTGTCACTCATGCCTGAGGAATAAGCAATGTCAGAGGCTCTTTTCCTCTCTGTAGTGTGTGGACACAGGCCTGGATGCATGTCAGAAAATTCCTACCACAAGTGAGCAGCTTTGGGAGGGCTGCTGTGATGGGAGGGAGGAAGAGGATGGGCCCCACTCCTCACCTGCATCTCCGTGCCCAGCGTGCAGCTGTGGAAATCTCTTGTTTGAGGCTTTACTGCTCTGTTGCTGATAATCACTGATTTCAGCTGCTCTTCCAGTGAAGCTGGGTCTGTCCCTAGCTGGTGAACTTCTCTTGAGATGGACTATAACACTTCCCAACTCGTATTTATTGACATATTTTTGTGTATTGTTTTAAAAGGAAAACTTCCCAAAGCTGCTGAGAGAGGGCAGTTAATGTTGAAGGTGAGGTGTTTCCAGAGAAACAATTTGCTGAATTGTGGAATATATAAACAAACTGGTGAAAAAAATAACCTGCAACCAGATCACTCCACACTTGACTGTGTTCTTCAGGTAAATGAACAAGAGCCTTTTTTTAGTCCAGTGGGTGAGTGAGAAAAATATTATTTGGAGAATTCAAATATGCATTCTGGAATTAAGACATGAAAAAGGTACTCTTTGGGCTCTGAAAAAGAAATTGGTTTTCATATTCACCCAAGGGTACTTCAGGGATTCAACTTCCCAGAGCACAGTTGGTTTTTACCTTGTTATTGCCCTTTGGAATCAGGAGCAGGGTACTGCATTTTGAGAAATTACAAGTGTTCTTCAAAGTTTCCTTCAGAATATGAATTATGACTCCGTGCTTGGATTTTCTGATTACTCTGATTTTATCATTTTTATTTTCTCCCCCCAGTCAAAGGAGATGATGGCACAGTTTTAGCTTTGCAAGCTTTGCTTGTGTCTCTGTGGCTGTTCTGCTGTCAAGTGCAGCTCCACACTTCCCCTAACCATGATGGTAGACTTGTCTGCTGGTGAAGAGGAATGTAAAGGAAAGTAGGGTACCCCAGAGTTTAAGAAGTTTCCTAGTATAAGCCAAAACTAGTTTGCTTGTGGCATATAAATTTTCAGGCAATATTTGAGGGGAAAGGCCAGGAGAGATAAGGGGTTCATTCAGGAAAGCTGAATGGTAAATTATTTTCATTACACTGTTACAGCTGTTCAGCAAGAAGTAAATATTAATATTTTTTTTCTGAAAAGCAGAATGATGGTCTCTACTCTTTAAATTAAATAAAGAAGGAAAAGCATGAATTGGGAATTTTAACAAAGTTCAGGAGCAACTGGGGCACACACTAATGCCAGCTATTGCCGTTGGAAGGAATGGCAGAACTCCACAGACACAACATCCCACAGTTCAGATCTCTATCCAAACCTCTCGCTTGAAAATTTGGCCTGGAAATTTCTCAGCAGTTAAATCATCAGCTGCTTGACGCTCCTCATTCTGGTCCCAGCTGGGAATCTGGAAAGTGTAATGTTTAAGCTGAATATTCGCTTTGATTCTTGGAAATGGGAACGAGTTTCATCAGGAAACTGTTTCTTTTTTTATTTTCCTTTTCTTTTCCTTCCCTGAATTGCTTTGCCTGTTGAATATCGTTAGCAGATGGTGACACAAATGTCATTTCCATAGTCTTCTATTTTGGCACAGGAGCTGCTAATTGTCCCATTTGTGCTGGGAGTATTGAGCTTTGTTAATGCATCTCAGGTAACTGTAACTGGCTTATGTGCCTGAATTATGGCCACGGAGTCGGAAGATTTTTGGTTCATCAGGCCCAGTGCATAATTGTGTGTTTTCTGGCTACTCTGTGTTCTTCCAAAAAATGAACCACACCCCAAAATGACAAAACCCATAGGCTTTTAGTGACCAGTGAGGTATTAGTAGGAAAACAGCTCCCCTGTGTCCACTGCAGTGTGTGAGCAAGCTGCTCTTCTGCCTTCAGGAGTTGTGGGTTTGGGGATACAGTAAATAATACACAGGTAAAGCAGTGAAGCTCCCCCTGCCCCCATGGCTGCTGGCACATCTTCACCTTGTGCACTTTGGAGGGGAATTGCCAAGAAGCAAACCTGTGTACCAGGCTGAATCCCATTTCCCTGTCTCTGTAATTAAGATGCTATCATCTCTTAGGATGTTTTCTAAGCAAAGTAATTTTGTTTTCTGTCAACCTGAATTGAATACCTGTGCACCAGCACAAATATTTTGTCCAAGCTGACAGACCCAGGATGGTGATGCTGTGTTCCATCATTTAAATAAAAACAATCCCTGTTACTGTGACAGTCACTGTGGGTTGTTTTAGGTTTTTATTGTTCCCCAAAAGCCTTTGGGTTTTTGATAGGTTCTGTAATAAGATTTTCCCTGCAGGAGAAGCTGTCTCCAGCAGCCTGCCCTAATCCTGTTAGATGAGAGCAGAGATGTTGCAGTCGTTGACGTGCAGACAGGGCAGTCCTGGGACATGGTTTGTGCTGATACAATTGGAAATGCTTGATCTAAGCCAGGGGGTAACAATCATTTAATAGTTTGAGAAGGCTGTGACTGTGCTGTTACCTCAGTGACCTTCTGGGTGTTTGTTGAGGGAGTGCATGGGAACAGCCACGAGTCTCCTTTGCCTCTGAGTCTGGGACATCTGCCCAGGGGTGTGTCCAGGGGCTTCCAGAGCCGTGGAGGCACCTGAGGATGCCTTGGCATGGCCAAATGACAGCAGTAGTTGCCCGGTGTTCCTCTGCTGCAGGAGGAGGGGGATATCACTGCTCAGGCATTTAATTTAACAACAGGACGAGGGGAGAGAGAGAAGAGGAAACAGAGCCTGAAAGCCTGGGAGACTAAGGAAAGGAGACCAGTTCCAAGACAGATTTCTGGTATGGATGTTCATAAAAAGGCTGTTCTGTCCCTGCAGCTGCCTCGGGGTGTCCCTCCCCCAAATGAGAAAGGGGAATGAAGGTGGTGGTGTTACTGGGGAAGGGTGGAGATGATGAGAACAAGCTGGGTTTGATGTTTCCTTATTTGACAAATGCAAACAGAGGGAAGGGTTCAGTTTTGTAACATTCCCACTAGGCTGTGCCATTGTGGTTTTGCACCCTTGGTTCTGTTGGAACTGCCTCTGTCTCCTAATTGCAATGTAATCCCGTGTTGGTTTGCTGGCTTGTGTGTCCCACTACCCTCTGCTGGAAGAAAAGAGGATTTTTCAGCTGTGTCTTTGTGCCCCAAAACAGTCCCAGTCCTCCAGCAGAAACAGACTGGGAGCCCGTTTGGGAGGCCCCCTGTTGTGCTTGGCTGTTGCTGAACATCCCTCCCTCAGGGAAGAGACGTGGGGTCTGAAATATTGCTGGGTTTGAGAGCAGTGCCCAGCCAGCTGAGCTGGTGCTCGTGGGGTGTGATAGCAGGAGGCTGAACTGGGTGACGTGTCCTGTTCTTATTTGTTACTTTGGCCATAGTTGTTAGGTCTGTTCCAGTTTATGATTAAAGGTGTTGCCAAAATAGGCTGAATCACTGATGATTGTCCTCTGGTGTCCTGTCTTGAGAGGTGACTGGTACCAGCTGGTGGCTTGAGAAGGGGTAAAATGTCCCAAAGCAGGTGGCCACAGGAGCATGTTCTTTCCAAGTGCAGAGTTTGTTTTATATCTTGAAACATGAGGGTCTCTTATATTTTTATTTTCTTAAATCAGCTAAAGTTGTTTTGATTTTTTTATTCCCTGCTTAAAATCTTGATACATTAGGCCCCTTTATACCAGCTATGCAAATGGTCTTTTACAGTGTAGTGAGAAATAAGGTATATGAATGTCATGCTCCCAGTTCAGGTTTCTGTGAAACCCTGTCAGGAGGATATTCCAGAAGGAAATTAAAGATGGGATTCTAAGAGAGGCTTTTGGTTTATTATTATATATTTGCTCCAATACTTGATATGTGAGAATGTTTACACTTTCTACCCTATCTTTTGTATCTATTTGCAATAGAGGTACCTCTATCTCTGTTCCGTTCCTCTCTTCTATAAAATATGAAGTCCCTAATCTTTTTGCTTCACATGGGGAAACCTTGCAATAACTGCAGTAATTTTGCTGCACCATGTGTCTAGAAATCTTCAAACAAGAGAGTTCAGATTAGAACTGGCTTCCTTTCCCTGGACAAGCAAGGTATTGCGGAGATAAAAGAGCTCGTGTAGCAGCTCTGAAGCGTGTTATTCAGGCCACAGACAGGTATTGTTTCCAGATTTCAAAGGCAATACATGATCCAGACAAGTCTGCAAGAACCTCTGGTCTCAATTAGTTGTAATTTTCCTGAACAGCGCTCTCCAGTCATGGCAGAAATGTCACTGCTGTCACCAGCCTCACAGGATTTTGCTTCCCCTCCTTTGGACGGGTCTCTCTGTGCCCCAGCACTGCAAAGTGCAGCTGGCAGAGCTGGCAGAGCCAGTGGGGTGTGGGGTGTGCCCTCCCCAACACTGGAGTTGTGGGGGCAGTGTCAGACCTGCCCTGCAGCTGGATGGTCCCTCCTGTCCTTCCCGCATCCCTGGCAGGGCTGGCTGCTCACTGCCAGGCGTGGAGCGAGTGGCACTTGTGGCAGAGAGGTAAGATCCTCTAAGGAGAGATTTCCACTGCTCCAGGCAGCCTCTGCAGCTCTGTTGCAGTGCAGAATTCTGAAGCAGCCCCTGACAGGTGCCCTGACACCAGGGCTGAGCTCAGACTGCTGGGCTGTCTCTGCTGGTGTCACCTCCTTTTCTGCTTTCTCCCTGCATCTTTGAAAGCACATTATGTTACCTCATTCTCTGCTAACCCACCAAGGACACCATCACAAAGTTCAGAGCTCATGCTGAACGTTTCTTATGCATATGGGCTCATTGGTAATTTAAGTGGCACGTAACTTAATCTAATAGATGCAGTCTTTAAATTAGGTAATTGCTCCAGGAGCTGTAAAGGGATGGTATCCTGTGAAATTTAATTTCTTTCTACTGAGCTCATGTGGAAAAGGAATATCTAAAAAATCAAATTAACTTTACAACAAGGACAGTATCTTTTCACTGATGGCACCATCCCCCTCCTTATCTCATAATATTTCTTTACCTGTTTCTCTCTCTCATCACCACATACTTAAAATGAGCTGCCTTGCTTCCACTGCACCACTATCTCATGAGTTCAAGCACTGGGTGTGTACTGGATGTGTTCTGCCAGGATGTGGTTGGGGAATACAGCGAGCAAAGTGTGCAGATCCTTCTGTGCCAGTAGCTGGGTTCACCTCAAGTGTGTCTGTGCTGATAATTTGACCTTGTTTTGAAAAGCAGCTCTGTGGGAGCAGCTCACCTCAGCTGCATTGCTGATTCATGCATGCATTGACAAGGATGGAGGCAACAGGGAAAACAGGAGAACAGCCCTCAGGCAGGGAGGAGCTATCCTGTGCTTTTTTTCCATCTTGGAATCTGGCAAATGCAATTCCATCTGTCCAACGAAAACTTGTGTTACAGATTGCTGAGAGGTCTGGAAGGTCATGAGGGTCACTAGTGGTGACCCAATAACCTGTGTTCCTTGTTACTCAGATGGGACTCTGGTAGACTCAGGATGAGGGGCTGTCTCTGGCACTGCTGCAGGTGATGTGGCATTAATTTAATAGCTGATGTTTGTACATTAGAAGCACGAGTTCTCATTCCACATGGTGTCTTCGAAAATGCTCAGAGAACCTCAGCTGTGCAGTGTGTGTGTGTCCCTTCCAGACACTGTGAAGTATCCTTTGGCCTCCCTGGACACCAGGCTGGGGCAGCTGGACTGTGACTGTTGCTGGAAGTGGTGCACACAGGAGCACAGACAGGGCAGAGCAGCCCCAGGCACTGACAGCTTCACTGTGTGAGGAATTATTGGTTCATGCAGCATCTTTTGGAGGTGATTCAGTGAGGTTTCTGTGGCTGGGAAGTCATTCAGCTGTTGCAGCACAGTGATGCTGGTGGCCAGCCATACACAGACAGAACTGCAAAGGAATTTCACTGGGCAGCAGTTCCTTCTTTTTCCAATCAAATGGATTTAAACCTTTTGGTGTGACAGGGCAACTGGTGTCTCTCCTGCTGGGGTTGTTTTGCAGTGACTCCTCACTGCCCTCCTTTTCTGTCATGACCCAATGATCACCCATACCCTCAGCTCTCTTTTCAGCTGCTGAAGGAGTGGGGTTCACTTCCAGCTGCTCAGCATGGTGCTGATACAGGGTTGGTGCTTGGCTGAGAAGCCCTGCACTACACTTGGCCTTGCCTCTCCCAGCTTGTGGGGCATTTTAGGCTTTGCAAAGTCCAGGGCTGAGAAAGGAAACCAAAGGGGTTTGTCTCTGGATCTTTGCACTCCCTCTGTGTTCCTGCACTTGGACTCTGATTTACCCTGCACTGGCCATCAGCTCCTTCCCTGGGGCACCGGGGCATTTACTGCTGCTCTGGGTGACACTGCTCGTGCCCATCAGACACTGGAAGTGCTGTGAAGACCTTCTGCCTCTGATGTGAGCATCATCCTTCCCCTGATACAAACACATTGTGTCCTGTGAAATCCAGCCTGTCTGTCCCTCACAGTCAGTGTGCAATGAATGCCTTCCATGGGAGGTGCAAGTAAAGAGCTGGGCATTTTGAGTGATGAATAATTGCACCTGAAAACTCAGGGTGGATGTTTTGATAGCTCCCATTTATGGCCAGCATGAGCTGCTCCAAGGACCACTCAGCTCTCACAATTTACTGCTTTTCAGGGATAAATTTTCTTGTGTTTACTTGTCCTTCCCCCATTTCTTGGTAACGTTTGTATTTGTTATCCTTTTCCTTGGTATCACTTTCTCTCAGTGGTGCTGTGCTCACAGTGACAGTGGAATGCTATGGCAACGATATATTATCTGCAGTCTTGCCAGTGAGTAAGATATGCTGCAGAAATTAGTTCATTTATCAAAATCTGATGTGCAGAGCTGAGCAAAGGACTTGGCTGTCCAGAACCTCCTGCTACTTTCACAAGACCTGCTGCTCTGCTTCCCATTGGTTATGGCACTCAGATAAATTCTCTCCTGACTGTTTCCAGTGATGCCTTGTTAAACCTACAGATGTCTCAGCACCTTGGAAAGTATTTTTGGATGTACAGTAATCTCCAAGCTATCTTTGGTAGTGACAAAAAATGGAAAAATGAGCAATTTTTTTTCCCCCCTTCTGTTACTATTCCAGAAAGGTACTTTTCTGTGATTTCAGGGTAGGAAAGAGCATATAAATGGAAAAATCTCACCCAGATTGGGAAATGTGAGAAATGTGTTAGATTTGCACTGCTAAAGACTAAAAGAGCTCTGCCCTTCCCTGCTCTGTGGTGCAGACTGGGCCATGTAGAGCCTTCAGGATGCTGTCTGGCACCTTCTGTGTCCCACATACACACTGGTGGGACGGCCTTTAGGTACAATGTTGACATCTAATTCCAAATTCCTCTCCAGTGTGGGTGTTCAGAGTGAGTTGACAGCCCTGTCATTTCTGGTCCCACTGGTGGGTGCTGGGTGAGGAGGACTCTGCCCTCTGTGCCTGTCCCTCCTGTGCTGTCCCTCCCAGCCATCCTGACTGCTGGGCCTGACAGGCCAGGGCAGCTTTCGAGCAGCCCAGGGCCAGCTCCCAGGGTTGCTGGGTCTGGGGTTGAAATTAGAAATGTTAAACCTTTGGTCAGATGTTCAGAAATTGTTTACATGGGTTTTACAGTACTCACATGTTCTTAGCAGTCAGGGTTTGGCCAGAAACTCCTGGAGAGGAATCAAGCCAGGACAGGCTGCTGCAGACTTATGGACATTGTCTGAAAGTTTCCAGGGAAATCAGTACTCTTGCTTAGTCAGATTATGTTTGCTTGTTGACCCCTCTTACCTAATTAGTCTGTACTTCACTGAGCTGCTTCTCCTTGCATGCTCTGAAGCAATTATTTCACATTACTGTTTTACCATTGTAATGGTGGAAGAAGATGAATTAAGAGATGCTTTCTTTTCCATGTTATAGCCCCATGCCTTGTGATCTGTGCAGAAATGAATTGTGTTGTTGCACATCTGTCATCTGAGGTGAGGGGAGGATGTGTGAGCTGAGCAGCCAATTAGACAATCCTTGGGGGCTTCTTATTAGGTGTGGATAAGTATCCAAAGCTTGGATGCCCATCTGTACTCTTGAGGTTTCCACATCTTCTCTGGGCACTGCACAAGCAGCTTCAAGAAAGGCAGGGGGCAGTAGTTTGGTCTCATTTGCAAAATGTGTAACTGGGCTGGGGGGAAGCAGATGAATTTCGGTTCCTCTGCAAGCCCACGTCAGAGCCAAGACTAAAACCTGGTTGTTGAAATCCCAGACTCCATCCTCTGTGGCCTGCTGCCTCTCCAAGCATGTGTAAGGTTTTAATGAAAAACACCAATCTTAATTTAGAGCAGGATTCAAGGGAACTGTCCTATTCAGTTACTTAATTATAGGTGAACTATAATTACAAGACACAAACATGTCTTGCTACAAAGCACCAAGCAAAAGAGCAGAAAGGATTATTTGTTGTTTAATTTAGCAGAGGAAGGCAGCTGATCATGGTAAGTCTCTCTGACACCCAGCAAGTTGTGTGATCCTATTTGTTAATCTTTTTAACTTTCCGTTTTATTAGGATAGGGTTTCAGGAGCAAATAGGATAAATGAGATTAAATCTGTCACCCTGAATTACTCTCCTCTGACTTATGAACAGAGTCACTCTATGTAAGAGAAGTATAATTATGAGGGAGATGCTGCCTGTGTAATTGTGTGCTTCACTGGGAAGAATTTGAGATCCCTAATTATCTCTGGGATTGCCCTGTGCTGGCCCTGAGTTTCCAAGGTAAACAGAGCCAAGGGAAGTTCCTCTGCTGAGCAGTTCCTGATGTAGCATGGCTTGTACCTGAACAGTAGCAACATTACCCTTCAGGTCTTCTGGTTCAAGTGAAGGATCCAAACTAACTTGGAGTAGGAGACACATATATATATAAAATAACTGTTCTGGGTTCACCAACCAAAAAAAGCTTTGAATCCTGTGTGTTGTTTATCTAGATTCACAGCAACTTTTGTTAGGAAGAAGCAAATGAAAAGTTCAGCTGGATTTTTCCCATGGATAGGCATAATTGCTGCTGGAAGATCTCCTGGAGAAGGGATATGCACAAAGTAAAAAGAAACTCACTACAGGTCCCACTCAAACATTTCTGCAGATTCTTTCTTGAGGCAGAGGGGCAGAATCCAGATTTACATGATGGATTAGTGATATAACAACCTGCTAGCCTTGGCTTAGAGTTTCTGTTATTTTGCCTAAAACTGTGTGTGCATTAGTGGAGAGGATGCATCACTTTTGTGAATCCTAGTATCAATTTTATTTTCTTTTTCAGACCTTTTTACAGTTACAAGCCAGGACTTGATCTCCACATCTGTTTTTATTGGCCAATCTAGTTCACAAATGAGGCCCCTTTTGTTCCATCTAATTTTATGTAGTCTGTGATGCTGCATAAAGATTCTGGGAAGAAGAGATGGAAGGATTGTGAGCTGACCTTGTGGCTAGTCTGTACAGTGACTCACTCCATCCTGTATTTCAACTTCCATGAAGTCTTTTCAGATACACTGTTTAGCCATTAAATGAGCTGTTCATTTTAGCTTATGGCTAAACTTTTTCCTAATATTTTGATTTATTTGTTGTGAACATGACAAAGTAAATCACAAATGAGAATGTTAAAAAATGCTTGCATTAATCATCTGAGACAGTCTCTCTCGTTATAATCTCATTCAGAGTAACTAGTTGTCTGTAAGAAAGGGTTTCCTGTCCTTTAGTTTGCCAACTTATGTGACTCTACTGCCAGGGAAATCTCTCCTCCATGCTTGACAAGCAATGGGGAACTTCATAATCTTTCTCTGTGTAGGCAGCTTCTTCAAGGGAAGAAATTAAGTCAGTCATGCCCATTACTGAATCTAATTTTACTATAATTTAGAGGGAAGAACCCTTCCCTGAGTAGAATTGATTCTGTAACCGCTTACTTAAGGATTTATTTTGCTTTCCTCCGAAGGATGTGGCAGAAACTGTTGTTAGTGACAGTGCCTGGCAAGGTCACTGCAGCACATTCCCTGGCAAGGGAGGAACTTCTGCCTTGCTTTGGTTTGCAGTCACTGGCAGCTGCTCTGAGGCAAACTGAGCATGGCAGCAGGTCAGCAGGACTCAGGTCAGCAGGACTCAGGTCAGCAGGACTCGCTGCTTGTTGAAGTTCCACCTCTGGGACATGGAAGGGTCTGAGGGTACCTGGTGGTGTCAAGCTGTCTTCAGCTGGTTTGGTTTGTCCTTCTGCCCTAGTCAGCCTGGAGGTTTGGCCCTGGCCACAGACATGTCTTACTCTTGGCTCTACAGTTCATTCACCCTGGGTAGGACTTGTCCATCTTTTCCTCACTGCAGGTGGGGCTGATTGAAGCACACACAGGGAAAGGTCCTTTTGAAGGCAGTTTGCAGCAGTGCTAAAAGCCCAGCTACAAAGAGGAGGGGAGCACAAAACAATCTTTTCCCTTACTGCTCACAAAGAAATGGGAGAAGAAAGTGTGGTGCCCTTCTACCAGTGGCCACAAAAGCATGTTTAGCAGTGTCCCTTCAAGGTCAACAGCACCATTCTCAGCTGCTCAGAACAGCCTCTCAGTAGCAGGCCCAGTGAGAATTAGATCTGGAAGAAGGCTGCTTGTCTGTTGTTGTTTTTTCCTTCTTTCCACAGACCTCAGCCTGGCAGACAACCAGGTTTAACTGTGGATGTAATTCAGGCAAAATACCATCCAGAAGACGTGGGCCAGGGTAGGATTTGTGCTAATGGCAGCAAGGCATTGCTGCTGAGTGGCTGCTTGGCAGCTTTGGAGGAGCCCCTTCCTGGCAAGGCAGGTGGAAATCTGAGGAGAAAGTCAGGGGTCTTTTTTCGAAGACATACCTGGTCCTACATTATTCCTTATTTATATTTGCAAAATTCATGAGATTGATCAGATTTTTTCCTTCTGCAACCCTGTAACACCAAACCTCCTCCTGCAGACAAGAGCAGTGGCTTTGGTGTGGTGTTTGGAGAGGCTGTGAATGGCTGAGTGAATGCAACTCTGCTTTTTGTTGGGAGAAGCTGCCTGCAAGGCAGGCTCTTTGCTGCCTCGGGCCTGCCCTTCTCTGCTGATGGGAAGTGTTCTTTCTTTGCAGTTAGAACAATTTTCCTATAACTGACAGCCATTTCTCCATACTCTTCCCCAAAGTCTCCTATTTTTTCCTCCTTCACCCTTTGTCTTCAGTTCCTCTCAGTTCTCACCAGGTGAGCAACAGGTCTTTCTGGTGTTTCTGAAAATTGTTCATTTGTGGGATGCCCTCCACTTTCATTTTGATGTTGCATTTTTATATTCTGCTGACACCTGCAAAGCCCCTACTTGGTCTGACAAAGCTTTTCCCCGAGGAGAGGTTTTGTAGTGCTGGTTCTGAGTGTTGCAAACCAGTCCTGGAAGCTCAGTGAGAAGCGAGTGTGATTCTCTTTGCCCGTGCTCTGGAGATCAGTGATTTGAATCCTGTTCTGCTTTACCCCAGTGAAAGTAACACCAACTGCAACAAGGCTGTAGGGAAGGTGACAGAAATGCAACAGTGGGATGAAGCTTTACATAGAGTAGCAAAACTCTGAGTAGCCAGGTTGTAAATAAGGCAATAGGGCGGAAAGGCCTGTGAGCCCTGTGAACAGTGGTGCTTTCTGTGCTCTGGAACAAAGCAGCTTTACAGAGGGTGTTGCAGTGATCACTGGAAGTGGCTCTGTGGAAGTTTCCGTTCCATTGCAGATCCAGCCTTGCTGCATGGCCGTGGGGAGGGCCCGAGGGGAGATGGTGAGCGGGCAGAACTCCGTGGTACAGCTGAAAGAGCCCTGACCCAAAACTTTTCTTCTCCACAGGTGCCCCTGGTTGACAAAAGCCATCTCCCCAGCCATCCCAGTGTACAATGGGCTCGTGTTCTTGTTTGTACTGGCAAACTTCAGCATGGCAACTTTCATGGACCCTGGAGTATTCCCCCGAGGTAACAGAGAATGGGACTGGTGTGTGTGTGAGGGGGTGGGTTTGAAAATCCAAGCCAAAGGAGGTGCCAGGTATCCAAACACACTAGTTGCTAACTAATCCCCCTTTGTTTTTCTTATATTCTTTCTTATTTTATTATTCTCAGCTGGCAGTAGGGGTAGGATGGCAGTGAAGTGCTGGGTACCCTCCAACTCTCTTCTGAGCTCAGAGGTGTCAGTTGGCCTTGCACTTGCTCAGGCTGGCAGTCGGGGGCACAGGGTTGCTTCGGATGGTTCTCCTTGAATAGCTCTCCCGAGGGATGTGATTTTGATTGCTATCCCCTGTGTCATGCTGGCACATTGGATTTAAGTCACTGTCTTCACAATAGGTAGCAGAGCATGGCAGAGGGGAGAGGCTAAACTTTCATCAAAGCAGACTTTCCAGAATACCTTAAAAGAAATGCAAAAGCACTGAGCACTAAAAAAGGTAATGATTAAGGCTTGCCTTAGAGTGTCTAAAAATGCATACATTTAGAAATATATTCCTGCTTAAATTAGTACTGATTCACAGCTGATTAAATAGGATAAAGATCGCTTGGCTTTTGTAGTGGGAGCCACAGTGCAGCTATCTCCTTTAACACATCCTAATGAGAGAATTATCACCTCATTTTATCTTTCTTCCAATAATTATTCTCGTGCAGTTTGCAGCAGAGACTGCTCTAGGCAGTCTCTATAAACCAATGGGTCTGTGCTATCTGCAAGCTGTGCTTTTTCACCTCTATTCACTGAATTCAATATCTGTTTTGAATTGCTACCTGACAAGAACGAGGTACTTGTCCTGCTGGCTCCCCTGAATAGCAAGTGCCAGGTTTCACCAGGTAGCAGAGTCTGATGATAAGCATCTGTCTGCCATTCCTTTCAGCTGAAGCTTCTGAACTCCTGATTAAGTGTTGCAGCACTCCAGTTAAGCAAATAATTGTATGTAAAGGTAAACTCAGGCAAAGGCAAGATTCAGTGACTTGTGCAAGATCAAGGTATTCAGTGTATAGGTGCTTAAAGGTACAAATGCTAGTGAGTTTGAAGAGAACTCAAGCACACAGAGCTTTTAAAGAGTTTCCTGGACTTTTTAGTTTCCTCCTCTCAGCAGAGATAGCAGGTGTTAATTAAACCTGTGTGGGATGTGAGGTTATTAAAGGCATCAGTGCCCCTTGTCTTTGGTAGGAGGAAAGATTAAATAAAGATGTTCAGTTCTGAAGATCCCGGGCTGAGAATGCAGCACCTGTGTGCAGGGCAGTTCCCTCTGAGCAGAGCCTGCAGCCACACATCCCCCTGCCCTGGGAGTGAGCAGAGCTGGGGGTGTTGGCAGTTCAGACCTTCCTTTGCACTTCTCCAGCTCCCTTTTGCAAACAAGTTCTTCATTTTGGACTTTGTGTTTAAAGAAGAAACACCCAGGGACACCAAGTAGAAACTCCCTCAATCACCTTCCCTCCCTTCCACCTCCCTTCACACAAGGGAGCAAAGCAGGAAGAGAAGGAACTCCTGGAGCTCACCACTCTCGTGGCTCTTTCTCTTCCCTTGTGGCCTTTGCCTTTTATCTCTGTGCTGTGCCTGTGCTTTGTGTGGAAGATGCTGGGAACGAGGGGAGTGGGGAAAGGACGAGGAAGGGGGTGCATTCTTCCTGGAAGAAAGTGATGGAGTAGGAGTTTAGATGTGTGAAGGAAGCAAACTGATAAGGGAAAGATGGAAAAGACTATAAATACTAGTGCTAGGAAGGAAGAGGAGAAGATGTTATTTCAGACCACAAGTGTGCATGTGAAGAAAGCTTATCACCACCCCCTGCCACCCGCAGGGCTGCCAGTGCCAGGAGTTCAGGAGTTGTAGGAGTGATTCAAAATGAATATACAATTGGTCTGTTTGCTTTCTGGTTTTGAAATTAGGTTTAGTCTTGTTGGTTTTCAAACTTCTTTGCACGTTTCTAATAGTTAGGAATTTACTTCAAAACCAAAACAACAAATGAGCAATACAAAAGCTGAGATTCTATTGAAATCACAGGATTCCTTTAAGGAAGCCACCAAAAATCCTAAGGTATGTTATAAAAACATGAGATTTGTCTGCTCTGTGTCAGTGGATCCAATATGAGAATCTGTGTAGTAAGATACTTTCCTCTGTCAGTGTATTCTTCTGCTCAGGTCCCTGAAAACTGGAAATAAGCCCATTTCTGGCTGTGTCATATGAGCTTGCAGGTTTTCTGCAGATAGAACTTGGTTATGGGGGGAAATGACAGAACTTGGGCTGTGGAGACCCAGCCTGTTGAGAGCACCTCATTCAAACTCCCAGAGCCATTACTCGTTTTTGAATATTTTTAATTTGGGGGCTCTCTGAATGTTTCTGGTGTGAATCAGGACTGGCTCTGTGAATGAATTTCTGGTAATACACCAAAAATGAACGAGAAGGAAAGGAAATGTGAAGTGACTGAAATTGGGGCTGCCCTGAAAAATGTGATTTACAGTCTAGGTTGAGGCTGGCAGTGTTCAGTGCTGGCTAATTATACCAAGTACAAAGTGGCTTTCAGTATTTTTGATGTGAATCTGTTTTACACAAACTCTTGAACCGTGTGTGAATTCTGCAAGAGCAACATGTTTAAATCCATGTAAGTATATGGAATGTACAGACTTTTTGTCTGCATAGTCAGGTTTTTTACAAAGAGCTTAAATGGTTTGACTGTTCCAATGTCTTGTTTTCATCTGCCCACATGTATTACACAGCATGGGTAGGTTTATAATGGTATTGAAGAACCTACAGACTGTATTTATAGAAGTGCCTCAGGGATTTAGAGTCTAGCTCTCTCTGAGTCCCACTGCCTAGTTATGAAGGAAAATTATAGGGAATGGTGCCAGTACAGCACTCTGCTTCCACACACAAACGTTAATCCAGAGAATACTCCTGCAAGATAAATACTGTAGCTGAGCCAGATCCCAAGCTCGTCTAAGTGAAGGGAGAAATTCCCTCTGAAGTCAATGGAAATTGGATCATGATAACACATCTAGAGAAGATTTAATATAGAAGTGAGTGACAGTAATTGATGCCCCGCTGGGACAATATTATCAAATTCCACCTAATTTGGAGCCAGTCAACCAATGCCAGCTGCACTATAATGTTTAACCAGGTGTTAAATAGAAGTGAGCTTCTTAGATTTTCTCTGTCAAGAGGAAACAAATAAAGATCACAGGAATCTAAAATAAAAGATGAACTTTCATGAACATCATTCTCATATTTTTCATTTTCTTCCCAATAATCGTCTATTACAGACAATCTTTTATTTTGTGCATTTATTTTTAAATGGACTCTTTTCTTAAACAGGGCAGTGCTTGGCTGAGATGATAAACCATGTGCCCTCTGCATTGTCCCTAATGAGGTGACTGTGATAATGTCATCCTCATCTTACTAATGGCAAAGAGAGGCTAAATGAGTAGCTCAGGGCCACAGGGGGAGAAAATTAAAACACAGGACTTCCTGAGTGCCAGTGCTGTGCTCAGATCAGTAAACTGTGCTGCCTTTGAGAGAGGTGGGATCCTCCCAGTTCCTTACTGTTCCGAAAGCAAGAGTGTTCCAGGTGGGCAGTGTGGAGGTGAGCACAGGCCATGCTGTACAGGAGTAAGCACTGATGCAAGGACTTTTCATGGGCACGTGGCTATCCCACTGTAGCCTCACACTCCCTGGAACAACAGGTCTTTGGGATGATTGAGGGTCATCTGGGTTGATTTTGGGGGTTTGAGCTAGCACAACATTCTTCTAATATATGCCTCTGTAATTTGTTTCCCATTATGTGCTGATGAGCTAGCATGTAGGCTGGCATTGAATTAATCCCAAATGGATGCAGCAGAACTTCTCACAACCAGGGCTGGGGTGATTTCTGCCCCCTCCTTGACTCTGTGCTGCACCTCATCTTACTCATTCAGTTTGTAAATGCTGGCTAAGGTAGGAGTCAGACCCCTCTCTCTGCCCAGAGACTGGTGGTCAGGCTGCACAGCCCCCTGGGGAGGTGCCCACACGAGCCCTGCTCACTGGGGGGTTCTGACAGCCCATCACTCCCCACTCTGGGATCGCTCTGCAGGCAGTGCCCCTGCACCCAGGGTACCGACAGGATGAGCTCTTTTCTCTTTGCTCCCTTTTATCTCCACTAACGTTTAGTTTTGCCTTGAGCAGCAGATGAAGATGAGGACAAAGATGACGACTTCCGAGCTCCGCTCTACAAGAACGTGGAGATCAAAGGGATCCAAGTTCGGATGAAGTGGTGCGCGACCTGCCACTTCTACCGCCCCCCGCGCTGCTCCCACTGCAGCGTCTGCGACAACTGTGTCGAGGTAACACCCGGGGCACCCTGGGCAGTGCAGCTGGGGGCTTCCCCAGCATTCCAGTTCTTGGAGGTTCACAGCTGTAGCCTTGTTGCTGGACTCCTCCTGGGTGGTGCCCTTTGAAGCACAGCCCTCAGTTGTGTGTGCTACACACACAGATTGACGGCAGCTTTGTCACCAGGGCTAATCAGAATAAACATTTATAATGCTGGCTGTGTCTTCCTTGAAGTAGCCATGGGATTGTGAATGTAAAACAAGGGGTGAATGGGAGAGTCAGTTCAGAGGCAGAGTTCAGGAGAGCAGGAAACTCGGGGTGAACCATTGTAACTTGTCTGTTTGAGCTTAGGGCTCATCATTTAATTGGGAGCAAACTGGTGACTACATTAGTGGACAAACAGAGAAGCAAGAACGGTGTGTGAGCTTTGGGAAAACCAAACTCAGGATTCAGGGAGTGGTTCTCCAGTCACTGGAAGGAGCCCATTGTTTCAACACCCCAGCTCAGACTATGAACTCATTCATGTTTCTAATGTTGGTTGTTCTGAATTATGGGACTTTCCTGATTCTCGATACCCTTAAGGTCTGGGTGAGTCACAGGGATTTTTAAAAAATAACCCCTAACAGTAAATGTGCTTCTGGGCTACAGAATCTCCCAAACATGTAAGTACAGAGCCCTGTACTCACTGCAGTGTATTGCCAGGGGACACTTTTTATTGCTGAGCTAAAAATTTCACTTCTTAAGGATCATTTCTGCTGCAAGGTCTATTTTTTTTTTTCAATAGAAAGATGAAATCTTTACTATGTCTAAAATATATTCAGCTGTGCCATTAAAATGAAAGGAATTACTAATCAGAGAAGGAAAAAATCCCCGAGTCAGCTGGAATGCTGTACACACCACCTTTGTCCTAATCCTCTTTGCCATAAGCAAGGGAATAGTCCCAAAGAAAGCAGCACAGTTACATGTGAGAGAAAGGCTGCCTGGATTTATCTTGTGTCAGTCGTTTTCTCCTTCAGGGCAATATATATCTAAGTTATAATTATCTGGAAGCAGTGCTGTGCCTGGGAACCATCGATAAATAGGACAAGGCTGTCCTGTTCTGGAAGGCTTTGGAAGGATGTGGGATTTCAGAAGCCTGAGAGCAAGGGCTGCCAAGGTCCCTGGGTAGAGGGGAATAGCCACAGCTATTCATAAGTGGTGACAGAAATTTGTTTAGGCTGCTGTGAATTGTTGAATAGAGCTGGATTTTTTGTAGAAAACTTGAATCATATATTCCTGGTTTTAAAACAGAAATGTTCTCACTAATTCTAGATCCTGAGGATTGTTTAGATGATGGTAAATTCTCAGTTGTCCCGTGGAATTTCTTCCTTCCGCCTTCCCCTGTGGCTCAGCATAAAAATTCATTTGCAACAAATGAAGTTTTCTGAGGAAAAGATTACTCAAAACTCAGTGGTATAAACACTTAAGTTTCATGCTGCCATAAAGCCTCCATGGAGTCAGTTCTGCAGCAGCAATGAACAGGGGAGAGAATCCAAAGGGAACCTGCAGAAAATAGCAGAAGGCAAGGTGACTCTGGGTAGCCCTCCAGAAATTCTATTGATAGTCAGGTCAGTTGAACATTCCCTGCTATTCTGGGGCACAAGTAAGAAGCTCTCCTTGTAATTAAATTATGACTGCTGTGGAGGAATATAGGCAAAAAGCATTAATGACTTCTGAATCAATAAATCATGGTCTTAAACAGCATGTTTTATTGATTCTTGTGATGCTTATTTTCCACTCACCTGTCTATTTTAGGCCAGCACTGAGATGGCAGTGGGAGCCTCTCTGCTGATGTTCCCATGGAACCCATTCAGGGTTGTAATTCTCGTGTTTTCAGTTTCAGCCTAGAATGTCCAATAAAAATTCTTTTCCTAAATATAAAACTTTTGAACTAATTTGATAAAAATGCATAAACAACAAAAGCAGACAACACTTGCAGAAATAAAAACAGTTAAAGCCTAAAGCCTGCTGTTACCAGAGGGAGCCAAAAATGGATCTGTGACAAAAGTAGTCAGATTTTTGTTTTCTTTACTGAAATGTTTGCAGTGAGTACTTATAGTCTCTTACTCCATAGGTATTTTGGGCTGCATACAACCAGATTTGTGTAACAGACAGATGTTATATCAGCATTTCATATACAGCCTGAAGTGATATTTATTAAATTGCCCCTGCCATTTTTTAATGTGCTTTGAGAAAGCTCTAATCCATTTTCTTGTATTTTGTAAATTTTTGGTAAATACATTGTGCAAAACTTAGAAATATCAAACCATCACTGAGCAGTGTTTAAATAGAGCACTGCCACAAAGCAAATAAACAGTTCTCTTGCTGATGCAGGGGGTGTGTAATGTCTGTTCTGCAGAACACAGAGGTAAGAAGGGGTTATTTCTTGCACCTGATCTTGTCCTCATGTCAAGAATAATCCCATTGAAGACAGTGGATTTACATGCTTACAGAACTCTGTAAAGGCCCCTGAAAGGTGTCTCTGGCTTGCCCTCATTATTAAATCTCCTGTTAAAAGGCATTTGGTCTTTTGACTGAGACAAATAGTCAGGTGTGGGTTCATAACTGTTAATGAACCTGTGCAGAACTTTGCCTGTGTCTGATCCAGCTGTTGCTTTTCTGTGTGGATCTACTTGGTAAACAAGTATATTTGGTGATGTCCATTGTTTAGAGTGGATTAATTCAGTGATATATAAATACTGAAATGTGGGGCAGGGAATTCTGCAGCAGTATTGCATCTTGAAATCATTCTAGGTTATAATAACTTCATTCTAATTGACTCGTGCTAAGGATGATAAAAAATTAGGGATTCTGCTGCTAGCAGATTAATAGACTGTCTTTTTTTTAATATATCCTCTCTTCAAACCCCATAAACACTCAAGTACCTCTCCATCCATAGACAGTGAAACAACTTGGTCCTAAAAAGAGTCTTACAAAGATAGTCAAGCATTTTGTAAAGCTGCAGAACTAGTCCGATGTAATTTTACATGACAGTGGTTTAGATTCATCTCTAAGACAATGTATTTTCTTTCACTGTTTGGATATTTTTCCCTGTGTCTCCCTTTCTTTACAAGGACTTTGACCATCACTGCCCATGGGTCAACAATTGCATAGGACGGAGGAACTACCGCTATTTTTTTCTCTTCTTGCTGTCCTTAAGTACACACATGGTTGGAGTGTTCACCTTCGGGCTCATCTTCGTGCTGAACCACATGGAAAGGCTGGGAGCAGCCCACACCACCATCACGTATCCTTCTTTCTGCTCTCCCAAGACTCACGGTGACTGAGGAAAATGTGAAAGAAAGACTCTGAGGTTTTGTCCTCCTGGAGCTGCTGGGGCCTCTCCTGATCCCCCAGTGTTCCTCTCCTGGAAATGCCCAGTGCAGGTTTCCCTCTGTCCCCATCGTGCTGTGTTCACATCCTTTACTCCAGAAACTGTGGCTGACCTTTTGTCTGTCTCAGTCTTTGTCATGACAGCCCTGCAGAAGGAGATGCTGCCTCCCTGAATTTTACTCACAGTCAGGTGTGACTCAGAGCTGCTGGATGCTGTTTACTGTGTTTAAGACTCTGTCACTGTATTCTAGAGCAGAGTTTGCTCTGGGATCAGCCCCTGTCTGCTGGTGTAGTGCTCTGAGGGGTGTCACTGCTCTTACTGGAGCAGCGCAGAGCATTCCTTACAGGATGGTTGGAGCCAGAGTCAATGAGTTCACAGTACTTTTTACCAACTCAAGGGTAAGGACTCAGACTAGGAGCAGATGGACTTAACCTTGAGACAAAGTTTAGTTAGCCTTGTTTAAAGGGGCTACAGGAGAGCTGGGGAGGGACTTTGGTCAAGGGCCTGGAGTGACAGGACAAGGGGCTTTAAACTGAAGGAGAGCAGGCACAGATTAGATATGAGGAAGAAATTCTTCCCTGTGAGGGTGGTGAGGCCCTGGCACAGGTTGCCCAGAGCAGCTGTGGCTGCCCCATCCCTGGGAGTGTCCAAGGCCAGGTTGGCCGAGGCTTGGAGCAACCTGAGCTAGTGGGAGGTGTCCCTGCCCGTGGCAGGGGGTGGAATGAGATGATCTTTAAGGTCCCTTCCAACCCACACCATTCTGTGACTCTCTGACACTCTCCTTGTTTCTAAGATTTTTTCCCTCCTTTTCCTCTCTCTGTCTTTCATGACCTCTTCTGCCCTCAGTCCCCCAGTTTCTTTAACTCTTGGATGCAGGATGGCTGTCATGTGTGTGGCTGGGTTGTTCTTTATCCCAGTCATTGGTCTCACTGGTTTCCACATAGTTCTGGTGGCCCGAGGGCGCACGACGAATGAACAGGTAAGAAGCAGCCCCTTCTCTGTGTTTGTGGCTGAGCTGTGGAGTTGGGAAGTCAGCAAGTCAGCTTGGGTAAAGCAAAAAAATGATCCAAATCTTAGCAGTAACACTCTTACTGGAGCTTTTGTGAAGATCTAGGAAGATTGCCAATTTTTTTTTATTTTCAGATTTTTTTTTTAATGCACTGCAGGCAGATTTCCCCTTTCTAGCCACAGAGAATCATCCCAGGCTTATTTATCATTTAAAATCCACTCATGGCCTTGAAAGAGGTTTTATGTGGTGAATACCATCCACCCCAGAAGTTCAAACTTTATGAGTCAGACTGAACAATCCATGAGACTGAGTGAAAGAAAGAAAGGAAAAGATTAAATCATGCCTTTGCCCTGTCTCCTGATATTTTGAACTCCCCCAGCAAGCCCACACTGCACATAATAAGGTCTGAGTTAGCTCTTTGTCTCTCTCTTGTTGTCCTGTGTATGAGCACACACACACTCGGCGCGATTGTGCCCAACTTGTTTTGCTTCTCCAAACCAAGTGCCAACACGGCATCTTGTGCCAAACAGGCTGTAAAACCTGAGTTCCCCTGCAGGCACTGCAGTGTCCATGATGCACAGTCCCTGTGAGGGTGATCCAGACCCACATGTGCACATGGATGGCTCGGTGTGGGTGACAGATCTAGTCTGGGGTCAGTGGCACGTCCTGGCCGTTCCTGAGGGCACCCCTGGCACTGGGGCAGGCACTGCCAGCCAGCTCACACAGCCCTTCCAGCCACCTTCCCCAGGCTCATTAACTGTGTGCATTCTGGTGCCTTACCCTGCCACAGCTCCAGCTCCAAAGCACCCCTCACATCGGGGCTTTTTTCACCTTTTGTGCCCCATCATACTTCCTTTCCCTTGTGGTTTGTTTCTTTTTCAGATGTGTTTTGCTGCCCTTGCACCCTTGGGTGCTCTGCAGCTCACCCTGAGCTGTCCTGGCAGTCCTGAGGGCTGCTGGCTTCCTGCCTGTGGAGCTGCAGGGCTGCCACTGGAGACATCTGTCTGAGGCCAGGCCCTGTAAACTGAGATGGCATTGTGTCCTGTCCCACCAGAGACAATAAAAACTCTTATCCACAATAGTGGGGGAGGTTTACATAAGCAAGGAGTCTGAAGTCATCCTGAACGGTTGCCTAACATGGCCTTTGAACAAAGCAGGCTTCCATAGCTGTCATCTCCAAATGCTTCTCTCTGTCCTGCTCAGAATCATCTGCTCTTCATTTTAAAATTGATTTTGGCCAAGTACTAGGTTTGATAGTGCTTACAATAGTAGCACGAAACTCAGGGCATTTGGACTCCTGGCCCAAATCGTGGTTTGCCTTAGGCTTGTCTTTGTGCAGAGATGAAAATTTTAGGCTGAGGAAGAAGGAAAAATTTAACTTCAAAAAAACTAAAATTTAACTTCTTGTCTTTGTGGCTGCACTAACATTTGGGAAGGTTGAGAATTTCTCATTTAACTTGATTGAAACAACTGTTAGAAAATGTATCCTAGCTTGGATTGGTTTCCTGAGCTACCAAACCACTTGAGATTTAATTTATCTTCCCGTGCCATTCTGAAAATTAAATATGATCTGGTCTTAATTTCTGTTTAGTCATATGTAGTGGCTGTCTGTAACTGGAAGATGGATGTTCCCAGCCTTCAGGTCCCTTTCAAAGGAAGTATATCTAAGTAATTAGAGCACCAGACCAGGAGTGATGGATATGAGATCTGCTCCTGGATTTGCCACTGTTCTAAAACATTTACTTTTTTCCTACAGCCAGTGTTGATTCTCTTTTCTTGCACTGGTAGCTATTTGTTGTCAGCTTTCCAGTTGCAATATGCTCCATTTCACTTGTCCTTTTTTCGCAGTACATTTTATAGACCAGTGGTACAGACATTTTTGGGTTTTTGCTGCAAATTTTTGGTATTTGTTCATTCCAGAGTTTGTTCTGAGCATTCATAGTAGGCAGACTGTGATTTAAATGTGCATAGTGGCTGAGTTTAGATGTTTGTGAGCTTTCTGAATGCCTCTGAAATTCTTTTATGGAATCAAAATAACCCATAGTCCGACATCTGCTTATATCCTGGTATTTTTAGTTTCTGAATAGAGTAAATAAATATCCTTCCTTCTGAGACTGCTTTCTATCAGTGGATTTCAAACTACTTTAGAAACCAAATTGATATAATTAGTACTGTAATCTGTGAGTTAGAGAAATTTTATTTTCATTGTGTTTGAGAAAATGGGCGCAGAGAGATAAAATGCTTTGCCAGCATCTGGCACAATTCAGCTTAAGCCTAGGATTGAATGCAGATGTGCCAAAGAGCCCAGGCCCATGTTTTAGTCATCAGGTTACTCTTCCAACTCTCAGAACTTCCAACATATCTCTCTTGGCCTTTTCAAGAGTTTTATGTTATATCAACAATGCCAGCAGAATATATTGCAAAGTCACTTAAATTGTTGTTATTTCATGTGAAAGTAATTAAAGTATTTCTGGTACTCTGTAAACTTGTTGCTCCATCAGAACTACGAGCTGATTAAAAAGCCTTACATGCAAACAGCAACAGTAATGCTTTTAGAGGCAACCACTATTAATCTCCCTGGCTTTATTGGGATCTGTCCCCATATGGTTACTTTCAAGTATCTGTCTGTAGAGTACAAACTCTTTATAATGCTTGTGAAGCCTTGGATGGGTCCCTCCAGTCTGATGAGGCTTGGCTTTTATTAAACGTGCTCATTTCCAAGCAAACATTGTAATCACCGGGGAGTTCTGGCACCCTCCTGCATAAAGCAGTGGTTTGTACTGATTGCTGCTAGGGAGGGGATCTGAGAGAGAGGAAACATTGCTCTCATCCAGCATTACAAACGTGGATTTGACATTCCTGTTGGTTTGGAGAGGACTTGCCAAGGCAGAGGAGTGGAAGTGACGGGAATGAAAGGAGCTGAAACGGGCTGTTTGGCGAGAGCAGGCACAAATCCAGGCAGGAGCAGCATGGAGAGGTGAACATATGCACTTTGAAACCCAGTCACATTGAGCACACTGTCCTTTTGGGAAGGATCTTCATTTGAGTCCCTCCTGGCTGGAATTAGCTGATGGAGGTGATGTGTTAGAGCTGGAGAGAGGAAGTGCAGCTTTCAAAGTAACGTGATCTGTTTGGGAAGGACAGAAGGGTCAGAGCAAGGCAGACTTGTTCTTGGCTTTCTGAGGGTTGGCTGATGACTTTGGTATAAGCAGAGGTTTGAGCACTGTCCTGACTGTGTTTCCAGGTGACAGGTAAATTCCGTGGGGGAGTGAATCCTTTCACCCGAGGATGCTGTGGGAATGTGGAACACGTGCTCTGCAGCCCCTTGGCTCCCAGGTAGGAGAAACTGGCAACTGGGAGTGAGGGAGATAGAGCAGTCGTTGGGACAGAGGAAGAAAATGTGCTTGGTTGGGCTCACAAGCCAAAGATCACTGATGAAATAAGAGGAAAGTAAAGCGAAACAGTCCCGAAGGCAGAGCTCTGTGGTGGCTCTTCCCTTTTGCATGGCTGTGACCTGTCCAGGCTTTCTTCATGGAATTCACAACCCTTATCCCAGAAATACTTATTTGGAATGAACATATCAAATTATGTCAAGAGCTGATACCCTGGTCTTCAATAACTTGTTTATCCAGTGGATATCAGTAACAAGGGAGGTTTCCATATGTTGTCATGTTCCCACACGACTCCTTACACTGTGCAGTCAAGGTCTGGTCTGCAGGAGAAAAGGAAGGAAGCTAAAATCAGCCTTTCTCCTTAAGACTTAAATCTAATTTAAGTCTTCTGTGGTTTTCAATCTCACTGGCACTTTCATTATCATAAAACAGATCATCAATGAGGTCTACATCACGGAACTTGGGATTTTATTAATGGCTTTCTATTTTTGGGGAAATGGATTTATCGTGCCACATTTTGAAATCAGGATCTTAATGCAGAAGATCAGATGGACTATAAATATCCTAGCTGCTGAGCTGTCCACCCTGCAAACGTATTAATAATCTTACTACAAGACTTATTTGAGCCTTTTCAGGGTACTGAGCAGTTCCAGATCCTGACACTGTTATCTGCCTTCCCCCCCCCTTTATTATGCAACAGGTAAGTCCTAGAGGATTGCTACATGTGTTAATGTAAAGACACTGAAGTAGCTGCTTCTCAAACTTATCAAAACATGAGAATCAGGTCAAGATACATTAGAAGAGCCAGATATTAGAAACTGTGAGATACTCGTATTAAGAGAGGGGTGTAAGTACCATCATTGTGGCTATTCACAGAATTGTAACAAGCAGATTTTTAGTGTTTGGTAAAGACCTGTTCACATTGTCCTGCATATTGAAATCACTGAGCCATCACTACTAGAATGTCCTGTTCACTACAAAAAAAAGAGAAAGCTGGTGTGTGTCTTGATGTTTAGGCATTGTACAGCCACTGGCCACTTTCACTTACAGAATTCTATTCCACTGGAAAGAAATTAGAGATCTGAAGTCAGCCATTTCCCCACGTGCTGGGTCTTATTCCCCATTCCTGGACTCCCACTGCAGGGCAGCTGGTTCATGTTAACTGGGTGAGATCTGGTCAGTCACTTCTGTTGGTGATAGGCCTCTCTTGCTCTCTTCATGCTCTTGTCCACCAGTGCTTTAAAAATTGTGCTTTTTTACTGCATCCTCTCCTTTTGCTCACTAAAAAAGCCCCATTGTTCTTTTTACTGCTGTTCAGTTATCACATCTGTTGAAATAAATGGAGGTTGCTTACCTAGATTCTGACACATTCTTAAATCATAACCTGGAAGCAGGAAGATTTGCTTGTCTCTAAGCCTCGTTCTTAGATTATTGTTTATTTTAATGATGACTGTTGCCCAATGAATCAGGTACGTAGTGGAGCCCAAGAAGAAGCAAGCTGTGAGTGTGAAGCCTCCTTTCCTCAGACCTGATTTATCTGAGCGACAGATCACAGTGAAGATCAGTGACAACGGGATCCAAGCCAACCTCAACCGGAGCAAGGTGAGGCATCCTTCAGGAGCTGCTTTGGAAGGGCAGGGATTATCAAGGGATATGGGAATGAGTCTGTCACTGACAAATCTCTTTGAGATGATGATGGATTTCTTGGAGAAGGTGACAATGGTTGAGTCTTGTCATATACTTCATCCTCTGAAGGTAACCCAGGTTCAGCAGCAGCAGCTCCTGATCCAGGAGCAGTCAGTAACAGGCAGCTCTAGAATGGAAAGCCTCTGGGCTTCTCTTGGCAGAGGTGGCTGTTCTTTGCAGTGGTTGTTTTCTGTCCCAAGAGTTGTCACCTCTTGATGTTCAAATTAATTTTAATGAAACCCTGTACCACCAGGTCAGCTTTTCTGTTTCAAAGAATGTTCCGAGCTTCCAGGCTGCAGGAACACTTTTGGTCCAGTGAAAGGAATATTGACTCAGAAGCTGAGTTCTCTTATCTCCTCTTCTTTCTTCATTTTCTTCTGGCATGAAATAGAGAGAAGGATTTGTTTAGTCCTATAGAAAGCAGTGGATTCAAAAGAAGCCAACTTGCAAGATTATTGTGGATAGTTACTTCTTACAGTCTTTGGAGAGTTGCTTGCTGAGAGCTACCTGGAAAGTTGCTGAAAAATGCTAGAAAACACCATTGTCTTCTCCCACATATGAACTAGTGTGATGATAATGGTATTTAGCATGCCAAGTAGACCAGCATAGTGCAGTTAAAATTATACTGGCTTGTTATGACATGTGACAGTTATGACATGTGACAGTCCTGGTCTGCAGTGGGTGCTAAATCCTGCTTGTCATTATAGGTATGGATAGTTCTTGTTCTGTGATACATCCAGCACTCTGACACGTGCTGCTGTTTAACCAAGTTTCATGCGATGATTGATTTTTTTTTTAACCATTTTCAGTCTAAAATTAGCCTGGAAGGTCTGGAGGATAAAAGTCTGGAGGGCCAACCACCTCTCCCACCCAAAGGAGATCCAAGCAAGTACTCGGAGCTAAAAGGGCAGCTGGGTGCCAGTGAAGGTATAGTTGCATGATCAGTGTTTTATTTTTATTAATAAGAAAATATTTCAGCCTCTATAAAAGCCTTGTGGTATTCTTTCAAAACATTAACGGGATCTGGGTGAAGGGTTTTTTTCTATTTGTAGGAGTTCCAAGCTACGGGAATTTACAGCAGGACAGGGAGAGAAAAGTCAGCTCGAAGTGGTTAATTCAAACTTAGGTTGGATATTTCTATCAGTTTTGCAGAGTTTATAAACTCTTTTAACCCCCTTTTTAAATTTTTGATAATTTTTAAATGAAAAATGTGATTTTGAACTAAGGAATCAGAATTATTAGCATTACAAACTGAATTATTTAACTTCTAAAACTGTGAACTTAACACCTTGATGCTATTAGAAGAACCTTTTTTTTTTTCAGATCAATCCAGTAGCTGATTTCAGCCCAAAGACCTAGTATTTCAAATTAGGCAAAATTACTACTCACCAAAATATGTCACCCCACTTAATATACTATACCTTGTTTCTTCTTCCCATTACCTTGCTGATCTGGCAGCAATGTGCTTTTACTTCCACAGGGGCTCCTTGATTTTTGTGGAATTCTGCATAAAAGTACTGCAAGTTTTGTTCTTCCCAGAGCAGATCTGTTTGTGGAGGACCACAGATAGGGAGGAATGATGGATGGTAGCTTTCTGTCCACACCCATTCTAACAGAAAGTCCTTTTTGTTTTTTTTCTTTTGCAGAAGGTGGCCTTTCACCCAAACTCATCAGCCCCCCCACTCCTGCCATGTACAAGTACCGACCTGCTTTCAGCAACAACCCCAAAGTTCACTACCACGCCACGGCCGAGCAGGTGAGTGAGCCTGGCAGTGTCTGCTCCCAGCCAGGGCAGTGTGGAGCTGGGGATGAACTCCCTGCCGGGCCCCAGTGAGTGTCAGAGTGTCAGAGTTAGTCAGGACACGTGGCACTGTTGTGTGACACTGCATTATTGTCACTGTGCTCCCCATGAACACAGGGCTGATGTCACAGCTCTCCTCCGCTGAGCGTGGCACATCTGTCCTGCTGCTGGGCCTGTCCTGCTGCTGGGCCAGTGTCTCAGCCTGATCCTGAGAGGCTGACAAGTGTCACCTCCCATTGGCTTCTCCTGACACAGGGGCCACCCCACATTCCCCTCAGAGGAGCTGGGCATGATGAGCTCTCCTCTGGATCAGACCCCTCAGCCAACAGTCACTGTGCTCATGGATTCCTTAAGATGACAGCTTGCAAAACAGAAAGAATTTTTAAAACATCCCAAGAGATATTTTAGTTAAAATTAGTGGAAGACTCCTCATGTTTGACCTTCCTTAGCACCTTTTCAACACAATTGGGTTATATGGAAAAAAACCACCTTCCTTACACTTGGCATCATTTTCTCCTACAAAAAAACCTGAGGTCCAAAGAATTAGAGAGATATGCTCTGGATTTTTGACAGTTTTCTCTTTTTTTAGGAGTTTTGGAGCATATTTTCTCATGGATTTATTGATAATATTCCTTGTCCCCCAGGACCTGAGGACAGGAGTTTGAAAATCACTGGTCTAACTTGTATATTTGCACTACATATCCAAGTCTTCACCCACCAGTTGAGATGCCCTTAAATCACACACACCACACACAGTGCACTTTTCTTACCATTAATTTCATCAACCCCTCCAGTGTCACCCCTGGAATAACAAGAAGGGGGTGATAGGAAGGAGTGCTATGAATGAAGTAAGGAGAGGAAGTTATGGTAGAGAAATATAATTGTCTGCAGCAACACTCTAGTGAGAAGAATGTTCCTTAAACGGTGAGGAAAGCTTTTTGTGAATGCTTCCCATTTTGAAAAGAAAGATGGTGATAGATGGTGGAATTCCAGCTACCACCATGTTCAAGTTTTAGTCTTACTGCAGGAATGGTAAATCTTATTCTCTGGACTTGTCCACTTAGTGCAGAAAAGATTGGCTTGTGAAAGGGAACTTGAGAACAACAGTGTGTTTCTGCATCCTAAAAGTTTAATATCCTATCATTTTCACTTTATTACATGAAAAATGGCTTGACATCCAATTGAAAATATTCTATTTACAGGCATCATCTAGCAATTTTGAGCTGTGTAAGCCATGGCATCCTGAGTCATAATGCCAAAAGTCAGAGAGCCAAGGAAAGCAGGCTTGTTTTATTCATTCAGCCCAGAGCCAGAGATGCAATATAGATCCAGGAGAGGTTCTGGTTAGGCCAGGAGCCTGGGCAGTGCTGGGAAGTGATAACAGGGTCCAGCACCTTCTCTCTGAGTTGCTGTTTCAATCCTGACCTACAACAGTGTTGTGGCTGTGGGCTGACTGGTGTGAATACAACCAGCTCTGGGGACTTGTTCAATTTTGTAGCAGTCACAACTGTCTGGTGTCAATGGGAATATCCTGAAGTGGAGTTCACTTGGCAAGCTGATGGGAGGGCATGCCTTTGTCTGCCAAGCCTGAGCAGGGCACAGAGGGAAGGAGTCAGGCCTGGGTGAGGGATGCCCTGGTGTCTGTTCTGTGGCACTTCTTCACCTGTCACTGTGATTCTGCTTTTGAGCAGCAAAGGCTGGTAGGAAACAGGGATCAGGACAGAAGAATAAGTAGCACAAATAAATCACGTCCTTGCTCTCTCATCCTCCTCTACAGGCTGCCACTTGGTCTCCTTTTTCCAGAGAAGGCCAAATTTAGCACCATGCTCTGGAAGAGAGTGAGCTGTTTTGCATATTTCTCTATCTTCTAACTCAAAGAAAAAAACCTTTAAAAGCTTCACAATAAAACAGATTTTTATAATTTAGCTTTTTCTTTATAGCTTTCCTTTGAAAGAAACTAGATAAAGAACAACCTGTGTTGGCTGCATTTGTGATTAAATATGTGACTGATAATAATTCCTGTTTGCAGAACCAGTGTAGCCAATTTATTGTGCATTATGGCAAACTCTTCTTCAAAAATAACAGCAAAACTTATTTGCTTAGCACAGAATGGCATTTTAAGTGAACAGAACTGTAAGCAATTTTCACAGAGTAAAACAAAGTGAAGTCCTATCTGTTTTCACTGCATAAATAAATTATGGCCTCTGATTCCTTCTCTGATGTGGCCACTTTCTCCTGCACAGGCAATAAAAAAGAGAAAATTGCTTCATTTTGTTGTCTAAATGGTAGGAAGGAGCCTCTCTGCTTTAATTAAGCTTATGTGCCTAATTTTGAAGACCTATGACCAGAAATTCAGAATTACTGAATATTCATAGCATGGAGTAAAGTGGATAAGAGTGTTCTGGTCCCCAGTGTATTGAAATGAAGCAGAAAGTATTTCTGTCTCAGCACACAAAACCAGACATCCCTCAACTCAAGAGCTATTTGTAGAAAACTCTAAGTGCAGTGGTTTTTCCAAGGGCAGTATTATCAGATTACAATCTGATTTACCTTGACTGAGACTTGAGTCTCAGTTTAGGTCTCACATTCAGTGTTTTCAGTGTCCATGTATTAACTTATCTATTACTGTCAATATTATTTAGGACTTAGTATGGATAGCTCCTCCTTGCTTCTAAGGTGCTAATCCAGGTGTTGAACAGGACTGAGGAGACTCCTTGTAATGAACCTGTGTCATAGCTGGGATCTGAGAGAAGACCTCCAGCTCTTTCCTTCCCCTGCACTCCTTGTGCAGAGCAAGCCTGTACTGACATGACGTTGGCTTCTGTTTCTCATGTTCACCTCTGTTTTAGATCACCCTGCAGGAGGGACACAGCCAAGGGGCTTTGATAGAAGAGGATGGCAGGAGCCTTGATTACCAGTCTGAGCCCAGCCTGGACATCCCCAGCTACAGGAAGAGCTCCCTCCACAAGACCTATCAGTCTTCCCCACTGCAGATAGATTCCTTTGCCATCAACTCACGATCCCTGAGCCTGAAATCTGCTGGCAGGAGAGGGACAGACAAAGTGCCCCTTCATCCCATAAAGTCTGAAGGGGCGGCTTCCACCCCGTACAAAAGCATCTTTTCTCCCAACTCCTTGTCCAACAGAAACGGGAGCCTTTCCTATGACAGTTTGCTGAACCCCATGTCCCCCTCGGGGAGGAAGTGCATGGCCCACTCTGCAGTGAGCTCTGTCGGGTACCACTCCCCATATCTGTCAGCCAAAATGTGCCACCTGCGGGGCAGCGACCTGCAGCGCCAGCCCCCCCAGAGCTTCAGCCCCGTGCTGGGGGCTCCGGCTCCGCACCAGCGAGACCCCTCCCCGGTGCGCTACGATAACCTTTCCAAGACAATTATGGCCTCCATCCAGGAAAGGAAGGAGATGGAAGAGAGGGAGAAGCTCCTTCACTCGCACCCCGACTCGGTGTTCGCAGACTCGGGTGTCTATGACACCCCCAGCTCCTACAGCCTGCAGCAGGTCAGCACGCTGTCCGAGGACCCGCGCGGCATGGCCATGAGATACGGGTCCAGGGACAATCTGATGGCCGCCACCAGCTTTAGCACAAGGAACCCTATACTGCAGTCCTCAGTGTCTTCACTCTCAAGTGCAATGACAAGAGCACCAAGGACTTCCACAACCTCTCTGCAAGCTGATTTAGCCAATAATAACGTGCAGTCCCATCAGGCGCTGCAGGGCAGGGTGAGCAATGGCTCCTACAAATCCCCGGGCCACCAGGTCCCATCGTCCCCCACAGGGATGCCCAGGTCACCCTCCTACGGAGGCCCGAAGGCTGTCTCCTTCGTGAACACTGTGGAAATCACAGAGGTGCAAGCAGTGGGAGCACAGAGGTACGTACTGCCCCAGGGGTGCTTGGCCATGGCAACCTGCCCTTGGCTGGAGGCACGACCCAGGTGACACGTTTGCTGTAGGCCATGAGGGTGGGAGGTTTGTGGGTGCTCTTCAGCTCGGTGACACCTGCACAGCAACGTCATCATGACAAAACATTTGCACATTTGCTGTAGCTTGAACTGCAGGTGGTTGAGTCAGTTGTAAAAGTCACAGTGAATTGTAGTCATAAAGATTATTTGTCTAAAGATTACTTGGAAGATCTAACTTTCAGGAGGTAGACAGCCATTTTCTCCTCTTCATATGTGTTTAAAAAATGAGCCTGTTTCAGTGAAAGAAGACCTGTGGACTTCCCTTTGCCTCTCTGCCCTCTGTTTGAGACCTGGCTGTGTCAGCTGCTGCTCTAGGAAAGATGATGATAGGAAAAGCTGTTTGCTTTTTCTCCGTCTCTGGTTCTTGGTTCTGTCGCTGCTTTTACATTGTGTTTGTTTAAAAGGCAGAGCCTGTAAATTCACTTCAGCTCTTTGAGGTTATGAAGAATACAACGTCTGGCAAAAGTGGTCTAGCTATTAAAATAGCTACAGATCCCATCAGGTGTTAAAGAAAGTGGCAGACATATGAGGACATTGCAGAGGATCTTTTTTACTGAAGTTCCTAAAGTCAAGTACCTAGATAAATAAATAGCTTAATAAACTAGTGGAGTAAACCTTCCACAAGCATTCTGTGCTTTGTAAACCTGGCACATTTTCTCTGGCAGTAACACTACAAATGACTTTCCCTTCTCCCCTTTCCCCTAAGATTCCCCAGCTCCTTCGTGCCTCATTTCAGGAGGCAGACTGTGTTCTTCAGGAGAAGCTCAGCGCTAAATTAGGGCTTTGATAATACTCTGGTGAGGTAAATTTAGCATTTGGTCCCTACATATTTCAGCTGTTTGGGGACACAGCAGTGTTTTATGAAATCATCCCATTAGTTCCATCTCTGTCTGTGTGTTTTGCTGGTTCAGATGCCCACAGCTCCATTCTCTGGTGGAAGCACAGCTCAGCCACGTCGGGCTGGTGGGAGCGGATGGACCTGCTGCTCCAGCTCCAGGAGACAGCTGTCAGACCAGATTGCCACAGAGAAAGTGGCAGAAACCCCAAACCCTCTGGCCTCCAGGAAAGGTCAGGGTGGTCTGAAATAGCTGGGACTGCCTCTGTCTGCAGGCAGCAGGAAGTGTTCTGTCCTGGAAGGGACGTCAGCCCCCGGTCACTGCTTTTGGCAGGAGCTGCTCTTAAACTTGAGAGTGAGGCAAAGCCCAGCAGGCACCATCCATCCCCTGTGCAGGACTGAGGCAAAGCCCAGCAGACACCATCCATCCCCTGTGCAGGAGTGAGGCAAAGCCCAGCAGACACCATCCATCCCCTGTGCAGGACTGAGGCAAAGCCCAGCAGGCACCATCCATCCCCTGTGCAGGAGGACACTCTGAGGACACAGCAGCCCCCAGTCATGCTGATACTTCCACAACATACACAAGTTCTTTTGTAGGTTTTTCTCTAATTACTTCAAGAATCCTGGGGAAGAGACACATTATGCTTTAGTGTGTAGTAGCCTAGATTTAGAAGATCTTTTGAGGAGAGCCTGTTGTCCATGCTCCCTGGCACTAGGTCAGAGAAAAGGAAATTATTTTAAAGAGTCCATCTGGATTATGGTCTTTAATTACAGGCATCCTAGAATACTTCCTGACTGGATTCAGTTTATGTCTTCTGTCACAAAGAAGTCTTACCAATCCACCTGTCTTATGTGTTTTAGAGATGAGCAACATAATTTTATCTCAATATTTAGCTAGGAAATGGGTTTTTTTCTACATATTTTCTTTCTGACTGTAAGACACAATTTGGCTTAAGGTCAGTAGTGGTGACAGTTAAACCCTTCTGCATCCTACAGATGTTTATGCAATTAATTTAAATCAACAAAGCATTTAAGCAAGTAATTAAATGAACAAATATTACTGATCCACTAACCCAATGGCCAAATAAATTCTCTCATTTCAGTGGCTTTTCATCCAGTGCATTGGCTTCAACCAGCTTGCTCCCAGGCTTGAATATTTTGCAATCCTGGGACTCAGGGTAACAGGAGTAATTGTTTATCCTGAGTGAAGCCATTCTGCTATCACACTTTGTCACTGACATTGCATCTTTTGATGTTTCCTTTGATGCAGGGATGACATGCAGTTGAAGACACCTCACAGTAAAATCAATGGACAGCCAAAAGGAATAGTCAGGTTGGGCTCCACATCAAGTTCCCAGGGGACACCTGTCAGCCCTGCTAGACACTCAAATGTTAAGAAGGTGTCTGGAGTTGGTGGAACAACCTATGAAATTTCAGTGTAAAATAAAATTAGTTAAAAATAAAGAGCCATCCACTCAGCCAGCCATGAAGCTAGGAGCACTGTGAAGACTCAAACAACAACAAAGAAGGAGCAGCAGCGGCCGGCCACTCTCCTTTTCTTGTTTTGGGTTTGTTCTGTTTTCATCTTTCTCTTTTGGCCAAAAACCAGCTGCAGCCTTATTCTTGAGGGAATGAAATTGTACAGTCTATCAGACTCTTCCTGAAGAGGGAAGGGAACTGGCAGGAACTGGCTACGACCCGACACCACGGCCCCAAGGGTTTCCTTCCTGCGGGGGAGCGCTGAAGCCATCGCGCGGCTGTCCAGCGAGTCTGTCGTGCACCAGTTGTGCTGTGACGGTCAGTCCGGGGTCATTCAGCTTTTCCCATGCCTGTTCCCAGTTCTCCTGGCCAGCCATGTGTCCGGCAGGAGCCAGAGGACCACCTGCTGTTTTCCTGCTGCCATGGAAAGCAGGTTTCCTGCGCAAGAACTGCCCCGCATCCCCCCGGCGCTGCCGCTCAGGTTCCTTCTCCTGGGAAGGAGCAAGGCAAGGCCACTTGGGCTGCAAACACCATGTCGTCTTCAAAAGCCTCCCTGGTCCTGGATGGGAGCAGGAGAAGGGATCTCAACAGCTTCTCACTGTCTGCCAGTCTCCTCCCTGTGTGACACTGTGTGTGTGTGTCTCTCTCGTGGAAAAGGACCAGGAAGGATCTTCCACTCTGACCTCTTGCTCCCTCTGGGTTCTAAAGGCTTCTCTGACTTGGAAGCAAAACCAAGCAGATAAGAAAGGAAATGTTTGGATGGGAACATACTTTAAACAGCCGTCAGCTGCTTTCCCTGCACCCTCCCTGTTCCCCATTGGATTTAGGCAATAACCTGGTTTACTGCCCTGCCCTGGTGCCGTCTGTGTAATCCCACAGCAAGGTTGTCATGAGCTGTTGAATTTACAGTGTGTGTAACTGAGCCAAGTGTACATCTAAAGGATATAAATTTTCTGTCTGCCTAATTACTAGCACATTCCCTCTGGTCTTCAATACTGTTAGACAAAGGATTTTCCATTTGGGTTTTTTCCCCGGGGAACAACTTTTTAAAATAGTATCAATCAAATCTATTTAACATTCTGAGGTTTCCTTTTCGTGTCTCCAGAAAAGTACATTTACTTTGGATTTAAAGACAACTTTACTATAAAAAACAAGAAAGGGGTACATTACTTTTATCACAAATATGAGGACTCTGGCAAAGCTAATTTTGGGACAAATGGATTTTTATTTCTCTGTTCCTTATCTCCTTTTTCTTCCTATTCAGTTACCACCTCAGAAGTCAAAAGTACTGAGATCTGGACCAATGCTAACTAGCCAGATCACGTGTGCAATTAAGAATATCCTGAGCGACTGTTGCCAAAGTCACTAAAAATTATTATTTTATCACTGAGCCAGTCAGCATATGAAACCTTGACTTCCACCTGGTTCTCCTGGTGAATGGTTTTGACTAGAGAGCTAAATCCATCATTTTTCAGGATATTTGTTTCAAGGGGTTAAATCCTTTTCAATCCTTGACTATAATGAAGAGCTCTCCAGGTATTTGGTAGCAATTCAGAATGTGTTGATAACATCTTATTTGTTTTCATGTATGTTGAGATTAATTGTTCCAGAAGGCAAATACTGACCTTAGTTTTGCCTGGTTAAAATTTATATTTTGATTTGATGAATCTTGACATCTGCTGCAATACATGGTTATTATGTCCCTTGTATATCACATTATTTTGGGGGGGACAAAGGTTGAAGAGAACATAAGAAAGTTAATCATCTCTCTGTAGAATGCTCTGTGTTGCCTGAAGGCAGAAACCTGGAAAGCAGTGCACCTGCAATAGGCCAAAGTTCTGAGAGAGGGAAGTAGAAATCAGTGATATTTTCAATGCCTACTGTAGGGACATTGCAGAGCAGAGAAGCAATAGTCCTTCTATGCAGATTTGCTCCCTGGCATGTAGAATATTGTCTTTAGTTGGAGGCACCATGGTACCAGAAAGACGCTGGCAAACTGGATCAGGTACAGATGGAGCAATATGTATTAAAGGACTGGCTGGGCTGGCTAATGAGAGGATTTAAAGGGCTAAAACGTGCCACTGGTGAGGCAATGAAGGGGAAATCAAGTATCATAATTGTACAAATCTGTTAATTAAAAGTTGCAAAACCAAAGGTAAATCAAAGGGTTGTCACTAGTAACCAATGGTCTCCATTTAGAACGGGGCACAGAAGCTGGAGGGGAAGGGGCAGTGGAATAGTCTTCCAAGGCAGAGTTTTGGAGCCAAAGTATTCAGTACAGTCAAACTATATTTGGACAAGTCATCAAAAGAACTTCTGTGAGAGGTGAGCCTGTGGGGACAAGAGGCTAGACCAGATGGCCTTATAGATTTCTTCCATCTTTAACTGTTACTAATCTGCCATCTACCCTGATGTTAACTCCTCAGGAGGATGCAGTACTTCCTTAAGGACTGGAATTCACTCTGGTGCATAGAGTATCACAAGAATTACTTGTTTTTAAAGTATCACCTATGCCATATGTAAGCCCTGAAAAAGAGGGGATATGAGACACAGGGAGTTTGGGCTCGGGAGCTGGACAAGGGCACATCTGATCATGTATCTTTGAATACCTACATGAAATTCATGCAAGCAAGGCTGAAAATTTGCACCAGTGTAACATTTGAGATTTGCATCCCAGTGATGCTCCACTTTGATCGTTCTTTCTCTTGCATTTATAAATGAAAAAGCTACTGAGGAACTTGAAGGGCCAAAGAGCCTTTGAAGTTAACTACATTAGTTCATGAGAGAATTTCTCAGTAAGACTAAACACAGTATTGTGTGTATAGAGCACTAATATCCAGGGTTATTTTGACATAGTTCACAAGGGGTAAGGGAGGGAAAAATGAATGCACTGTGTCAGTACAGGTTCAGAAGTAAGGATTATGTATTTTGTGAGTAGTTTTGCCCACAGTTGAGAGACATTCAACTTCTTCATAGGTTTACAATGGTACCAAAGTCTTTTTTTTTTTTTTTTCCTTTTGAGGTTTGCATTTAGTTCAGTGCACATAGCCTGGAGTAAATGATTCAAATTTTCTGAAAGAATAATCTAAGCAGAACTGTTAACAGGAGATTGCATGCAGCAAATCCAGCCTCATTTTCATCCAGGCCACTGAACCTGCAGTTATTTTCTCATAAATCTAAGTGTCTGTTTCCATAGTTCCTGTTGTGGGACTGGGGACCTATTTATTAAATCTAGTTTTTGAGCAGAACCAGCCCATGTTAAAGTATAGTTCTTTAAGCAGTTTACAGATTAGCAGCAAGGTTCTTCTGCCCAGAAAGCCTATTTTAACAGACGCTGCAGGCCAAATCTTCAGCTGGTATAAATTGGTGTGGCTCCATCAAAGATCATTTAATTGATGCTAATTTGTAGTAGGTGGGGATCAGCCATGAAAATCCAGCACGAGTTAACACATCCTGTAAAGTAGCTTCTTTATTTTTGTCATGCTTATTTCACGTGTCAGAAGTCTTAAATATTGTCAACATTTTTATTTGTAGCTGTGGATTGTATTACTTATTTAAAAAACAGCAATAGTTTTTGTTTAGTTTATGCATCAGTTTTCATTGCATATTGCATTTTATTAGCAGTTTGTTCCCTGTTCATACGCTCCCATTTAGCCTCCAGGTTTTCATTGTAGTACAACCTGCCTTGAAAAGTTGGATCTCTGTATCTTTAATTGTATAATATATTGAGTATTATGAAATTAAATGTACCTTACTACATGGGTGGGAGAGAGAGGAAGTATTTTTACTTGAAGCCTTAATATTTTCTTTTTTTACTACTTTGTTTGTTGACCTCATAGGAAAGTCTGAATAGCAAAGACTTTGAAACTCCGGGCCAAATACTGCACTGACAGACAACCAGCATTTGGCCCCCATGTCAAAACTGGATGCAGACATAACCTGAAGTGAACAAGGGAAAAAGCCTCAGGGTGGCATATCTTCCTGAAGATCATTAATACAGTCTCAAAATACGTCTGTAAGCAAGTACACTAAAGAATTCTTCAAGTCTTGAATTTTAAAGGAAGGTGATAGCAGGAACTGCCCTAAGATCTTACATTTGCTTTTTTTTTTTTTTTTTTTTTTTTTAAATTAAGCAAAACAAATGTATTTACTCAGTTTGGTTGAAGGCAGCTCTGAGGGTTGCACAGAGCTGTGTGTCAGTGGCCACGTGCAGCAAATGAGCTGTGCTGTGTTGCTGCTCTAATTGCTAACCAAGCATAACGCTGGGGCAACTTGGCCTGAGAGAATCCCCTCCTGGGTGTTCCCGTGGACGTTCCTACTCTCCTGCAAGCCTAATGTGGAAATTGCAATGTGGTTTTCTTTGGACTATATCTGTGGGCCAGACTAGAGATATATAGAGAGATATATATATATAGTCAATATTTTTTTGTGTGTGTGGGAAAGATGGGGTCAAGCTTGCTGTCTCTGACAGTCTGGGAAGTTGATGTCGAACCGTTTTTATGGTCTGTATTTCACCTGTTCTGCCACCTTGAATTGTTGGAATGTATCTGTGCAGGCTTTGTGGAGCTCTGTCTGTAACCTTTTTTGTGGCTCTCGTAATACATATATATTTTTTAAACCTTTGAGTCACTTCAGTATTTTCGAGTGTCCGTTTCTGCCTCGGTGCATTCGTTTGCCGAGCTGGCTCGTGGTGCTCTGCCCTTCCTCACTTCCACTGGTGCAAAACGTGCACTGAAAGAGTAGAACTGGAAAGGCCAGTCCCAGTGCAAAGTCTGCAAGTGACAAAACATTAAAAGAAGTGACTGCAGGTTAAATCTCATTTTCAAGATGCTTATGGTAGAGTAGGAAATATGCTGTCTTTAAAAGAGTGTCTCCTGGTTGTGACCAATGAACAGCGTTTGTGAGGTCACAGCAAGTGGTCCATGAAACAACACTAAATGAAGTTTTCTGTACTGTTCTTTATTCAAGTTGTGGGGCTTATAGGGATCCTGTGGTCCAGGACAATTGCGAATCATTGCTACAGAACCACTGGAAAAAAAAATGTTATAATGGTATTTGCTGCAATGTTCTGTCCAGATCCTCTGGGTTTATAAATCCCAAAGATGTACAGTTCTTAGTCTATCTTCATCTGCCTGTTTCTGGTCTTTGAAAATATGTCCATTTGATCTGTCAGGCTGGCTTACAACACGCACAGTTGCCAAGCCCTGCAGCTGCTGCAGGATTTCTGATGCCATAATTTGCATATATAGGCTAATTGCATTAAGCAAGGATCCATTCAAGCATGTTCATCAGAAATGCCAGTCATATTTGTGTGCTGTCGTGTCTTCACGTGGCAGAGATTACCTCCTATATGAAATGGCCCAAACTGTAATCACCAGGCCCCATTGATGTTGGCAACATCAAAGAGGATTATATTAGCTCATGATCTGTTTTAATACATTTTATTTAAAGATATCTTGGCTTACAGCAATCTTGGCTTTCCTCCCTCTAAGTAATGGATAAATTATCCAAGTCTGTATTTGTTTCTTCATTATTGTTATTTTTTATTCTGCAGGACAAGTTTAAGTTCACATTTTGGAACATAATAAGGAGAGACAAAGGAAACTATTTATACAGGTGAATATATCTTTTAAGAGAGAAGCAGTTTTATAATAAATAGATTAGAATTACTACTAGAATAGGTTTTGTTCATCTTGTCACAATAACTCGAAATTTAAAGCAAGGCTTATTTCACAGCTGATATCTCTAGCCCTGAAACATTTTTAAAATGTCTTGGTTAGACATTTCAAATTATGTGAAGAAATATGATCTACTTTTACAGATTAAAACAGTCCTAGAGAAGTGATGGTACATTTTCCAGTGCCTTATATATATGTGTATATATTTATATGTGTATATATAATGCCTATATGTATATAATGTATATGTAATTGTGTACATATATTCAAGTAAAACTAGTTACAGGTGTCCTAATCCGGTGTATTTTAAATGGAACTGATCTGTGTTGATAAAAAAAAAAGGTTGTGTCAGCAGCAAAATACAGAACTGAAATCACTTACTAAAATGTAAGCAAATAAAATAGACTGGAAACAGTGTTTCTGCCAGTGGTTATGTTCCAGGCCGTGGGAGACACCATTTTAAGGAATATCCAGAGAGAAGGGAAAGCAGTGCTGGAAGCTGGGAGGAAGTGGAGAATGAGGGATGCCTGTGGAAGGGGTGCAGGGGAGGGGACAGGAGGGTTTCAGGGACCTCAGATGGACCATCAGAACCTGCCTCAAACAAGTGGCCTTGAGAGCTCTGGTGGGACTGCAGCAGTTCTTTCCAGTGGGCAAATTGATTCCTTTCCCCCAGGGGGTCGGGGTTTTCTGCCCACAGGGATGCAATCCTGGGACTCTGTCTACATACAGAACAGGGACCTTTCCAAAGCTTCAGGCAGTGGATATGATCCAGAGACAGAAAAGTGGCTGCTGTGGAAAAGACTCATCTCCTGACTGTAAGGAAGATGATTCATGTTTCTTTGCCTTACAAGTTATTTCATGTTGTGTTGCCATCCTGTTCACCTTTTACACATGCATCCCTTGTGTGGATATTTCAGACAGTAATTTTGCCATTTATTTGCCAGGAATATAAAGCACTGACATAACCTGTCCATGTGGTACTAGATCTAGAACACACCTGGCCTGGGATGGACAGTGTATGAGACTGTGTGAGCACTGTGGGCACTGCTGAGGTTTACCAGTATTTCTGGACTGTGGTAAGATATTCTGTCTCCCCACTCCTCATTAATGAAAGTCATTTCTGCATTTGTGGGCATGGCCAGTTTCCTCAGACTACATGGCAGAAGTGCACAACATGACTTAGGCAGCAGATTCTGCCAGATCATGAGCTTTTCTAGGGGTTTAGTTGGAGTTTTGAATAAAGGGGTACCACAGGTAAGTCTGGTATTTTAAAAAATGCCCCCTTTCTTAAATAAAACAATTTTAGAAACATAAGTAATTCAAACCCCTTTCTTTCAGCAGACTTTATGGAGTATGTGCCCTGTAAAAGCCATAAGGGCCATATCCTACCCTCTGAGGGTGATTTCACACCTTTTAACTCCCAGCCTGCGCTGGGGCTTGGACTGTCCATCTATTCCTTCAATATGAGGTAAGAACAGGATTTTCAAGGATTTATGTATGTGTGAAACCCTTCCATTGAGCTCAGTGATAACTGAAAGAGATGATGGGAAGGATATGTCTGGTTGGCAATGCCTGAAAGTCTTTAAGGGAACAGTAGCCCTCCATACAAGTGAGGGCTGTCCTTTATTTAGCACAGTTGATTTGGAACTGAAGGCTGTCCGTGAGTTTGGCTTCAGTAAATCATGTCATTGCACACAGTCAGCAGTGGGGACTGGGTGTAGGGCTTTCAACACCAAAATCACAGGCTTTGAATACCTTGGGTGAGAATCCCTGTTTTCAGAATGCACATAAGCTCATGAATGCTATTCCTAGCTCATGCTGAAATCTTAGTTCCCCTGAAATCAGTGGTAGTTTTTCCTTTAATAGTAATGGTGCCTCATTATACTTGATGTGCCTTTGGAAGTGGATAAAATTGCATTATAATCTGGTTCTAGTCCTGGGCACAGGTGGTTTAGCAGAATACAGCTTTGCTGTCAGCTTTTTCTCTTGTACAGTCATTGGAACAGATGGTAGAAGGGTTTTTGTTGATTTTTTTTTAAAATACAAACCAATGGTACTTTTTCTTAGGAAAAGCTCATCTTGTAGAAACTGCAGTGTCTGAGTAAATTCGATGAGTAACAGCATGATCCAGTTTTTGCAGCCTGAATATTATGAATCCATCTGGCCCTGGGATCAGCCCTTGCTGTCTCATTGACAGTTATCTAAAATAACAGACTTAAAAACAAGAGAAGTAAGTAGTTATAAATAGGTGGTACTTGGTTATGACTAATTTTTCAGGCACACTATGACATAATGGAGACAGACTGCTCTGTTGTTGGCCACAGTCTCCTACATCACCAAGCACGTGCTTTGCGCTGCTCTCGGCGGCAGCTCTGCAGCACTGAGCCGGGATTCCCAGTAAGAGAGGGACCAGTTGGACATTCTGCTGGAAACACAAGCTGCTCTTAAGGCACAGGAACGAGCTTCAGGCGCTCTGGCAGCGGGTCCTGACTCCGGTGCAGATTCCTGCTGACTCCTGTGTCTGTCGGTGCCTCCTCGCTCGGTGTCGGGGGGATGTGACTTCCCGACCTCCCAAACGTGTTGTGTTTGTGGGAGGCTCCAGCCCTGTCGTTCTGGGACCAGCTGTGTAGCTGGAGCCAAGCAGATTCCTCCCATAGGTCTCCAGGAGCAATAGGGCAGATTTGGGGCATATTTAACCTCAACTGAAAGCATAACCAAGGTCACATACTTGGGGAGGAAGTTTTTGTGTGTTTGCGGTGGGTGTTGCTGACAATAATCTCCCTCTTTCACACTGACTTAGGAAAGCTGTTTTAGTAAATACGTGAGAGGCATTTCTGCCTTGACACTTCCCTTGACCCCCAGCATATTTCCCTATAATCCAAACCCTCTGCACAATACCCACACTGCACAATCCTCATTCCAAGAGACCATATGCTTCATTGCCTTAAGCAGTTCTGCTCTTCCCTGCTTGCTTATTGGAATAGTTGTTCATATAGATATAATAATAACTCAAATGACTGAGCAGAAATACAGTAAAATAAATACACATATATATGCATATATATATATATATTTATGCAGAAATACAGTAAAAAAATGGCTGTAGGTTGGGAGTGACCTCAGAAAGGGGGACACTGCAATGTGCTGTTGAGGCACAGAACACATTGACATGTCATGGGCAGCTGAGGAAATCCAGCCTTTTACATCTTCTCTTGAGAGCAAGAACTGAGCTGCTGTGTTGCCATGAGAAAACTGCTAATAATTCCTGTCTTTTTTTTGTGTCTGTTTTAGTGCTGTGCAGAAGTACATATCTGTTTATCTACAGCTCCTTATTCACAGCACATGAAACTTGTCAAAGAAGGAATAACATTGTTAGTGCACTAATTCTAGAGATATCTGTGCAGCTTCTCTTCATGTATCCCTAAATCCTGGGATGCTGCAGGATTGCATTACAGCCCCATGTCACAAATGATGGAGAGACATTTTTGGGTACAAGAGGCTTGGGATGTCCTCTCTGGTTTTGGTCTAGTTATATATATGTAAAAATATATATATGTAAAAATATATATATGTAAAAATATATATACCCTCTGTTACTGTCATTAGCAGTGCCCTGCGTGGGGCTGTGAAAGCAATGCTGTCCTTTAGCTTGGGTTGGCATGACTTGATTTTTGAAGCCTAGTTCCTTGGATGCTCCATGACTGTGCTTAAGGGTAAATTCATCACTTGAATCCTACAGCTGGTGACTTGAATAAATTAAAGCTAATGTGGTGGTCAGACTAGCACAGTGCAGTGGGCTGATTTTCACCTGAAGGTCCTTACAATTCCCCTAGGAAATGCATGAATACATTGGCAGAAATTTGACTGAATGAGCTCAGTAACATCATTTGGAAAAGAGAAAAAGCCACGATGCCATTTTGCCTGATCCATATGTAGAGCAATTTTCAAATTGCTACACACACATTTATATACACATACATTTACATACATATGTATGTGCAAAGATATTTATAAAACCAACCACAGCCTTTCAATTGTGTGTGCTGTGATTCATCAGCAGCAATAGTTTTTGGCAGGGACATAATTTCAAATCTTCTGCTGAGGATGCCTGCCAAAACATTGTTGGACAGAGATAGGACGAGAAAAGTTATTTATAAATGGGGATAATTAGGTCCTGTGGTTATTAGTGTTGGGAACGAGACAGAGAGACGACATGTGCAGTAATGAGTATTGTAATATGAGGAGATGCTCTCCATGATTTTCTATTTGATGATTGAAAAAATAAAAAAAATCAGAATCTCTCAGGTGAAATAACATGTGGTGCTCTCAGCTGGGAGAGTCATACTGTGGGACTGTGTGTGTCATGCTGTGGGACAGGTCTCAGACTAATGGAAGCTTGGAATCCTTCCACAGGATCCAGGTGCTGACTGTCATAACTGAGGTTGGACTCTGTTTCCTCGGTCCTGGACTTTGCATTTTGTGTTCAGGCAAAAATAAACCCTGATCAGACATAGGAACTGTACTAATTCCTCTTATTTGGAAGCAGTGCTCACAGCTACACTGTCAGGGGAGAGCAGTGCTGGGGGTGATGCTCATTGTCTCTGCCAGCAGAGTCAGTCATACAAGTTACACCCCTTTGTTCTTCAGAAATACTGTCACTGGGACAAATTCATCTTTGCATTGGCCTTCTTCCTAGAGGTACAAATCCAGTGACCACAGAGTGCAGTTCATCCCCACAGGGTGTGAAAGGAGCCCATGCTCACAGACTCTGCCCAGCACCCAGGACAATGCTCACAGGACATTCACTGCACAGGAGGTGGTCACATGGTGAGTCAAGAGAATGGCAACTAATATTAAAGAATTCTTAGCTCCTGGCTTTATCCCAAGCTTACTAGGTAGTGTGATTAATGTGCAGTAGACACTTAAGCACACCTCTGTGTTTGAACAGTTGAATATCCCATTAACTTTTCTTACTTCCAAGCTATTTGGCCTGTCCTCACAATGCTTGGGATTTTTAAGGCCCCAAGCTCCTGAAGTCTCAGTAAATGCTTGCTTATGGGGGCGGGTTTCTGAGGGGAAAAGACATCTTCAGCATCGCAGAGAAGCTTGAAATACAAAAATGGTCTCTCTCCAAAGGTCATTATTCCTCCTGCAAAGTGTGGGGTTTTAATCGCTGGCACAATAGTGAGGAGTTCCCTGGCCTCAGGAAGGTTATCCCTGTATTCAGAGGCGGGTGCAGTGTGAGCGAGTGCTGGGCTCGGGCCGGGCCGGTGTCTCTGGGGCGGGGCCGGTGCTGGGACAGCTCGTCTGGCTCGGGCGGAGCCGCAGCTGCTGCTCCTGCCCCGATGCCAGCGGAGAATGGCACGGATGGGGCTGAGTATCCCACAGCTCCTCCGGGCCTGGAGGGAGCGTCACTTCCCCAAAACTATTTCATCCCAGGGTTGTGCCCACACATCCTCAATGCAGCTTGTATGTGAAAACACTGCATTTAAATGCTGCTTCCAGAAAAAGAAACAGCCTGTGCCAAGCTCATCCCTGGGGTGATTTTTTTTGAAGTTGCAAAGCAGGGAATATCTGAAACAGCTACTGAGAGGAAAGGATATTTTGGGGGAGCTAGAATTTTCCCTTTGTACTTCTTGTAAAGCATTACATGGATCCTTAAAACGAGAAATCTCCTGAAGTGTGTAATTATGTACGTCACGGTGCCTCAGATGGCTCTGCCAGCAGAGCACTCTCTCCTGGTAAGTGAATTTGGCAGCACAGGTCTTTCAGTGGTTTGCAAGTGCACCTAAAAGCAGTGCTGGGTCTATAGCACACAGACTGCAGTGCCTAAGTATTAAGTGCTCAGTAATGACTGCAACAGAATCCAACACTGTCAAGACCATAACAACTACAAATTTATTTTTTTCTTTCTAAAACAGAAAAAAAAAAAAAAAGAAAATGGTGCAAAGAGAGATCAGTTGAACTTTGCCAAGGCAGCAAATGCTGTTGCAAAAGCAAATCCTCACTTGCCAGTCAGGATTAGGAGAAGTGCCTGAGTTCTGTTTGGTTGTTGGGAGCTCTCAGCAGCACCTGTGCTTCATTAGCAAAATCAAGGTTTACTGTTATCTAAGACAAAAGCGTGGGGGGGGGTGTGCTCCTTGAGGCAGTAATATCAAATCCCCTTTTGTTTCCTGGAGAATGATTACAGTGAAATACTTTGCTTATGTTTCCATTCCTTAGACCATCTGTTTCAAATTAAACCCTTCTGGCGTGATACATCATTATTTATTAGAGCATTACATTAGATAATGCAGTGTTAGTATTGCTGTTATAAACCCTTAGTTTCATAAGTGTGACTCCAGGGGCAGAACTAGATGTGTTTACTTAATGAAAGGGCCAGAGACTGTTAATAAAACTAGTTTTCCAGTTCAGAAATTACTGGGTTTTTAGGTCTTTCACAACTACATTTTTGGTGCGTCTTTCAATTTGCAGCTCTGACTGTGTTTGGTAGAGAGAAAACTTCTGGTTTTAGATGACTGAAGGTGAAAGTACTGAGGACTTGTTAGTGATAAACTGTGAGACACAATTTAAGAAGTACAAGACCTTGCAAGGAGACTTTTTTTTTTTAATTTTCAGTCCCAGTCTCACTCAATCCTTACTGAAGGAGCAAGGAAAGAGATTGAGCCACAGCAAAGCAAATCACAGCTCTGTTTGAGATACTCCAGTTTACCAGTGATGCCCAGTGCTAGTAAAAACATTTCCTTCAATCTACTTCGGTTAGAAAGATGGTGACTGTGAGAAATGGATTAATCATTCCTGATAGAAAGGCTGTGTGTGCTTCAGATAAGGCAAAGCCTACTTTTAAATGTGCTTATAGAGAGTGTGTCTGGGCAAGAGGACAAGTCTTTCATCTTAAATGAGCTTCTCTTTTTCTGGTCAAGGGAGGTCTGAAGAATCCTCTAGTGGGTGATTCACAACACCTAGATTAAATTCAAGATCTGAATCACTCCTAAAATATATAAATGAAGGCTTGCTTTCATGGCAGAATCTCCCAAAATTTTGTGCCGCATTTAACTGATGCAGAACTTGTGTAGTTGTGCTGACCCTTCAGTGAAGAGTCAGATACAGTCAGGAAGCCAGGATCCCCTTCAAAATATTTTCTTTCTTTCTTTTTTTTTTTTTTTAATTGGTCAAATCATACCAACAACTTGCTTAAAAGCAGCATTCTGTCTTGCTCTATAAAAAAAAATGCATTAAGTGAGCTTAAGTAACATAATTTTATAACCTGAAAGTTTAAACTAGTGTATCATTTAAATTTTGCAGGGTCTGAGGCAGGCCAGGATGACATCAATATTTCCTTTAAGAAGGCCAACCGTAAATCCTCAGTGTGTGTCTGAATACATGTGGATCAAATGACATAATGTTAACTTTTCTCTCTCTCTGTTTCTCTTTTGAAAATAGACTTACACTTTTTTTTTTTTACATGGGGAAGGTGATACATGGTGAGTAAATACTTTAAGGGTCATGGAAGAGGCTTTTCAAAACCACATTTTCCTGGTTTCAAATGTCCTTTTATTAGTATGTTTTGTCAAAAAAAATGCCTGAAAGTTCATAAATTTTGCTTGCCAGTTATAGGCTGGAGACCTGCCGTTGCTGTGCCTGTAGCTAATGGTAAAACATCCAAACACTGACTCATCCCTGCAGGGATCCAGGGCCCAGCCAGAGCTGAGCTGTTTGTATTCCCGGGGCAGTTCACCCCGAGGGCTGCCACGGACCTGCTGCTGCCACAGGGATTTCCTGCCTGCCAGGGAAAGCAGCACCATTTGTCAGGCCCCATTTGTGCTGACCTTTCCACCAACCCTGCTGGCTTTCTGACTTCCCCTTGTTCTGGTCACAGCACAGTGAAGAGGCCACCCTAACCTTGGGCATCCTCCTTGAAGGTGTCTCTGCATCCGACCGCAGAAATGGGATAACCCCCTGGGAATCATCCCCGAGTACTGGACCTATGGCATCAGTAGCACGAGCACTTACTGTTTTAGCTAACAGAATAATTCCATTAGTGGGTACCATCAGTAGGTTGTTATCCTCTTAGGTGGATTTTCTGCTCACAGATGAAATACAACACAATAAAACTGGATTACAATAGCAGCAATATAAATATATAAAAGAACAAAGCTAGAGGTTAAGAAGTTCTTGATGAAATGCAGGACTGTATTTTCAAGCTAGTGGTAATTTTCAGTACATTATTTTTAGAGGTTTTTTTTTTTAACCTGATTGAATTACAAGTTTTACAAAATAGTAAACATAATCTAATTAAAAAGAACATTTTTGGACTTACTGAGTAAAATCTAAGGTAATCTCGAAAGACTTTTGCACATGAATTGTATAAGTGTATTAGTACCTAATCCAAGCAAAAACAAGCTGCAGAATGTGAGCACAGGCACAGGAGATTCCTAATGGTGAAGTGTTAGCACAGGAGAATGACATCCAAAATGCAGCACTGAGGCAAACAATCAATATTATCCATTTTCATTTTCTGGTGCAATGGGATTACCCAGATGTTCAGCACTACTTTTTTTGCTGAGGAAACAGTTTTGACTGTTGCTTAACAACAGCCTCAAACTTTTCTGGTGGTGAGCAGAGCCCAGCCCTGGTATAAGTTGGTGACACCAGGAGACTGAGACCTGGGGAAAAGGGACTGTGCTATTTATGAGGAACTGTATGTGAGGTTTTGAAACGAAACTTTTTCCTTCTGGGCTCTTGGTAAGAAAGAACATACGCTGCATGAATATGTACACCTGCCTCTATGATAAGGGCTAACACTTCCAAGATAAATCTAAAGAAAAATAATAATTTAAAGCTATGTAAGAATAAACAGAAAGCTGAATACCTTAAATAGAGAGAATGAACGGGCAAGAAGGATAAAGGGGGAGAAAAATCATCTACTCTGCAGCAAATTTTCCTCAAGGTCTGATTTACGCGAGTGGCCCCTGGGAGCCACTGTTGGTCTGTGAAATGCCCAAGAGCCAAAGGGCCTGTGCTACAGTGAGATCTGTATCTCCTCCGCACCATATGTGTGTGAGACAGAGACACAGAGTGGTGGACAGGGGAAAGGCACTCCACTGGAAAGTGCTTTAACTTTAGCAAAGACCATTCCTTGTGGGCGGGCACAGCGCCCTTGTAGCCCTGCTGTCAGTGCCCAGGGCTCCGGGGGACACAGCGGGGTGCTGAGCTGGGGGGAACAGGCTTTGTTCTCTCTCCACTCACGCTGCTGGAAATCTGGCTCTTGGAAACTGTCTGTCCAGCTGGCATATTAGTGGTATAACAGGAATAGTATTGGAGAATTTGTAGTGTGGGGAATGTGGTTATGGAGTTGAAGCTTGAACAGGTGGACAGGAATGGTAAGAATGCATAATGAAATATGCAAAGGCTGGATAATGGAATCTGTAAAATCTAAGGGCATCCCAAGGTCCACATTCAGCAGCATTTCTGTCACCATTTGCAAACTGCTGAATCTAACACGTAGAAACTGTTGAGTTTGGGATGTCAGCTCAGAAAAAGGTGGCTCTGTTTTGCTTCTCTTTCCCCAGGGCCTCTGTTGTGAGGTTATTAATGGCACCATTGCCCATATACAGGTAATTAATGTTCCAGTTCAACCACAGGATGTATTCTGTGCAAGGCAGTGCCGTGCAGCTGTGATGAGCTCTGGCTTCTGGAGGAAGCTCAGGCACAAGAGGTGGGATGGGAATGCCCGGGCGGTGCTGCCGCCTGGAGCAGGTGACACAGGAACGCGTCCGGGTGGGTTTGGAATGTCTCCAGAGAGGGACACTCCACGACCTCCCTGGATACCCAGTTCCAGTGCTCTGCCACCCTCAGTGTAAAGAACTTCTTCCTCATGTTGAGGTGAAACTTCTTGTACTTCAGTTTATGGCCACTGCTCCTTGTCCTGTCACTGGTCACCACTAAATAGTCTGGCACCGTCCTCTTGGCACTCGCTTTTGAGATATTTATATGGATTGATGAGATCCCCTCTCAGTTTTCTCCAGACTGAGCAGGCCCAGCTCCCACAGCCTGTGTCATAAGAGAGAAGCTCCAGTCTCCTCGTCATCGGGACATGGTTGTGGGGCGGAAAATGGTTTTGGACCGGCCAGGCAGGAGCAGTCCCTTCTCCCTCCCTCGAGCCCGCGCAGCCCCGTCCTGAGGCGGGCGCAGGTCCGCGGGCACCGCGGCCGAGGGGAGAGGGGCCCGGGTCGGGTCCGTGAGGGTCTATAGGGGTCCGTGAGGGTCTATAGGGGTCCGTGAGGGTCTATAGGGGTCCCTGGGGGTCTGTGCCGCCCCGTCCTCCCCGTTCGCAGAGGAATCTTGCCCCACGCCGCGCTCCGTCCGGGGCGGGGCGGGCGGCGCGGGGCGGGCTCGGCGCTGAGGGGCACGCGGCCGCCCCGCCATGTCGCTCCGCCGCGCCCTGGCGCTCGCCGCCTGCGGGCTGGCGGGCGGCTCCGTCCTGCTCTCCGCCGTCGTCGTGGGCAAGCAGCCGGCCCGCGGCGGTGAGGGCGAGCCGCGCCCGCCGGGCTCCGCCGTGCCCGCCGCCTCCGCCGCACCGCCCGGCTTGCTGCTGCTGCCGCCCGCCGCCTCCTGCCCGCCGGCCGCCGGCTGGATCGAGAGACCCGCCGGCAGCGGCGGCTACTGGGACAGCAACTGGGACAGGTGGGCCCGGCTGCGGGGGGCCGTGGGGGCGGGCGGTGCCCGCGGGGTCGGGCTGCCCCCGAGCAGCCCCCGGCCCGGGCTGACGGGGCACCCCCGGGGCGAGGCGGGCCCCGGGCCCCGCTCCGGGGGGAGCTCCGGGGGTGACTGCTCGGAGCACGATGTCGGTGGAGTTCCTGAGCACCCGTGAAACGCTGGAGTGCTCCGGAGGGATGTGCCAGCGCCGGGGTTTGTTTCAGACAGCTCGGAGACTTTCCCCTGGGCAGGTAGAGCCCTTTATTGTGATGCTGCTCAGCCTCGGGTTTGTGATACTGTGAGCACTGGCGAGAAGACGTGCGGGGGTTTTATGGTTTGGGGTTTGTTTGTTTGTTTGTTTGTGGGGTTTTTTTTTTTCTTTTAGTCCATATCTCACTGTTCTGGATCTGCAGCGAGGTTTCTCGGTTGGGTGGCAGTGCCCCTGTGGGTGCCAAGCGCTCTCAGGTGCTGGGTGTGCCCTGGGCCTGCTGCTCATGAGACTACCAGGTACTGCTTTTAAATCCTGGTAAAGGTAACGGTGCTTTGAACCCGACTCAGTCGTGTTCTTCAGTCTTAAAACACATTCACACAAGGGTTAACTGCATTCTTTTAATCATTCTTTAATTAGAACGTGCAGATATCTGTACTGAGCTTTGGCTCATTTAGCTTCTGTCTGGTAGAATTATCTCCCTGGGGAGACTTATGTCAGGCTCCAGTTTAATCATGGTAAATCCAAACTTAAGCACTAACAGATTTTTATTTTATAATGCATCCAGTTTTGGTTTCTGAGAGGCTACAGGATCAAATGGTTGTGTGAGTAGGGCTATGTACACCGCAGCGATAAAAATAAAACCTTTATTAAATAAGATTATGTCTGGTTACACAGTTACATTGAGGGACGTACTAAAACTGCTTGTTTAAACTGTGGCTCCAGGCCTTCCTGCTTCTGCTGAAAGGTTGATTTTCTTCAGGGATTCTAAGCTGCTTTCAGATTCGTTTGTTTTTTTTTTTAACCAAATCAGGAAGTAGAGGTTGTGCTATAAGCAATGGAGCTGTTGCAATTGCCTGAACAAATAGAGCAGATGATACTGCATAGCAGTCAATGACAGTGCACAGTGTCACCATTTGTCATGGCATGCAAACAGTGCAAGTGTTAATATATTACCACAGATCAATTTTAGTTTTTTCTGCTTGGTTGATGTGCTCTGGCTTTGTCTGTGCCTGCTTGTAATCTCAGTTTTGATTTTTGGATATTGTTGGCAGAAGCAACATGAAAATGTAACAATGTGAAAAGTCGTTGAATGGTTTATGAACACCCGGGGCATCTGACCACTCCCCTCTGGGGGCAGGGAGTGTTTACAAAGTCAAGTCGTGAGCAGATAACCAGGTATTACAATGTTCTTAGCAACTGATGGCTTTGCAGGTTTGAAACAAAAGAGTTGCAGGGTATTTTGCATTTCAGACTTGCTGGTGGTGTGGATACCAGGCCTGGAGTGTTGCACTGCTCTGTGTCCCCTGCACAGGAATTGTACAGCTCAGTTCGTGGAGAAGACTAGATACAGGTTTCATTCATGTGGAAAACTTTATTTCAGCCATCAGATGAGTTATTCCCTTTGCTGCTTTAAAAATGTGCTTGGATTTATTTTAAACCCTTATTTTTGTTCTCCTAATGTGTCTTTCCAGCAGTATAGATTCCACTGAATCAAAAGAAGTATCCTATGAAATAGGAATGGAATGTCTTGTTATTGGGCTCTTGTTTCATTTTTAATGCCTTGCTGAACTTTAACAGCTTAAGAAATGTGTTGAGCCTCATTGTTTAGTGGAAATCTTGTGTTCACTAAAGGCAAATGGAGGCAGCAGGGCTTTTCAAAGCCAGTCGTGCTGTGAGCTGTAGAAATAGGTACAGGAAGCAGCAATTTTCTATGACTAGATTACTTTGTCTCAAACTGAATAAAAGTTGTATTTTTGATTTTAAAAAATCTGTCAACAAATCAGCAAGTTTAATGGAAGAAGTGAAGTGTAGTGTGAATTAAATGAACTAACTGGTTTTTAGGTATGAGATCAAGGGAAAGATTTACACTCTGAGGGGGAGCAACGTAGCAAAAGGATTTGTGTCAGTGGGGTAAAGGATCAGTGCAGGGAGGGGCCCGGGCTCCTCTGTGGAAGGTTTGGGCAGGGTTGGTGGTGCCAGGGCAGTGTGGGTGTCAGTGGCACTCAGCTGAGACACCAGGGCACAGAGGGGAAGATCCTCCCTGTCCTCGGGAGGAGCCAGCTCAGCTCTGGGTGAGGTGCTCTGTGACAAGGGGAAGAGAGATTAAAGTGGCACGAGGGGAAAGAGTAATGAAAAAGATGAAAGGATAAGGACACACTCCAGGCTGACAGATAAAGTTACTGCAGAGACCTGAGGTGACCTGGTTTAAAGCAGAAGATAATTCTCAATGTGCACTGCAGAAGGTTGGAGCCTTTCTAGGATATTGTTGGGGGATGGTTTTTTAGTCATTTGATGTAAATGTGATGGATAAAGTGCAAATTTTCTGAGTGTTATCACAGGGATATGGAGCACTTTCTTTTCTTTATGATCAGTCAGCACCTTTTCCTCTTTTCCTGGGTATCCTTCCTGATTAGTTAGTCACAAACCCTGCTGTTACACCTGTGACTGAAAATCTCAAGAACAACTACTGAATCACCAGGAATTGAAATATAAAGTCTCTGCTAGTGTTTATAATCTTCTTGTCCAGACAGACTGTGGTTTTGGTGTACACGATTTCTTGGCATTGGGATTTAACCTTTTCTGTTGTGTTTTTGCTTTTATTTTCCAAGAATTAATTCAGGGGTGGCTTTTACAGAACAGCAAATTTATCTAAGTCAAGTCAAACCTTCTAACCTATATTTATTTATACCTCTCACGCAAAGGTTTGTGATACAAATGGCTAAATTGTCAGTGTTAGTGCTTCAGTTATATCTGGACATAAGGCAAGGGTATCCACCTGTAAAATTCCTCTGCCTTTTAGTCTCCCCTACCTGGAAATGACACTTTAAATGTGTTTGTTTAGACGTGAACCACTGGCTCTTATCAACCTCAAAAAGAAAAATGACGAAACTGGGGAAGAAGAGCTTTCCTCTCGCTTGGATCACTGCAAAGCCAAAGCCACCAGGCACATATTCCTTATCCGTCATTCCCAGTACAATTTGGATGGCCGGGCTGACAAGGACAGAACTCTGACCCCACTCGGTACGTGTCACTCACAGCATCAGGCTTTGGAGTGTTTTCTAATTAAATACATTTCACTTTTGCTACTGTCACTGTTTCTGGGAGTGCTGCTAATCAGGTAGTTGAACTGAGGGTAACCTCTGTCTGTGTTAATTCATTGATCCTGTGAGTAGGTCTCAAATGCTAATTGGTATTACTTTTAGTAGTGTACTTTAAAAGCAGTGGATGCTTTTTTGATTATATGTATGCCAACACTGTTTTGAGAGGGCAAAAAATTGTCCTTGTGGTGGTTTTTTCCTCCCAAACCTTAATTACCGGTGTGCAAACAGGAGTGAAATGCTAATTTGAGGCCTCAGGTGCTATCTTAAACTGGTAACAAAGTCTAATCTTAATCCTGTCTCATCCTGTGCCTTAAGTAAATGACTTAACCTGTCTGTTGTGCTTTCACCTGGGAGATGGGCTGGAGCCTTTCCCGAGGGTGACCTGTGGAGCTGGTGCTGCCCTGATGAGCAGGGCACTGTCAGGCCTGGGAGGGTCTGTGTGACACAGTCACTCTGTGCTCCCCAGACAGGTGGCTTGGCTCAGCACTGCCTTTTTTTGGAAGTGACTTCCTTGGGATGGGGCTGGCAGGGATATTGAAGATTTCAGTGGAAGTTGTTCAATAAGTTTTTTTGGGTTTTTTTTCCTAATTAAAAAAAGCAAAGAATTTTTTTGTGCCAATGGAAATATGACTTGAAATCCAGCCAATAAGCTTGGTCTGAGTAAGTAGTGACTCTGGTAAAAATGATTTCCAGTTGCTTTTTGAAAGGAAGAGCCCTGCCATTGATGGAGACCTTTCCTTTTCTGTGGTTTGTGTGAGCCCCGGGAGTGTCACCAATTTATGTAATGAAAATCCTTTTTAAGGTCGAGAGCAGGCTGAGCTGACTGGACACAGGCTGGCAAGCTTGGGATTAAAATTTGATCAGATTATCCACTCCTCCATGACTAGAGCAACTGAAACAACTGAAATTATAAGCAAACATCTCCCAGGTAAGACACTTCCCTTAATTTTTCATTGTCTTCTGATCCTTAAAAGTGCTTCCAGTAGAATTCTAAGCTTGTCCTTAAGGTTGAGGTGTTATTTAGCCATTTTTCAGCCCTATGTGAATGTCTGTAATAAAGAAACCTACAACTGGAATTCTGCCTGTTTGCAGTATATCTTTAAAAGTACAAGTACATGTTTTCAAAGTGCAGCAGTCTGGGAGGACTCAGCTTGCTGTGCCAAGCTGGTCTGGCTGTTCTCAGCTGAAATAAACTTTGTCTTGCTGATGGCAAAACAGTTGTGTTGGAGAGAGAGACTAAAATGGACTTTAGGATGGAGAGGAAGCTCCCTGGAAAATTGCATTGATTGTAGAGTTGTGGGGCTGTTTGTAGTAACATGTGAAGTAACAGCTCTTTTCTGAATGTGTATTTGATATTTCAGGAGTCAAAAAAATTAGTACTGATCTGCTGAGGGAGGGAGCCCCTATAGAACCAGACCCTCCAGTCTCCCACTGGAAACCAGAAGCTGTGGTAACTGTTTCTTTAAGGATTTTTTTTGTTGTTGTCGTTGTTTGTGATTTGTTTTTTTCAGTATACTCTGTATGGGCAGTAGTGATAACTTGCAGTGTCTGAGCTGATGGTTTTTAATTATAGGCTTTAGATAATTGCATGCTCTCCTCCTGCCCAGTGAGTGTACAGAGCAGTTAGAATCCCTTCAGTGTTAGTTCAGGCTCGTGTGCCTCCCCAGAACGAAGAGCTCTGGGGCAGGTGAGGCCCTCTGGCAGTGCAGGGGGCTCTGAGCTGTGTGTGACTGTGCCCTCAGCAGTATTACGAAGATGGAGCTCGAATTGAGGCAGCTTTTCGGAACTTCATCCATAGAGCTGATGCCAAGCAGGAGGAGGACAGCTACGAGATCTTCGTGTGCCACGCCAACGTCATCCGCTACATCGTCTGCAGGTACGGCCTGGGCTGCAGGGCCAGCTCTGCCTCACAGGGGTGGCTTTATTGAATGCTGGGGAGTTATGGCACCACTGGGGTGGGAGATGGGTTGGTTTGGCTTGTTTGAAAGGGTTGGAGCTCAGTGCCTGCATTGTGAGCAGCTGCTTCTGCAACTTCATCGCAGGATTCATTTGCAGATACAAGATACCCTTGACAATTAGAACAATATCATTCTAATTCTAAAGCAAAAATGGCTAAATTGGTGAGACTCAGCTTTTTGGTACATCTGAACAGTTACTCTAATACCATGTGCTGCTGCTTCCATAAACCTGAGGACAGTGCCTGTGTGACTGTTGGAAAAGACAACAAATAGAGCATCTGACTGGATGTGTCTCCTTAAGGTGACATGAATTTGATCTCACATAATGAAAGATTGATTTAGTTCAGGGAATTCTTTACTAATGGAGATTTTTGAGTTATGTTCAAGTTGCATTAGTGTGTTTTTGCAGTAACATCCAGTATTGGATTAAGGGGACAGTGGATCTTTCCGATAACATCAGGGTTGTTCATGAAGGAGAAAACAGTTCTGGATCCTTGCCTGTCTCTGTGTCCAGCCAGCTGAGTCTGTTTTATTCCTCTTCCCTCTCAACAAAGCACTGTCTGTAAGATCATTTGTCGTGAGCAGGACAGATGTGATTAAACTTTAATCTGATCAATACCTACAACAACTTCAGTGAGCTTTATTTAGCTGAGCTAGTTAAGTGCTATCCTTTCTGCTCTCTTGGCTGCTTTAGAGCTCTTCAAAATTGCTGTACTTAAAATTATTGATCAGGTAAACAGAATATTCTTTCCTGTGCCAAAAAATATCATGTTGCTCCTACTGAGGCTTTTTCTGAAATACTTACATACTTTTTCTCTTTGCTGTTCCTTCCCTCTTTATTTTTAACATTTCTTCTTCTATTCCAGGCTGTCTGACAGCACAGTTGAACATGTCCCATGTAACATTCCTTTGCATGTAGCTTGCCTGGAGCTGGTATTTAATTTCTTGGGCTTCCTACAAGACTGTCATAAGAGCCAAAACCAAGTTATTCCTCAGTATCTGAGGCAAAAGGTGTTTAAGACAGTGTGGTGTTTTTTCCAGCTGTTTAATACAGTGGATGGGGCTCCTGTTGGGTCAGGAATTTCAGAATAGCTGGGGACCAGCTGTGATACTGTGTTTCTATAGAAGGCACAAGGTACTTTTTCTTGCCCCTCACAGGGAATGATGTAGCTGAGGGAAAGGAGTTGGGTGAACTTATTCCAGAGACACCCTGAGGCCCCTGGAGTGAGCCTGTCTGTGTGCTCAGGTTGTTGCCCTGCCTGTGTTGGTGCACTGGTGTGTAACAAGCAGTGGCTGCTGAGGACGTTGCCACCCACGCCCGGGCTCTGTGCAGGCGGCCCTTGGGGTGCTGAGCCTGCTGTCCACCTGTCCCCACCTGCACAGGGGGTTGTGGTGCTGCAGCTGCCTCGGGCACAGCCTGGGCTGTGCTCTGGGCTGTGCTCTGGGCCGTGCTCTGCACTGTCCTGTCTGTGCTGAGGTCGCTCAGAGCGCCCCCGGCAACCTGCCTGTGTTCAGCTCCTGCCTTCTGCCGGCCTGAACTAATCCTGTCAGCACTAATCACCCCCATCTGCTGGACTCTGCTTATCCCAGGGCACTGTTGGCCCCGGTCCAGTTGCCAACGCTGTGATTTTATATCAGTTCCACAAGAAGAGGATTTTTCTGAGGCTGGCTGGGAGCATTGACATGGAAACTGCAGAATGCCCAACCATTTTTTTTTTCCTTCCCCCCTTCTGTGGGGCAGAGGGCGATGCTGTGAAGGCCCGTTACAGTAACACCTGTGTCTGTTTCTCCCCAGGGCACTGCAGTTCCCCCCGGAAGGCTGGCTGAGACTGTCCCTCAACAATGGCAGCATCACTCACCTGGTGATCCGTCCCAACGGGAGGGTGGCCCTGCGGACACTGGGGGACACGGGCTTCATGCCCCCAGACAAGATCACTCGCACCTGAAGGAGCAGACAGGATGGCTGTCCAGGAGCTGCCTCGGCCTCTTTGCACTAGCACGTTCTGCCACAGTACCACTAGAGTTTTTGTTACCTTGGGGTGTGATGCTGTCTTAAAATGTCCTTTAGCCCCTTGCCTCCTTCATATTCATATCTGCCTTTCAGTCCAGAAAAGAAGAAACTTTTGTAAGCCTGAAGCTGTCCAGTCCTTAAGTATTCCCCAGAACTCAAAGCTGAGCTGTGGAATACTGAGATTGAATGTCTGCTCAGCAGTTGCAAGAGCACTGACTTTTTCCCCACCCTGCCGTGAATTTCTCTAACCAAAGCTTGCTCCTGTGGATATTTTTCTTGTGCAGGAAAGTGATTGGTGTGGGAACAGCCTCTTATCTCACTGCAGCTAAAACAAAAGACAAGCCAGCTTGTTACAGCTCCTGCAGAAGAAGTGACAAACAGGGTATTCTGCTGTTCAAAGGACAAAGGGATAAAGCTTCAGTTTTGTAAGCTCTTAAGTGTGTATATTTATGTTGTGTCATTGTTCTCCTCTGCCCCCAAAAAGCCCATGTAAACTGTGCCTGGAGGTTATGAGCATAAAGCAAAGAGGGTAAAACCCCCATTTGCCTCAGAGCTGTGGTGCTAGAATTAACTGCTGCTTATATTAAGTGTTCTGCCATCCTCAGGATGTCCTTTAAGGTATTCTGAATAACGTTTTTCAGTTTTGTAAAGCCTTTAACTAAAACATGGTCTGGAGAAGGCTGTAGAGGTGAGTCTGGAGCAGTAAGATGGAAGGAACGCAGCAATCTTCTGAAAGTGCTTTCAGTTGCTGAGTGCTCTCTCCCATTGATTTGTGTGTGTTGATACCTTACTTAAAAAGCAGAGAAATGGCACCCCTGAGTTGCAGGAGTGGTGCTGCAGGTCAGAGGCTCTCCAGTGCTGCTGCTGCTGCTGCAGGGGTGCACAGGTGTCCCTGGGATGGCATTTCTAGGCTGATGTGTGGGACGGGCCTGGGGCAGAATGCTCCAAGTGCCTCCTTCCTACAGCTCTGACACTGCTGAGGGGAGGGCTCAGCACCATTCCAGCTCTTTGCTGGGCACCTGAACCCCTGGAGGAACTTGGCTCAGTTAAAAGCTGCAGTCTTGCAAAATGTCACTGTATGCACAGTCTGCCTTGGGGACAGCAAACACAACTGACTTGTCTCACAGGTTCTCTTATCAATAAGGATGTTGGTTAGAGCCTGAACTCACTCCTGTCAGAGCTGTATGAAGCATAATTGGGGCACACAACCTCTGGAGACGGGGTTTGGGGCTTGTTTGATCCCACACTGCTACAGCAGGAGGAGTTTGGGGAACTGGGGCCAGGAGGGAACAAACCACGATTGTTGTGTAGTGCAGGGGGTGGGGGCAAGAAGAAACCATCATGACGTCTCTCTCATTGATGCAATGAGAATAATTTATCAGTTTTTGTCTATTAACTTTTTAAAAGTTTTGAATAAAATACTTGGTCTGTCTTTCTTTCCTGTCTCTTCAGCCAAGTGGCTGCATGAGCAGCTGTAGCAGGTGTGGCTGCACAGGGAGTGTCCCAGGCTGCTGAGGGCAACACTTCACCCACCAACTTTGTTCTTTTAGCTCCAACCATCTGAAATATAAACTGGGATAGGAGCCAGCACAGAGGGAACTGCTGGAGCCTAAACCCAGGGCTGTGTCACTTACCCCACGTGGAACAGGAGCACCAACAGCAGTAAGATGAATGTGCTGGGTATTTTTATGTGTGTGTGTGCACACATACTGTCTCTCACACACCCCTTACACCCCCTGTGTCAGGCTTTTGGTGGGCAACCGGAAGACACACAACACCTGTCTGCACAAGTACACAAATTAATGAGTTTTGGTGACAGTTAAGGTGAAGGGGAAGGTATGAAATTTAAAATTAAATATATACTTTTTTTACCAAATTCTGAGTTCCTGTCTCTTCAGCACTATAAGCAGTCCTTTAAGCTCTGGGGGTGTAGTGCAGTCACTGTGCACACACACAAAGATGCAGGTAGTTGTGTGAGCAAGGCCTGGACCAGCCAGTGAGTCACCCTGTCGTGGCATCAACCCAGCTCCTGCTCCCCTTGTCCCACACACTGAACACAGGGTGACACTTCCAGCTGTTCTTTTGGTTTTTAATAGAAAGTGGGGTTGTTCTGCATTTTTAACATGACACTTTGCTAATTAAAAAACAACCAACAAAACCCACAACTAATCTTTTGCACCTTTAAAAGTGAACTTTTGGCCAAGAAAACACAATTCAAGCACTATCACTCTGATTTAAAGTGTCTCCACAGGCTCAGTGTCGAAGGGCTTTCTTCACAATCACAAATGATCCAATTGCTACATAAATTGCTATTTTTGTCATAGCTGAAGTAACACATGGTTAGAAAAATGAGCTCTGCAGTACAACTGGACTAATGCACATTACAGAACATAGTTAAAAAACATTCTTGAGCGAACCAAACCAAAATTACAAAGTGAAAGGGAGGAGTGGGTGTGTGGAGGGGGTGTGGAGGTGTCTGGCTACATGTACATAGCAGTACCATACATTTAAATATTAAAAAAATGAAAGTAAAGCATAACAACAGTATAAAGGACAAAGAACTAGAGTGTTAGTATCAGTCTCCTGGCTCAGTAACAAACTCTTAGCTCAGAAGGACCAGTGTGGAGAAGAGCAGCTGCCCCTGCAGCAACTTACCCGTCAGTGTGGCTGGAACAGGGGATGAGCTGAGTTGTTTCTCCAGAATGATAAAGGCTTAACTTATTAATATTAAATTATTAAAAAAAAATCCCAAACCAACTAACCAACTCCCCCAAAAAAACCCCAAACCCAAACAAACCCCAACCCTCTCAAGGTAAAACTGTGGGACCTTAAAATGTTTTAGACCATGGAGCTTGCTGCATCAAAAAAACAAATTAAAAAAAAAAAAAACAACACAACCACCAACAAAAAAATACCTGTATAAAAAAAGTCAGTTAATGTAACAGCAGGTTATCTTTGTGAGTTGTATTTTGTTTTTAAATGTCTCTTAAAGCATGACACCCACTCAAGCCCCTGCTTGGTGTCTGGAATATGACTGAATGAGAGGCATTTATGTAAAGTAGCTCTTTCTAATGTCCAGCTCAATGGAACTAGGCTTATTTTTAACAAAAGAGCAAAATAAGCCTGTTAGGTTTTTTTTAAGAATTTCTAGAAGAGGAGTCTCTCCCCCAGTGGAGAGCTATCGCAGCAGATAATCAGACTTAAGAGACATTAAAAGACATCCTGTTCAGAAAGCCCAGAGAAAAACTGTGTTTTATCTGCCCATAGTAAGTAAGTGGATGCCACTTTTTTTTTTTCAACTTCTAAAAGAACAAAAATTTAATTAAAAAAATATATTACAAAAGGCACTACTGAACTTGCAAAAGCATTAAGTGCAGTGTTGTAGTCTGTCCTACGGAGGGTGCACAGTTGGTGTACGAACAGTCACTGCCGTGTGAGCAGCTGAGGGGCTGGAATCAGCCCCGGGACTGGGGGGACCCTCGAGGGGCAGCTGGGCCGACCCCTCCTGCCTCCCACTGGTGTTTTTAACCTGGTGCACTTCCCTGACAGCTCCAAGGTGCTTCCTCAGAGCCTGTGGGGCACCAATGCTCCCTGATCCGGCCCTTCGTACCAGCACAGCTGTGCCAGAGCCTCACCTTCTCATCACATTAATTTTTTTTTTTACCTTAGAGCTCTGTTTCTGGAAGCCTTTCATGCAACATTACAACCATTAGGCTTGATATGGAAAACTCTGGAGTTTTGAAAAGCTTTCTTCACTGCCAGCACTGTGCTGTCCAAACAAGTCATTCTTACAGAAGGCTGAAGAATAAAACTATCGACTGCTGTAACAGAAACTCATTACCATGTCAAGGCTGGAGACAGTAAAAGCTTAGACTTCAAGAAAAATATTTATAGTCCTCACTCCTTTCTCTTTGCAGTTGGGAAAGAAGGAGCCACCTCATGGCCCACTGGCTACCACACTAATATATTACAAACTAGACCATTAAGGTATCTTGCTGGTAAATTTGCTGAGATTATTGCTCATGTGCTTTTGTGCAATAACTATTAAAATCTGCTAATGTTAAAAGCTTCTGTGGGGGGGGGGGGAAAGTCAGCTAATTTTTATGTTTGTTTTTTTTTTCCTTAATCTTTACACAACCCTGGAAAGGAATCCCAGCAGTTTCTAGAGCACTGGTTCGATCCCGGGGTTGGTAACAAGCAAAGAGTCCATTCTCTGTGCACGGACACACGGACAGACAGGGGAGTGTGGGGGGAACTGCCCAGCCCAGGCTGCTGCTACAAACACTTTGGTTCTGCACAGGGTTTCACAGCCCCGTTCCCTACTGGGAAGTTGTCCTTGCATTACCCAGGCAGGTTTTGGCCTTTTCGCTCTCAGAGCTCCTGCTGCAAGCAGGAGAACATTTCCCTTCCTGCCATCTCTTTCCTCTCCTAAGGTTCTGTTTGCTGATGATGTTTTTCCTGGCCTGTCCAAGGTAAAGAAAGGCAGTTGAGGACCATGTGTTCATTACAATAACAATAACTAGTGCTAGCAAATCCCACCATTGCTAAGGGAGGGCTCAGCTCACCGTGTTAGTGGCAACAAAGGTTAAATTGTAGCTACTGGACAACTGCACTGTCACGAACTTCTTGCATGTCACCAGTATATATCTTGTATATGGCATTAAGACATATATTCCATTTTTTTAAACATACAGTTGTCCTCAACTGAGGAAAAATAAATAGCCAAGTACAAACCTCCTGTCACTTCAGTAACATTGTAGTTTCCCCCCAATCAATCAGTGAGAACAAGGTGCAGTCTGGGCCATGCCTGGTGTTTAGTGGGCAGGGGGCTCTGCGGGGTAGCGCAGTTTGAGCAGGGCCTGGTGCACAGAGGCCGGGCTGTAGCGCCCGGGGCTGCCCGGCTCTGCAGGGAACGAGGTGGCACTGCCGTGTTTTCCTGGACTTCCAGGTATGGGACTGTTTCTTCCTGAACTGGGATACACTGAAGCATTTGGAAGGCCAGCAGCGGTGGTTTGGGACCGGAATTTTGCCTTCAGAGCTGGACTGGGCCAACTGAAAGAAACAAGAAGTGATGTTGCATTTTTTAAAGAAGGTTGCAGTAAGGAGAGCAGCACTTTAACTCATCATGACCGTGTATAAACTGTTGGCTGCCTAAGCAAGGGACTCCTCAGTGTTCTGGCCAGTGTCTGCCACAATGGAAATAAATCTTAATGTCAGTAAAATTACCACAGGGAGCCACTTGTGTGAAAAACTGTCACTTTGGGTCCCCAAAACCAGCAATATTAAAAATAAAACATATAAATAGCATAACATGTCTTCAGGCCTCCCAACAGAGGCAGCCTGTGTCCATTATCTGTGTGGCAAAACACGACATTTTCTCAAAAAACTTAACACACACCACCCTTCACACGAACAATTCCTTTGGACTGGGGTAATGAAGGGTAAAAATAAAAACAGTCATAAAAAAATGGCTGAACATAATAATTCATCTTAATATTGCTCTGCACAAGCTCAGTACTGCAGAGCAATACAGAGTTCCTGCACTGCATCCACAACAGGGGTGAACTACCAACCAACAGCACAACTCCTGGTTGTGAACAGACACCAGCCAAAAAGGCCTGGTGATTAACTTCAGAAACACAGTAACAGTTAACACAGCTGAGTATTTAAAACAAGGTTTTGTGAGCATTTGACTGCATTTGCAGCAATACCTTTGCCTGTCAGATGAGGAGTAGGACTGCACTGCGAGCTTCCACCTGGAAATCATTGGGTATTTCTGAGCATCGATCTCTGCTCCTTCCAGAGCTGCCAGGACATCCCCATCCACCTTCGAGGGCTGCTCCCTACAACAGAAACACAACTGTGTGAAAAGAGAACTATGGATTTGTTTAGGCAATAAACACCCCAATTCCAAAACACTTGGTTTTTATCTAAGCAAAGAGATTACTGTGCTCTACACACACAGCTTCCTCATGAGCTCTGTGCAGCAGCCCCCCCCCCAAAATTTCTGTAATTACACAGAAGTCTCAGAACAAACTTCTCCCTTCTGCTTTATGGTCAGGTAACGAGGTGCAAGAGAACTGCACAGCTTCTGTACAAGCACTGAGGCCTTTTCAGATGACTGTTCGAGCCTGAGTGCAATCAGTGGTGTTTAGTGTCACATCACCTCAACCTTTTGTCAAAAGCATCTTGTGTTTGCAAACAGAAACCCAAGGAAAAATAAGTGTTCAAAATTAAGACAATTCTTACCCAAGCAGGAATAACTTAGAATTGTCATTTGTGGGTAAAGCCTTCAAGAGAAACTTCTGGGAAGAAAGTTCTTGACGCTGTTGTGCCTCCTTAGTCAGAATCCCAGATTGCCGAGACAGCCTCTCCTTTTCTAATGGCATTTTGTGTTCTGTCCTTAACTTGGCCTCTCCAGATTTTCCTGTAACACTTGGCTCAGAAGAACTTGCCAGTGACACTGCACAGCAGGCCTTGTCCAGAATCCCCTCGTTCTCAGTTTTTTCAGTGATTTGATGGGATCCTCCTGCAAGCTCCTGTTCCTGGAAGGACAGGCTTTCCAACTCCGACATCAAATTGGAGACGGGCGACACGAGACGTTCCTCCCCATCGTGCAGCTGCTTCCTGTCACTGATGATCCTCTCACTGGACACGGGGCTGCAGAACCCATTTTTGCTGGGGGCAGCCCCCTTCCCCTGGTGTGGGGCCGTGGGGAGGATGTTTGCTGCGCGCCCCACGGCCAGGATGTCGCGCTCGGCGATGTCGCCCACGGGCTCCCGGGACGACGCCGCGGGGCTGACGTTCCGCGCCGCGTTCTGCCTGTTTTTGATTTCCTCTAAGCTCATGTCATCCTCATCCTCGTCCAAAAATGCACCCACGGAAATGGAATTGCAGGACTTTTTGCTCTTCCCTGAAAAGCAGTTTTAATAAGAGCAACACGTAAAAAGACTTTCAACGAAGTATCGAGTAAATAAACCAGCAGCAAATACCCAATTTTTGTGCCTTATTCTATCTCCTGAAGCCCTCTCTAATTTTATTTATGTAACAACAGCATGAACTAACCTGACTAAAGCTACGAATGCAAAATGACAACATTATTGCTGTGTATTTTCTGCAAATAACCTTTCCTATCCCAGTCATCTGAGAACTGCATTTCCTCCACCCCCCACTTCAACCATGAACCAGCAACAAAGGACAAACTCAGGGTAAAGCAGAATAGGGCAGGTAAATGTTACTAATACAAAACAGCCTAAGTTTTCATCTCTTCCAAAGTACAAAGCCTTATGACTAGTCCAATGACTACCCCTCAGGGTCTTAAGCCAGGTTTATCCCAGCACCAGAGCCCTTCTGGATCTTTAACTGCCCAGAAAAGGAGGAAGGAGCACAAAGATTTGGTACTAGTGTTGGTTTCCATGAACACATGGCAAGTAGTGGCTTAAGAAGGTATAAAAGCTTTCCTGGATTTTGCTCCTTGTCTTTCACCCTCAACTGTAAATAATTCTTCTTTTATTGTAAAAAGTTATTTATTCTGTACCCACAGATTACAGAATTCTGTACTTTAGGATGAATTCCCAAATGCTCTGAGTGAGAACATACTGAATATAGAGGTTTTCTTATAGGGATTTCATTTGGGGGCTATAATCAAATAAAGTACTTCATATGAAAGATAAAGAACATCTCATAAAGCCTGTTGTACTTCTCTTACATTCACAGTGTTGTTGGCTACTTTTCCAGTACTACAATCAGATTGTTTGGATAACAGATTAATAATAGCAACCACAACAGGTGAACAGGACTTCCCCTGGGCACCAAGCTTTTTCTCTCCCTCTTGTCCCTTGGCACAAAGTGTTGTTTGCAGCTCTGCCCTTTCCTTACCCGAGGGCTGGGGTGTTTTATATCTGTTGCAGGTTTCATTTTCCCCTGTCTCCTGCTGAGCCTTTGTGCTCATTTCACGATGACTCAGGTACTCTTCTAATTTTCGCAGCCCCTCCTGGGAAGACAGATCAACAAAACAGCCCAGAAATTCCCAGTATTCAACCCACGGGAACCCCAGTTCATGAGCTAACTCCCTGCAATAAATAAAATAAAACGAATCATTTGTGAAGACAGAAATATCAGTTTGACAATAACTTTTCTGATCACATTCTATCAGCTATGAACAGGAGCACAAATGTACAACTAGGCAACACAATTCTGCAACAATCAACAGTCTGCAAAAGCACAGAACATCCTCAGCAAACAAAGTATCATCTCATTCATTCTAGAGTATTTTTCAAATTTAATCTACTATTTTACAGTTTGCAGCACAAACATTGCCACCTTTAAGATGACTGTATCTAGACATCAGACAGAGATGAACTCCCACTGATGGAGACCAAATTTGAATGTTATTGCATTCAACAGCTTGTTCTATTTGGGAATGGGAGAGGCAGGAGGAAACCAGGGATTATTTTAAAGAATGAAATCCAGTCAGCTTTTAACAAAGTATGTTTTTTCCTTATGCTGCTGATCAAAGGTATTTTAACAGCAAGGACACCCCCCCAGCTTTCATAAAGCAGCACATTTGTATTAGGATCTTTTCATTCTGCTCCCTTTTAACAATCCCTCACTTTCCCAGAACAAGCAGGTTGTAATTGTACATCTCTGAAATATTAGGCAAGTCAATGTTGGAGAAAAGCATTCCATATATATTATCAATAACAGCTCAATTGTCTCTACTGCCAAAGCTAAGAAAGCCAGGTCTCACATTTTAGCTATTGTGTTTACACAAAAATACAGTAAAAATCCCACTACAATATACTTCATTTAATATTTCTGCAGTAACTTCTGCCCCAACATGTTGTTCAGTAATAACTGAACAAAGACTCTCAGCACAGTCTCTTGCTTTTAATTGCTCTATGATCAATTTTTTATACTGGTAATCTTTTAGATACCTTCCAACTCTTTCAACACCTCTCTCCAGATCAGATTTCCTGACATTGTGAAAGAAGCCAGCTCTCTCTCGAGGTGGAGTTTTCCAAAGCCTGCGAAATTCTTCAGCCTTTAAAAAACAGAAATAAATTAAAAAACTACCCCCCACCACAAGAAGCAACTCAGTCCTGGCTAAATATCTACCTATAGGTGTAGAAGATGTTCAGTTGTTTGCTGTCCACAGGCAAAGAACTCAAGTTCAGCCACGGGTATTGCTCAACTCCAGCCATGAAGGATAAAGCTACTCCTCCCAGGATCAGTTACCTCTGATCTCCTAACTGCTCATGACAAGAGAGGGACCATAATGTGCAATCAACACTGTGCAGACACCAGTTCTGCCTGGTTTTAATTTGTGTGCAGCAGGAAACAGAAATGTCTTGTAATTTTGCCATGTCACTATAATTTTATTTAATTTCAAATGCCCTCTTGGTCACTGGTTTCTAGGATTTTTATGTGCACAGAATCACTACAACTACTAGAATATATTCTTGCTATTTTGAAGTTGGAATGCCTCAAGGGAATTTTTTTGGTACAATCCCACACTTTTCGACTTTATATGACAAAAATCACAACGATGACTAAGAATTACATTCAGACATTAAAAATATCTGTCAGCAATCAAAATGATGAACTGTTTACCCCCTAAAGTAATACTTTTCAGAGTATAAATGGTATTTAAATTTCTGTCAGTTGAACAGAAAAATGATCATTTAGAAGAAAAAACATTAAGCATCTTGGTAAAACTCAGTCTTGAAAAATTCAAGCACCAGATGACACAAAGTCCTCCATTGTATTTATTCACCATTTTTAAAGCTGTCATACTTCCAGTACATTCCTATTAGATAAATGAGTCAAAGAAATACCTATAACTTTATAATATATTTAACAGGTATCTAAGTATTCCTTCTGAAAACTAAAGACTTTGCTTTTCTGCTACACAATCAATACTTTTCCAAAACTATCCCAACACCTACTACTTGGTTGTCAGTTTTTCCACCTAGAAAAATATATAAATGTTAATTCAACAAGCAGAGGTGATAAACTGCTTCTAACATCCAGTGGCAATTTCTAGAAATTAGATAAAGACATAGTTTTTTCAACCTGATTCATAGCTGCATTGAAAGGCTTTGCCCCATGTTAGAAAGTTACAGCAATTATCTGTAAGAAATGAAAGGTCTGACAGAGGTGCTCTTCAAAGAGATTCTAAGAGGAAGAAGAAAACTTTCTTTTGACTGAACTTCCATTCTTCTTCTTCACACCACATTCTGTTTCCAGCAATAAAAAAAAATATGTACAGGCTTGTGTGCTTCTCCATAGAGGGAGAACAATCTCCTCAAGAAAAAGAGCCACAATCTGTACCAGGAGCAAGTTACACCACACAAGGAACTGTGCAGGATCTTCTAATGGTTCTTCACTCAGAAAGAGGAAAAAATAGGCATTAGAGTGGTATAAAGTTCTCTCCTTACCTTTGAGGGGCTCATGGGGCCTGCAAAAGCTCTTATGGACAATACTGGATCTTTAGGGCTGCCAGGGTATTTAAATAAAGTCCTCTGGGGACCATCATCCGTCTGATCTGGTGACCAGGGAGCTCCAATGACAGGAGCTGAGGAATTGTCTTCTGCTCTCAAGAGTGGCACATAGTATCGGCCTAAAATAAAGAATACAAAGCTTCCTTGAGATGTTTATGTTACATCAGCCTGCTGCTTCTTCCTGGGGGATCGATGCACCCAGACACTTAACCACCTGACTTTATCTCACTAGTAAATTCAGCTGTAATTCAAACTCACTGTTTCAGTATTTAGTGCCTGCTTACAGATGGTATGTGAGCAAGGATACACAGAGGCCTTCCCTCAGGATCTTCAACAAATTTCAAAACCTCCTTTTGCAACCCCCTGAACACACATGTGACAAGACAGAGGAAGTGCTGTGTCCAAGAAATGACAGGAGTCCCCAGGGTGACAGATCCCTCTCCTGCCCTGCCCAGGGCTTTGTTCCTTCTGGGTTAAATGCTCTGCTCCAGGCTGGCTGAATGAGTCCAGAGCTGGGAGGGTAACCTTGTGATCCACACTAAGAGTTCTGACCACAGCACTTAAAACACAGCAAGTTTTCTGTTCCTGCTCAGTTTTGGTTTCCTCTTCACAGCACTGCACAGCAGCACCATTTCTGAACTGCTTCAGAAAGCACACGGGACAGGACACAGCAAAGAGCCAGAATACATGTCTGATATAGCACAAAACTCTGCATACAGACCTTTCAAGTACTCTCTTAGCTTTTCTTTCAATTCTGCAGATTTATTCTTGCTTCTTTCACAAACTACCTGTTAATATAATTTTAGTTGTTAGTCAAGCATAAGACCTCATTTTCAAATCAACTGTAATGTGTCTTCTTCAACAGTCACAGTATTGGCCTCTCTCCATCTCACCCTCTACTTCTAATTCATAGAAGACCAAACCACTAAAACACACCCACATCTATAAAATCTAAAACTTTTCCACGGATACAGTCAACATAAAATACTTCTAGTGTTATCAAAACTTTACACTTAAATCATAACACTAGCACCTTATCTACAGCACTTACTAAATGTCTGAACATGAAAAATATTGATCAGGCATAACATTTTTGTGTTTGTTGAGGACATGGAGAGACTCACTTCTGCTGGAGTTTGATCATATTTGTTTCTTGGATTTTTCACAATAGCTGGGTGTGAGGTAAGCACGTTAACAACATCCAAATTCCCAAACTTGCAGGCAAAATGCAGTGGAGTATCAAATCCCTGCAGTGGGACAAGGGGAAAAATTCATATGCATTTAGAAAGACGATAAGGTCAATACTACACATTTGATTTTGAAACTGGGAAAATTAAATAAATGTCATGACTAATCATCCAGGCTCTTGATAAATCTTCTCCCACCATACTGCAGAACAATGATTATTAAGACCCACAAAAAAAATATTCATGAATAGCTCATTTTGCTACAAGTGTCCCCTTCTGTCTTTCCATCTCACTCATGCATCCTTAACACCTTCCATTACTATGACAACCAGGTCACCACCCAAATCTTACCATTTTATCTGGTGTGTTAAGGTAAAGGTCAACGATATATTGGATGCGATTCTTCAGCATGGCATCGTTATCATCGGGGTACATCAGCCTCATAAACTCAGGATTTTCCAAAGTGTCCAGCAGCAACTGGCAGATCCCAGGTTGATTCTCCTTGGCAGCAACATGCATGACATTGTACCTACACCCTTCCTGGAAAAAAACCACCACCATTAGAATGAACCAAAATCTAAACAGCTCTCTTACACCCATACATGTAACTGATTTCACTGTGAAAATATTAAGGTTCCCACACTGAGTCTTATACTAATATTTTTGTAAAGAATAATGCATCTCTACACCCACATTATTCTCATAATTAATTCAATTGTTCTTATACTCAGCTATGGTCTTTTTCTACATGCAGGGCAAAACTGTGGCAAAGAAGATATATTTAGATATCACAATAAAAGGAGGTAGGAAATTGAGTGTATAAAAAGAGCAAGAAAATGTATATATATGTATACACACATATATTTATATAAAATTTAGCTGTGCTTTGTTGTATTACACAGAAAACTCTAACAGCTTCACAAAGCTGGTCTGACAGAAGGCATTTGTTAGCTAAGATTGTCAGTGTTTGCTAAATGGCACCTTATACATGGTTTTGAAATTTAATAGTGGTGGTTAGGTAAGCAGTGCTGTAGGAACAACTAATTACAGCCTGGGCCCTACCCTGGTCTTTAAAATCAGTCTATTTTTAAAAAGATTGCAATTATTTGGAGGACATCAATACTATATGAAGTCAAGACCATTCTTTCACTACAGAATAAAACTGTTCTTCACCTGCAGAACTGCACACAGTGCCTTTAGCTCTTCTGGAGCAGAGAACTCTCAGTCATCATGGGTGACTCACACAGGACAGAGAACTGCCTGGCTTCTCTTCATTTTCAGCTACTATCAACAAACACTGGGAAACCTTGCACTGACTGAAACAAGACCTCCTGAAGGAAAGGTAGGAAACATTCCTTCCAGCTCTGCTATCAGGCCTCAAAAGCTACCCCACTGAACAGGAATGTGGATTTTCCTATTTTGTTGGGTTTTTTCACCTGTACAACCGTTGGATTGTCTCCTGACCCGATCAGATAGCGAGGGTTACTCCAAATAAGTTCTGAAAACGTTGCTGTGTCTCCCTTCTCGACAGCTTTCCGAAGTTTAGCCGTGAGATCTTGAGTCCGTGGACTTTTATAGCTGTTGGCTCTCTCTTTATTAGCAGTTTCGGTTTCAGGGGAGCACAAGCCATCTATCAAACACAAATCACTTGTTTCTAAGATACATTCTTTTCAGACCCAGGCCAAGAAAAGCTTTTACTCTAAACTCCATATTAACTTTGCATCTTTAATGTACAGGAGTAAGACACAGAGGTCAATAACAAGACATTTAAGTACACTAGTAGTTAGTAATAGGGAGGCAGAGGAAAATGATTAATCATCTTGTAAAACTGTTTCAGGCTTTAACAGGGACGGGTAAATTCTATAATTACCAGTCTACTCCCATCCAAACTTAAAAGCAAAATTCAGCAAGAGGTAACAACTGCTTTTGCAGTTCTGTGACTCCTGGATCCCTTTAATCTAGCAACTGGGAACACTGGGAAGTATGATCAGTGCTTACCATTTTACTTCTGAACTTATAAATATACTTAACAATTAAATATGTTTTTAACATACTGTGCAATTTTATCAGTCTCTTATTAAACCTGAAAATCCTGAAGTCCGTGAGTAAAACCAAATCCTAACAAATATGACCAGGGACTACTAAGCAACATATTTATGCAGACCATGACCCACATTTCAGCTTTAGAAAAGTAGCAATGCTTTTTTTCATTTAAAACAAATGTTGTTTTAAACTTCAGCTTATTAAGGTGCTTCACCCTTTGAGTTTTTCCTGTTATTAGTATATTGGTAGTATAGTTGTTGCTTCTTCTCTCACAAAAAAAATGAACAGACTATATAACATCTACTGTACAGAGATGAACCTCCTCACCTCTGTTAAAGGATCCCATTTTCACTGGTGACAAACATAAGGAGGACTTGCTTGGAGATGGGAAATAATCACAGATTCCTTTAGCAAATTTCTCAGCATCTTCTCTGTTTGTAAAAGCCTTAAAACGAGACCCCTTAATCATCTTAACAGCTTGGAGAGCTTCCTTTTTATCTTCATAAACATGTACTCTCTCTGCAATAAAGAACAACCAAAGTTACACTACTTCAATAATCTCAGATTTGATCCTAGAAACAGGTTACCAAATTCTCAGATTATCCTTCCAGCTTTGGTGTCAAACTGCTTCTCTTCCAAACCAAAAGAACCAAAAGCCCCTTTCAATCTTCTCTCTCAGAAACTAAACAGAAGACTCCTGCACACTCCTCACATCAGGTGACACGTACAGGGTTTGACCATTCCTACCAATCAATACCTGAACATCCTTTCTAATGGGCCAGCTTCAACAAGCATTTCACATCCAGACTGAAATGCAAACTCAAGTTTATTCACCCTGCATTATTTTTGATGTTCTCTTGTTCAGAAAGTCCAACTTTGTAGCTGTCACAATTTTAAATCTCTACACAGAACCTCAGATATTAATCAAATCCTTCTCCTTCCTCCCCTTTTAACGATAATTTGTTCAAATTCCATTGTTCATAATATGTGAATATTCACTTTTTAACAGAAAGAAACTACTGTCTCAGAGTAAATAATTTAGTAATTCCTTATTGTAGTCTTCATAAATAAAATGTGAAGAATGGCTGATGCTTCCAGATACAATTTGGCATTTAATACCATTTGGCATTAAACCAGAAAGAAAATGTGAAAACTTTTAGACAAGATGCTTTGAACTTCAACTGATGACAGTATAAATAGTTTTTTAATTGTTTATTTATAGGATTACTTTTTATTCTTGAGAGGCACAATATGGGCCCAAGAGTAGCAATAGGAAATCATTTTCTTCATCTGAGCTACACTAGGTAGAGGACCCTCATGAGTAGAAACTACTACAGCAGAACACCTGGGATGTCTTATAACCATGTTTCTATGCCTCAGAAGATCAAATAAATACTGTTTACAGAAACAAAAAAATCTTTTCAGCAATGCTTACAAAACCAGTGTAGTGGTGTTCATATCCCCTGCTACAAAGAAAAGGTCTATTTAGACATGACTGTAAAATGCTTATCACTGGAAATAAGGGAAATGAGTATTTACCATTCCTGGCCAATATGTCATCATAAACTGGACAGACACCGTAGAACAGTGGAGGATCTCTGGATGGTGTCTGAGCTGTGGTTTGTGAATCAACACTTCCTGCTCCACAGGCTGCAGCTGAACAGTTCATGTGTGTCACAGCATCTTCTTCTGGAGGGTTCAGACCCACACAGTACCCAAAGTCTGGCTCCTCAGCAGCACTCCCATGGCCGTTGTGATTTGCTGCCGGGACATTTCCAGCAGCCTCCTCTGGCAGAGCAGATCCTGGTTCCTCCAGTGCTCCCTGCTGCTCCAACAATGCCTGAGCCAATTTCTTTTCAAAAATAAACCTGGTAGTTGCAGTAATGGGGCCACATTTCAGTCCTGCTCTCACAATCTCTTCTCTAAGCTCATCCGGGCCAAGCTTCTTCAGTCGGGACAGTATTGTATCCATTGTTAGTTCACCTGCAGGGAAGGCAAAAAGACAGCAGAGAAACTGTTAAAAAACAGCACAACTTTTTTTCTGCTATTTAAAAGTTGTATTAAAGCCAAGGAAAAAAGGGTCTCCTAACTATTTCTCTGATTTTTATGAGATTCTCACAGTGCAGAGAAGACAAAATACTTTTCAACTCAAGGCATTAAAAACATCTTAAGCTGTCAGATCTATACCAAGTTTACTTCCTCCTCTCTCAAGTACTTAACAGTACAGCCTACAATTTATTCTCACTTGTCCTTTTCAAATTTCTTCTGGAGTGAAAATTCAATCCAGAATAATATTTGATTCCTGCCAAGAAAGGCACAATCCATGTGTGCAATGGAATACAAGGACATGGCAACCAGTCAACCCCAGGAAGAGGGGCAGCACCTACTGCTAGAAGCACAGCACTATTTCCATTGTTTCCTTAAGAATTTCTACCTGACAAAAGCTTAAGGCATAAGTGTGATGCAGCAACCAGGGGAGGCTTTCTCTGGCCATGGTGCAAGGCTGGAATTATGTGCACAACATGTTGTTTCCCAGGCCCTGTTTGGAGAGCAAACAGCCAGAAGACAAAAACAACTGATCTTTTCAGATCTCCCTCTCCAAGAACAAGCAGAAGCTGGAAGAATTTCTCCCTTTCCAAAGGAAAATCCTTCTCTCTGCTATGATAATACACTTCCCTCCATGTAATCCACACTGACAGCTTCTGCACTGGTCAATGAGAAGATACTAAGACCAGCATGATACCAATACAAATTTCTTGCTGTGAAAACCACAACTGAAGGAAATACTATGAAAATATACTTAATGCCAAACTTAAGCAGACTTTCAATTATTACAACTTGACAGTCATGTGAGTTTGATGGCTGCTTCCCTTGAGGGCTCTTTCCTTAGAGAGTTGTTTGTTTTTTATGAATGTCTGATTTTGAATGTCTGTGGTTAGAGAACATACCTCTGTTCCTGAATATTTCAAATATTAACTGGAACCTTGCTGAAACGATGGGAAATGAGAGTATTTCCACTTAACAAACCCACCACACTGCACCAAAGCCACAGCTGGTGCTGCTGAGCCACCTCCCCAAAGGATTCCAGTTCCCTGAGGACTCCTGAGCCTCCAAGCAACCTCATTGTTTCGATTATCTGACTCAAGATTGCAAGGACAGATGTGAAAGATCTTCTCACTTGTTTCCAATTCTTAATTGTCTTTTTTTAAAAATAAATGTGGTGCCATTGTGTTTGAATCAAAGAATAAAATGCAGCCTTCAGTCAAAATAATATAAAAACGCTGTTCCAAGGATTTTCTTTTTGAGACTGCATAACTGAAAAAAACACAGTAAAGATGGAAACTCAGATGTGAGGAAGTTTATTGCAAAATCAACTCAATGAAAATACTTTAAAGAGTCAACATAATGCCTTAAAGAATTAACTCAGGCTCCTACTTTTAGGTTTCAGAACTAGCACAATCATTCTGCAGAAGAGCAGACCTGTACAAATATATAATTCATGCATGGAAAACAGGCAGGAACACACAAAAATCCTTCCTCTTGCCTTGTGGTTAAACAACCAAAAGTGTTGGGAAGGAGTGAATTCTCTGATTTCTTATGTTTTGATAGAACTTGGCACCTAAAATTTAATGCTCGAAATTTGCTTTCTCATTATGTAAAAGAAAGTATTTTGTGTGCCTGTTACAACTCTGGCACAACTAAACCAAAGCAAAATGGCAAAGCAGACCAACAGTGAAGAAACCAATCTTTGGTTTAAGATCTACTGTTAGGATGAAGAGTTTTTCTACAATAAGCTTGCTGTGGAAACAGGGAAAACAGTGTTGGAAGGACAACAGAGAAATCCCTTGAAATGTATTTGACAGGATGATTTCAGCTACCCTGGGTAAGCATTCATTGACTTTTACCTGCATCACCTATTTTGATCTGCCCAAAACAGAAGGTGTGACTTGCAAACCTGCGAAACAGCAACTGCCCGTTTTAAGATAATCCTTCAATCGTCTTCTACATGCAGGTGCAAAAGGGGACTATCTGAACCTTAAAATGCATTTTATGTAACTACAAACGATCCAGAGTACAGCCAGTGCTGACGCAGCTCCCTCCTGCAGCTCAGCACACAAGCCCAAGCAAGTTACCTCTACTAATAGGAATAACTGCTTTAACAATCGCATGTTTGAGGGTTCTTCCAAAGCAACCAAAACCCGAAAGAATGGGCAGAAACTGTATTTTCCCTTGCCTCACTGCATCAGCATGAAACGACCAGAACCTGTTTCCAAAAAAAATTAAGACCAGTCCCACGGCAGAATGAACGACTGACTTAAGGATCACAGAATTATTGTACTCCACTACTCATTAAATCTTTCAATAAATTAGTAACGTAAGAAAACACGGAGTTTTTTGTTTGTTTGTCTGTAGAGGCAGGAATTGAGAGTCACATCCTGCCTTTGGCTGTACCGGGACCTGCACATGGCAGCACAACCGTGGCCATGGTAAAGGGTGGGGGGTTTGTCTGTACTGCCCGTGGCCAAATGAGCCAGCAGCAGTTCCGAACTACGCGGCTGAAAGAGAACTGAACACAAACTCGGAATAAGCCACGGGAAAACAAGAAGGGGTGGAAATAAGAACAATTTCTCACGAAAGAAAACCGCGTGTCCGTGTGCAGCGCTGGGGAGGGCGGGCGGGGGGAGCGGGTGGGGCAGCGCCGGGGACCGGCCGGGACAAAGCGGGAGAGGGCGGCGGGGCCGGGCCTGGCGGGGCCTGCGGGCGGTCCCCGAGCTCCGCCCGGGGCTGCAGCGCCGGGAGGCGGGAAGGGCCGCGGGAAGAGCGGCGGGAAGGGAAGCGAAGGGCCGCGGGAAGGGAAAGGGCCGGGGAAAGGAAAGGAAAGGGCCGCGCGGCCTCCGCGGGCGGTGCCCGGTGCCGACCCTCCCGGGGCCCGAGGGGCCGCGCCACCCCCGACCTGCCCGAGTGTCTCACCTGGGCGGGTCCCGCTGCAGCGCCGGCTCCCCGCGGCGGCGGTGGGAGCGGGGGAGGCGGCGGGAGCCGGGCAAGGAGCGATGGCCGCCGCTCGGCCGCCGCCCGGCCTCCTGTCCCGCAGCCGCAGCAGCCAGCCCACGGCGCCGATGACGGCGCAGGCGGCCAGGAGCTCCCAGCACGGCCATCGGCCCCAGCCCGCTCCCCACAGCGAGCCCCAGCCGCCGGCGGCCCCGGCCCAGCGCTCCATGCCCGGCCCGCGGCCCCGGGCACGGACGGTACCGACGGTACCTCCGCGGCCTCGCGGCTTCCGCCTCCCCCGCCCCGCGCCCGCCCCCCCCCCGCGGGCTCCGCGGCGGCTCCGCCCGGCGCTGACGGGGCCCGGCCGCCTCCTGGCGCCTCACCGGGACAGCGGGCAGGGCCCTGGGGAGCCGAGGCGGGCGCGGCGCTGCCGCTCCGGCGGGACACGCGGCCGAGCTCCGAGCGGGGCCGGGTGCCCTCGGCTGCGCTGCGGGCGGCGCTGAGGGCGCCCAGAGCTCCCGGGCCTGGCGGGCACGGCCCGAAGTGCAGCCGCTCGTCCCTCGGCCAGCACAAGCACTGTGAGAGGCCTCCTTAGAAAGGAGGGCTCAGCCCAAGCAGTAAGCTGGAAGTGCTGCCGTAGTCCCGGATAAGGCGGCAGAGATGGAAAGCCGTGAAGAAGGAAGCCTCTAATGCAGGAGAAGGGAAGCAGTCCCTTCACGGATAAGAACCGGCCATCCCCCCAGGCACAACATTCCTGCCTCACGTACCTGCACCGCGAGCAGCGCGGTCACGTGCTGGGTTAAGAGCCTGTCCTTAAAGAAGAAAATAACATCCCTTTAACTCACACAAATATTGCAGGCAAGGTAGAATAATTTCTCTCCTCATCACTGCAATTGGCTAAACTAGAATCAAGGTGACATTTCCGCATTGTTCCACTTTGTACACTCAAGAAGTTGGCAAATTCAGGCCAGGGAATTTCTCGGTTTTCCCTGATGCGTTCAGCTGACTGAGAAAAAAATAAATGCAATACAAATGCAAGCACAAGGAAGTTTAGACATGTGAAAAAACAGCGAAAACAGTAAAAAAAAAATCAACATAAAAATTACTGCCCAAAACCAAATTGAAGATGGTAACTCTTAAAGGAGAAACAACATGGAGCCCTTTACCAAAAATAGTTTATTGCACAAAACTTTTAAAGGAATTCCCTATGCACATAATTTTTATAATCAACATGCTTTGTATGATCATAAACATTAAATGTACATAGTGTAACTCCTCCAGCCCCTGGGTTATCCATTCAAGAACATGAAATGATTAATTTCTATTTTTTTACAAATACAGCCTAAGCAGACATTACTGAATGTCATATATGAAACAGAACCATTTCATTTACAATATCCAGAACATCCTTCCCTTCCTTAGAAATCTGTGCATCTGCATTGGAAATGAGGCTGCCCAAGACTCAAGTGTTACACATAAGTAAGAGACAGAGAGATACTGATGAGCATTAGTAATTCCTTTGGACTGTAATTCCTTTCACATGAAAATATTTAAAGGCTCTGGTCACAATAAGTCACATGCAACTATTTCCACTTTCCCCACAAGGTTAATAAAAGTACATCACAATCTTCTGCGTCACCAGGAGTGAATCTGTCATCTTTAAGTTAAACTTACATTGATAATAGTCTGTCCCCAGCACACCTTTGATGTTGTCACAGCTAGCACTGAAGCACCCATGCCACTGCAGTTCTCTCCTCTAAGGAGAAATACATAATCCATGAAATTACGAACACCAGAACTTTCATCCCTGATATTACTTTACACATGTGAAAGTCTCACAGATTTTAGCTATGATATTGCCTGAATAAACAGTATGGGATCATTATATGAGTGGATAAGGGACTCAGCTGATCCCACTACAGTGCACAAATATTTCCAAGAAATCTGGAAGACAACAGAATATGGAGCATTATGCAATGTTCAGCAATGCCAGAGACTCAGTAACATTTCTCACCACTGTAGGGTCTGCTGGTCTTTGTTGTGATCTCGTTTTAATGCACAGTTACTCAAGAGTCCTCAAAAACTCAACAGCATCTGAAAAAGTAACACTGCAGCATTTACCAGCTTTCAGCACTTGGGAACATTCTCACATTGCAGTGACATTTTTCCTTCATCAGTAAGACTTGGTTTAGTAGGTAGCAACTACTGAAGAGACAGACACAGGAAATACATTCTATTGCAGTGCTTGAAAAGGGAAAATAAAAAAATCTTTAAGATATTATTATTCAGATTCTCCTCTGATGTGTTTGGCAGTGCTGTGACAGGCAGAGGGGGAAGGCAGTTTTCCTTTCTACAACTAGTTTGTTTTATTGCCTAGACAGGAGAGACCTGAAGCTCTGCAGACCAAGCATGCTCAGGGTGAGGCTTTTTAATAAAACAGCAACTACTGCTCTGGATAATTAGGAAACTTAACTGATGAGCTTCAAAGAAAAGGCCTTGCTCTTATCACACGCTGCTGCTCCTTCTAGAAGACTTCCCAATGACTTAGTACCTCACCAGATTTAGACCCTCAAGTCTCACTGTCTGTCCTTCATTAAAGTAAATGACATGGTGCTTTTGTTTAGAGAAAAAACACAGGCTGAATATAACACAAAAATACCCAGTGTTCATCCAGGTACTTCCAGAAGCAGGTGGGTCACTGTGGGAATCTAATCTGTGCACAACAGCTCCCTCATCTTGACAGGGGAAACACATCTAAGGGAACTGGACTGTACAAGCTCAGAGGGCTTCAGGAGCTAGTGAGAAATGCAGCAGTGCAGAACTGATACAAAAAGGAGAGCAGACATTCAGAACAACTATGCAGGTTTATAACAATTCTGGCTTCTTTGATACCAGATAAAACCTTTACCCATACAACTGTTGCCAAACTTAACAGATTAAAACATAACAGATTCTTAACTGTAGGCAATGTATTTAATAAAGTGAACAGCAACATTAATGCTGCACAAGTATTATTTTAAATTCTGGACATTTGGTAGTTTTTTGTCCTGAATATATTATTCATTAAATAGTTTTAATTTTTTCTTTAACAATACTGAGGTGTTTTTTTTCTTCTTTGAGTTTAATATACAGGTAACTTCAAGAAATGACAACAATGAAATAATCAGTACCATTTACTCTACAAAGTAGACTGCAGCAGTGTGCAGACACTACCATCTTTAAGCTAGTCAGTAAAGCTTTTGACTTCTCTTTGAATTGTTTGGTAGATCTGTAGGATGGGCACCTAATGCCACACAAATGCATTTCTTCCTTCAGTTCCAAACCCCTGACTGTCAGCACCACTTGACTCTGATCCCAGTAAAATATAAATCAAAATCCAGTAGCTGAAGGGCATGAAATCATTCAGTATAAACACTTTAAGTGCAAAGTGTTCAACTGGATTAGAGCTTAAATTGGTAATTATGAGAAATCAGACTTTCGATAAATATAAGTGGGTTTGGGTTTTTTCTTTGTTTGCTTATTTTTTGCCTTACTGCTAAACAAACTGCAATATCCTTCCTGTTCCTCCACAACAACCAAACCCATCCAAAAGCAGAAAGAGTCTCTTTGGAAAAATACATGAACTACAGGGTTTTTTCCCCCCAGCCACTGTAGTTAATAGATTTCTTTTCTTTTTTTTTTTGCAAACACCAAACTATAGTGGATATAACTAACCTGTTTTCTTTATGTTTCGAAGACAAAAACATTCTAGTACAGGATTGGCTACTAAATCTTCCAAATAATGTCTCGTGTATTTTGATTTGTGCTTTAGAACTCAGCACACTGGGCGAGGCAGGAGCCCCCCATCTGGATTTTTGAATGAGGAGAGCGTGGGCTTATCACTCACTACAAACCACTTGGAGAATGGGACCAAAGGGGAAGGAATCTGAAATGAGCTGCTTTAAAAATCACCTGGTCAAGGTGCTCTGCAGAGGGGCTGCCACAGTACCAAACACTTGCATTCATGGTGGACACCTTGTAATAGAGGGTGCAAAAAATAGGGCAAGAGTGTGTGGGGGGAAGATAAAGCTATTAAAAATAATAATTTTATAGGCATTATAATTATGTCTTTAAAAGTAAAAATAATTACATTTCTGAAAGCTCTGGCTTTAGGAGCCAATTTCTGTAAGACATTTGTACAGTATGTCAAAAAAGCACAAACTTAAACGTAACATTAAAACAATGACAGTAACAAAAACCCTCACGTCAGCCTTAACTTACAGTATATAAGCATATTAAACCAGATATTCAAAGTCAGAAAATTATGATCTTTTTCTTATATATATATATACTTTTTTTTCTTTTTTTACACGCATACTTTTTTAAGGGTGTCTGTCTACTTCAAAACTTGAACTAAAAAGGTGCAAAGTGTTTGTGCAGTGAAGCAAAGCTCACTACTGGCCTGCAACTGTAAGAGAAAAACCAGTACTTCAGAAAACATCCCAGGCAAATCTGCCACAGACACCAACTGCTCTGCATGGCTCGTCTTTACAGTCTTATTTCTTTTGCTGTAGGTCAGAGGTCATCTTCATAACTGGAAATAGTTTACAATGAGGTTTTATTCTCTTTAAATACAGGTATCTATAAGCTGATCTTTGAGAGTAAGAGATAACAGGAGGGAAGAGAGAGAGAATACTCAGCATATCCAGTTCTCAACCACTGCTAACGGCTGGACATGAGAACTTATTGGAATTTGGCTACAACCAAAGATGGGAGAGAACAACACATCCCTCTCCCCCCAAATAAAAAAAGAAAGAACCAAACACAAAAACCTAGATATTACAAAATTAACAGTAATTCCTCAATAAAATCACCCAGACTGAACAAATACAGACCTGGAACCAGATGCTCCTCTTGACTTCATTTTAAACCTTCATGTGAATCTCTTACTAAACCCTCAACTGAGCTAGATTCAGCACTTTGGCAGGCCCCAGCATGACAGAATTATTATGGCAAGGTTTCAAACAAACCCTTGGAATAGCACGTTCTGCATTTACTATTACCTCAGTTTCTCAAATCTGTGCATTTTGCTTCTACAGGCAAAAGCACAACTTTGAACACTATTTAAAAAAATGAAATAAATAATTTTTATAAAGATTTGTTTATATACTTAAAGCAGTAGGAAGAAGGACAACTGATGAGGAGGTTATAGTGTCAAACCTTCCTTGTCATTAACACTACAATTCTCTTTCTTTTCATCTACAGTAGGAATCTCCTGCTGGTCTGATGCAGGTGCAGGACTGGTAGAACCAAGGTCCATTAACTTCCCCTCAATCTGAGTCCACGAAGACATGGATTCATGTACTGTGATGGTGTGTTCCTCCATCTGACGCTGAAGGCTGTCCATTTCTTGCCTTTGAAAGTATTGAGAACAAAAAAGCAAAAATTAACAAGCAGAAAACTAAAAGCTACATGCACGATCAAAAGTTTACTTCTCTGATTCCTGATATCTACTCCAAGACTACCTGAGATACAGCTGATAACAAGAGAAAGAAATCTACAGGAAGCTTGGGAATTGTCTCCTTTAATTGAAGAGCAAAACAAATACAATATGCTTAATTCCAAAGTAAGGGCCAGCAATGCAGCAGCTCCTTTGCTGCACGTACTCATTGCCAGAGATGGTGAGCACTGTTTCCTCAGGAAAGGCACTTAGTGACTGCAACCTGAACCACAGTGTTCCTGCAGGTATGGAACAACACCATGGGAGGCAGAGGGGAGGAAAGCAGCATGGAAAATGCTCTCAGGCACGTGGTGTGATTCTTGGGGTTGCCCTGTGCAGGGCCAGGAGCTGGACTCGATGCTTGTGGGTCCCTCACTCCCTCAGACATCAACTGAGGTGGTAAGGGTGGCTCAGTTTTCCTAATAACCTCAACTCCCCATCTCCCTGAAGTTGTAGCTTTTCTGTACCTTGCCTCACATATTTTTGCACAGACAGTAGAGACTTATTACCACACTGTAGAGAATTATTACCACACCCACTGCCTGGGCTCCCACTGCAAGCATTCTTTCTGATGTTGGCAAAAGAGAAACACCAGCTTTTCCACCAGCAAAAACTAGAAATAATTGTTTCTGGTTTGTTCTGCTGTGTACAATTTAGGGTGGACTTTTTGTCTAGTTTATTGTAAAGTCTTCTTCTGCCATGGTAATGGCCATATGAGCAAGCACTTAAAATGACAGAGCATCCTACTGTTCTAAATATAGTCCTAATAAAAGAATTCATATTCCAAATCCTTTTTTCCCTTAGGGTGGCAGCTGGTTTCCTGGAAGCATTTTTAAGGTTATGGTTGAAAATAACATAAATAAATAAATAAATAAATAAGGTCCTACTTTAATTGCCGGAGACAGCTGTTCAGGTTTTTCAAAGGCTCCTTGCTCACAGCTGTCGATGGTTTCAGCAGTTCTTCCAGCAAGGCAGCAGGCACTGGACAATCAGGAATCTTGACTGGAGTCACAGGACTGGAAGAGTTATTCTCTCCTTTGAGTTCCTTCCTCTGGTTAAAGGAAAAAAGTCAGAAATACAATTAAGTTATTTCATCAATGTAATTTTTACTACCTAGAAAGAGTCTCACATCACACTACTGGTACATATCTGCATTACAGAGCAGGAATCACAGGCACATTCATGGCAGGTAATTTAGGAGCATTAACGGAGTATTTTCCTGTGTGTTCTTCCTATTTAAATACCTTCTTCATCTTGCCATGCTTCAGGTCCTGCTTCAGTTGCTGGTTCTGCTGCAGCAGTGACTTCATGCTGTTCTTCAGTTCAGTCACTTTGGCCTGCAGCATAAACTTATCCTTCTGAGTCACTGACAGGTCTTCCCTCACCATCTCCAACTCAGTCTTGATATTCTAAATGGGAAGAGAATCAATGTGAGATAGAGAAACAGTATAAAAATTCCAGCCAGCTATTGGTTTTATTTTTTTTTTTTTTCAGTTTTCAGGGGAAAACCATCATTCCATCAGAATCTCCACTGGCTGCAGATTAAATACCTGCAAGACAACTTGCATCCCTTCTAACTCCTTGTGGCTGCGCTGTTCAGTCATGTCCAACTGCTGCTTAAGTGTTTCAATTTCTCTTTCTTTCTGTTCTACTTCCCACTTGAGATCTTCCACCTACCAGGGCAGATAAAAAAGAAAGTATCTTTAGAATTATCTACAGGTGCAATCAACCACAAAATCTAAATTATATTTTTATGTCTCATGAACCATTCCTGGTTCTAGGAAAACCTATCAAAACTTCATTAAAAATGCTGAATTAAAGACAAACAAAGTCATACAGTGCAATATAAACAGGGATGAACACAATCAGTGTTCACTTTTTACCTCTTGGCTTACTAGAGGCTGTTCACTAAGCTTGTCATCCAGATTCTTCTGCAGAAGTTGCAGCTGAGACCTGGCTTCTGCCAGCTCTTGCTGAAACTGTGACACCTCTTGGGAATGTTTTTCATCCTCTGCCCTGCACAGCAGGATCAACAGACACAGCAGTTACTCAATCTGTCCTTTAAAACAAGTACTTCACTGGGTTAGCCTTGTAAGTGCCATGACAGTGCATGGAACTGGTTAGTTATAGCTTTGACTGAAGACTTTGCCAACACATTCACAGCAACAGTTAACTCATAAGAAGAGTTTATGAAACAGATAATTAAATATTGAAAAAAAATTTTAAAGATTCCTCCAGCACTGGTAATAGTCCAGTTACAAACAACAGATTATGGAGTAAAAAAATCAAAACAAAAACCTGTCAGCAATTTTGCTTGGTTTTAGGAGGAATAGAGTTAACCTTATATCCATTCTCACGTAGGTCTGACAACTTCTTACAATTTAAGAAAACATCTTCCATACAAGCAAACAAATTGAATTTTAATATATTGTGGAATATAGTCAACAATCAAATTAATCCTCTATGTAGTTTGTGAGGGATGTGAAAGAGATAATAATAGGATATATATGAAATGCTAATCCTTACTGGTAACATGAAATAGTACAAGTCTGTGTTGAAAGTAGAAAAAAAGCAGATGGTGAAGCCTAAATACAGTTCACTTCATCAGTGCACTGAATGATGAAGGGAGAAAAATGCAGTCCAAAAAGCACCTCACAGTCAGGCTCTGAACATTCAACATAACCCACTCCAGAGGGGCAAAGCCAAAAATTCACTAAGGTATGGCTTTTTTCAGAGGATTTAATTACTGTTCTCCAAGAACCTTGTCCAAGAACTTTACTTACTGCAGTTTGTCCACTTCAGCCTGCAGGGCCTGGACGAGCAGGTCCTTGGCGTGGAGCTCCTTCTGCACCTCGCTGAGCTCCAGCATGGCCGCCCTGTGGTGCCGCCGGTTGTGCGCCGCGTCCGCCTTGGCCGCTGCTTCCTGCAGGGGAAAAACAAACAAAGAGGCAGTTTTATTTTGGTTTATCACTGTAGGTGAGCTAGACTAAAGCAGTATGAAACCAATCAAGAAGGAAACTGTGCAGCTGTTGACATTTTCTGTCTGAAAAACTTAAGTGCTGGTGTCTTTATTAATGCTAATGGCGATTAATGACGATCTGTAATTATAATGGAAGAAGCCTGTTTGCCAGACTGCTGCTTCATTGTGAATTTTTGGATGGTGTATCATCACTTCAAGGGGTCTCATGCATTGCAAGTCATAATGGAACTTTCTGGATAGTCAGTGAGTATGACTAACACAGGGCACAACATCCCTGACCTTTCAGCCACTATCCATCATGACAAAGACCCTGCAAGCAGCAGTCTGTTATAAAGCACAAATTTTGTTTCAAGATGCTTTTAAAATACATTTAAATCACCTTCTAAGCAAAAAAAAAAAAATAATTAAAAAAAAAAAAAATAAATAAAAAAAAAAAAAATCAAAAAAAAAAAATCAAAAGATAAGCCATTACCTGCTTCTGAAGGTCTTTAACTTTTAACTTTTCTTTCTCTAAGGAAGCCTGTAAAGCTTGAATAAGTTGTTGCATTTGCTGATCCTCTTCCTCTTTCCGCTTTAGAACCGCCTGAACCTGTAGCACATCATCACAAAAATAAACACACATTTTGTGTGGGCTCACTGGAAGAAGAGGCAATGCAAACACAAGCCAATGCAGGGATTGCAAACCCAACTTTCTGTCTCTCTGCTGTTCACTGATCACTCTTTCCACATGGTACCCTTAAAGCTGCTGTGGTTAAATGGCAGCTCGTTGCCTACGTTCCCATTTGCTTATACCCCATGAATACACTACTGTTGGCATAGAAATTGTCCATCTCAAGGAATCTGTATGTAACACAGTCTGTACGTTCCAACTGCCTAAAGTGAGCCACACTTTCACTACTGCAAATATTATAGTGCCATTCTGATAATTTGTTTTTCAAAGGAAACAAAGTCCCATTTCTGATCTCTGGTTTAGCCCCCCCTATTGCTGCTGTTACACAACACAGGGGGGACCCAGAGCTGGAGAAAATGCACCAACATTGTATCATAAGAGTTAGTTCCTTTCATAAGTTGATAGGTCAGAAAGTCAAATACCTGCAGATTCAGCTGCACCAAGTCTGCCTCTCTCTTTGCCAAAGCTGTTTCGAGGATATTATTGTGCTCCCGCAGAGCAGCGTTGGACTGACTGAGACCTGTAAGTTTGCCACGTTCATGCTCCAGTTCAAGGGCCAACTTCTTATTAATTTCTTCTAAACGTTTTATCTTCTTCCTGAAGCCTCTAGATTCCTGAAGCTACAGTCAAAGAAAAACACAAATCAAACAAACATAACCAAATCACTCCAGTCTACTACATAAAAAAAAGCTGTGAGTTAAACTCATTAAATGTCTTGCTTTTCCAGAATGGGATTTCTTTTCGTTTTTCTTTTTAAATTTTTTTTAATGAACATTAAATATAAGTTCACTTTGACATTTTTTTGTGTTGGAAGACTAAAATGCTTGCTAGAAAGCAGAGTCCAGGAGTACTGTTTAGGTGCAGATCAAGAATAGTCAATATATATAATTTTTTTATGTAACTCTACAATTGAACACCACTACCCTGCCCTCAAAATCACTGGGGATCCATGACTCCAAATAGTTCCAAAAGGTAATGATTCATGCATCCTCACTGTCTCATGACCAGACACAGCTGGTATCTAATACAGGAACTATTTTTCTCTCTCATCCTTTTTCCCTATACGACAATGACTCATGAAACCACAAAGAGACAGCACAAGGCAGCAAAATCTGCAAGTATCCCTGACATGATGTTTCCTACCTAAGATCCTGATTTCCTGCACTGTTGGAATAAAATCACAGTACTAAAATTTCTCCCTGTCTCCTGGACACTTTATACTCATCTACCAAGCAAATTCAAGCAGTCACCTCATCCTCAAGTTCCAGCACTTTCTCTCTGTACTCTTCAAGCTCCTGGCTGGTGAGTGAAATCACTTCTTGCAACTCCTTTTCCAGCATCAACTTACTGCTGCTCACAGCTCGCAATTCTGCCTTCAGAGCTTGAATCTTTTCCTAAAGAAAAAGGGATCACATGTGTGGTTAGTGTCTCACCCATCTACAGGATTTTTGCTTTGGTTAAAAGCCTACTTCCCCAGCAAATACAAAATGAGGTGCTAGTGTTTAATTTAAAGGTCTTGCTCAGAGCTTTCCACTCCTGCATCCAGCTACTGCTGTTAGTGTATTTGATATCTTGCTCCACTGGTCCAAGGAATTGGAGCTTCCCCCAGCAAATTAATTTTCTTATCACAGCCATAACGTATATGAATAAGTTATGGTTACCTTGAAAAACTTTTAACTCAAGTTAAATAAGAAAAAAGCAGCAAGACTTAGAATTTTGGAAAATCTTCAGATACTGATCCTTTAAAAAAAAAAAAAAACAAAGAAAAAACCCACTAAAAAAACCCAAAACCTAAAACCAAACCAACAGTAAAAATTAATCAGGAAATCTAGCACAAAGGCTTGATGGTGGATTACAATTGGTAATTTGAAAGATACAAATAAAATATAAAAAACCCCTCACCAACCAAACCAAAGCCTGCCAAATCACCTCTCTCCAATGTAGCTAAATTCTCAGTGCTCAGAACACTGACACCATGTTATGATCTAGCTTTATATTCCAAATGTTTTCATCACTTCAGGGTAAAACAGTATTTCAAGACTTATATTCAATAACAAGATAGCTCTGTCTCTGCACAGTGTCACAGGACACCTGCACACCTGAGCAATCTGGTCGTTTCCACCATCAGTGATCTGTGCCCTGAGCTTGCTCAGCTCTGCCTCAGCAGATTCCTTGGCAGTGAGGGACTCCTGGAGCCGCCGGCTCAGGATGCCCACGGCGTTCTCGTAGGCTTTGTGCTTGGCTTTCATCTCCCTCTGAGCACTCGTCAGGTCTGACCCCAGGCGCTTCATCTTCTGCTTCTGCTCAGTAATGGCCCTGCAGTGAAAGGAAAGAAACCACCAGGTGAAAACAGAAACTGCTTGAAAAACAGCACTAAAAGATAATTTTTTTTTCACGTGGCCCAACAAAAACCAACGTTCGCTTCTCTCCCTTTGTCCCAGAGTCACCCTCCCCATCAGAGAAAGCCATCAGGTTGGCAAGACATACCCTGAAACTCTTGATAGCATTCTAAGAAAATACGGATGGGTAATTAAGAGGTCTTTGTCAGAGTTATTAAAATACCAACATGAAGAAATATATTACTATCTCTAAAAATAACACTGAATTTAGAGTAAGAATCCAATCTAATCTATGATTCTTGATGGACATGTCAGATATCATAAAAACCCTGTGATCACCAGTGGAGAAAAAAAAGAATGATTCTCATTAATGCCAACATTCTAGCCAGTGAAGGCTAAAATTCAGTGAATGGTAATTAGGATTAGCTCCAATCTGTATGTTGTATGGCAGAGACTGCTGGTTAAAAGCATAAGTGAATCAGAGAAGATGCAGCTCCTGTGTAGTGTACAGCCAACATTTTGCCATGAGTCTGACTATGTGAATTTCCCAAAGGAGAGACTAGGGAATAGGAAAAGAGTGGTTGCTAGAAAGGTGAGTATGAAAAACAAACGCTGTAGTTATTTGTCTGTGCTGAAAGAACACTTACTTTTTTGCTTCTTCTTGCATTTGTTCTACTTGTTGTTTTAATGCCTGATTTGCCTCAGCAAGAGATTCCATTTGTTCCTTATCAAACTGCAAAGACTTAAGAGGAAGGAAAAGAGCACCCATGAGAGTAAGAACAAAAGCGTGTTTGCTATATGTTGGATAATAAAAGAGTAAGCACAAAATTTCAAAATCACTTTAATCTCTAAATATAAATTGTTCCACAGTTCTCCGTGTTCTTTCCCTTTCATTTCTTCTTTTGACTCTTCCCTATGAGGGCACCACCATAATAACATGTATGAACAGAGTTCTAGTCTGGTTTTTGCTCTCAGATGGAGTTCACTTTGGGGAAAGTACTTCCACATCACACCTCTGTCACTCCTGTGGTCAAACAGTCATGTATTTACACAATTTTGGTAGGTAAATGCTCAAATGTCTAGAGAATGTTAAGTATGTAACCAAGAACCTTATCTTGTAGGTGATCATTATGCTTATTTCTCAAGTCAACAGAAGTAACACTCTCCAGTGCAAAGCTTTACACCTCCCATACCTGCAGGCGTGTTTCCAGATCGTCTCGTTCTCTTTGCACCGACTGAAGATGATTCTCTATTTCCACCATCTGCTGGTGAACCTGAGATACTTCCTTCTGTAGCTTCGAATGTTCGGATTCGAGCGACTGTTTTTCAACTTGCATTTTCAGCATCTCTTTTTTTATCTCCTTCAGTTCCGAGTCCAGCCGCTTCTTTGTAGCTTTCAGTTCGCTGATCAGCTGGTCCTTGGAACTGGCGTCTCTCCGATAAGCCTCCACCATGACCTTGGGCACAGGAGTTACAAGAGGACAATGTCACCTCTGTTACAGCCTTACAAATTCATGACAAATTTAGTGGAAAGTATTTAGTGATATTCCTTTAGTTTGGGGGAGGTGTGTCATACAAACCAGCGTTAGATGCTGTAACATATTTACTCTGGTTCAAAGACTTTTGTGTAAGCTCAGACATCAAATAACACTCTGTACTAGGAGTTCATTAAAAACCCCACCTCTGAGTGTTCATGGCAGTTTGGGATACTCTTCTTCACATTCTTTATGGAATGGCATTAATTATGTGCCATTTCTAAAAACTAAACTAATTGTCAAAAATTAACCATCCTGTGCACACCACTAATAACTTTTGCCATGAGAAGAGGGCTTAACTGTGACTGACAGTTTAAACACCCTTCCCAAACAAAAACCTAACAAGCTAAACCAAACTTTGGCACTAGGTTAATAAGCAATCAAGCAGTAAATTAATGGTGCCACCCTATAAATAAGACACATATATGTGGAACGCTAATGAGATACAAATTTTAAATGAATGTTTCTAAACTGTGCAAATTCAAAATAAAATTTTAAATAAAGCACTTAATTTCCATCTAATTACTGAAGCAACTACACCACTTTTCAATGTGCAAAGAAATGACAACACTTGAAGATTTTCATGAGTGCTTTGGCAAAAGCAAACCTAATCAACAAACTAGAGAGAGATTTTCTATGGTGGATCATTTGGCAAACTCCCACAAGTTCTATCAAAACATGAACTGGTTGGTGGATCAGCTTTTACTTTAGTTACAGATAGAAGTTCAACTGTAAATTATACAGTTTCTTTATTTCAATGTCACATAGTTCTGTGATAAACAATAGATTCAAATATTCTCACACTCCCCCAGAAGTACATGCCTTCACTGTAAAAAGAAGTATATTCCTTGGTTTTATGTCTGTGAAATTTCTTTGCTTTTGCTTACCTTCTGCTGCAGGAACTGTTCCTTCACTTTTTGAACCTGTTTTTTGAGATTGGCATTTTCTTGTTGCAGATTTTCCACCTGTCAAAGGGGAAAAAAAGCAAACATTGCTTTACATGCCAAATGTCATATTCTACGTGACTTCTTCAGTGACAGCATCTGTGCCTTGTACCAACTGCCCAATCTAACAAGGATCCTGTTTCTGACTAAGTGTCTCAGTGGTTGATAACACAACATTTTATACAGAAATATATTCACACAGGTCACCACGCAGTGAGCCTTGTTAACCCTCAGGGATGCACAAAGTCCCTTTATCCATTGCAGTTTTAGTACATGTCATTAGTGTACAGATGTTGTATCTGGATGGCATCTGTTCACACATTCATGATCAAATGAAGAAACCAGCTGGTTCTTTGAAGGAAAAAAAACATGTTAAATATACTTTTATTGTTTTTCAATAATTCCATTGGTAATACTATCAAGTCCCATTATTATCTTCAAAAGAAACCTCTAAAGATTACCAGGAACTCATCACTACCAGTATTCAATAAGAAAGCTTTTCCTATGAAGCTCTGATGCTCTAAAAGATACAGAGCATACACAACTACAAAACTGAAGTGTGAACAGAAGACTCCCCATAATTTAAAGCAAAAAAAAAAAATACAGATATGCTTTAGGCTTGTCCTTGTTCAATAACTAGAAAAAAGCCTTGCTTGGCTTTGAGAAAACAAGCCCTGGTGAAAAGGCACAATTAAATGTGACCAAATTACTGCATAGGAAGGATGTTTGGCTTACAATGCCACAGAAGAAGAGAACACTAAAAAATTACTTCCTGAACTGTCACCTGTACTCAAAATTCTTGTGTTTTAAAACTGATAGATTTCAGAAAGATGGTGGCTCTTGAAAACAGACAAAACAAAACAAGACTGATTAACCTCAGCTTCCCATCCCGTGCTATGCAAATGCACAAGCACATACAGGTACCATGGGATATTAAACCCTAAGGTCACCAGTGATGTAACAGGATGCAAAGTGTCACTCTACAAACGAGGAAAATGATGGAACAGATTAAAACATTCCCCTTAGCTGAATCCCACAATTACACAGGGACAAAACTCACGAACCAACCTCCTCTCATGGCTCTACCGTGTGTCTGTGGCAATCCTTCCCTGCAACAGCTACTTTTAAATAAGGTACCTTTAGGGATGCACTACCTGGCTTGTCTTGACTGCCATTTCTTGCTTCAGTTGTTCCAGGATCTGCGATGTGGCTTCTGTATCTTCTCCAAGGCGCGCGGCTCCTTCGTCCAGCTGCTCTTTACTGGCCTTTGCTGCCTGCAGAGCTACTTCCAAGACAATCTTCTCGTTCTGCAAATACTGGATGGTGTCATCTTTAGAAGTAGCATCACTTTGGAACTCTTCTAATCTGGCCTTCAGTTCGTCATACTGTGTTTGCAGGTCATCCAGGGACTGCTCTTTGGTGTGCAGTGTCTCTTGGGCGAGGGTCAGTTGCTTCATCAGTTCCAGGTGCTCTTGCTGTAAAGATTCAAGCTGCAGATCCCGCTGATGCAAAGTCAACTTGACCTGAGAAGAAGTATTTTAAGATTAAATTAATACAAAGTCAAGCTTATCTTTGCGAATGTGCTCCAACCAAAGTCAAGTATTTTAATCAATATTTTAGCTTCTAGGAGAAAATAGCAGGAGGTGAAAATATTTTTTAACTTTCCTAGGCCACTTCTATTTTCTCTATTAATTGCATTGGTTGCCTTCTGCAGCATGTTATCTTCATAATATTCACTGTATTCAAAATTTTTAGTTGCAAGACATGTCCACAGTAGATATTCAGGTAAATTCAGCATTATTGATGATAATACTGTATCATTACATGGAATGTTGTACTGAGCTGTCACGTCGTTCATCTCATTCCAGCCCCTGACATGCTGCCTACATTTCAAGGTTGAAGCAGGACTCTGTAGTGAAGTGCAGATTTATCATGCTTTAAGTGTAAATGTATATAATGATATCCTGACTGCCTAACAACTTTGAACATGGATCTACAGTTCTTGTCCATATTTACAATAATCACACACTGAATTCACTAAAAAAACCCAGCACCTGCAAGACAGTAGTTCTGAAATTTAAAAAAGGTACTGTTACTAAGATGGTTGAAAAAAAACAACACAAAAAAAGGCTTTTCACCTGAAAGAGAGTGATTTTGATGTGGACTTCATTTTTGCAGTGATCTTTCAGGTTTTAAAAAGAAGTTTAGAGCTCAGCATCTATTTACTATTGCTTTTTCAGCCAAACAAGTATTTCCCTTGAAACCCTTGGGAAGCTGATTAACAACAGTCTACCTGTCCCAACTCCTGTTCCAGTGTTGCTGCAGAATCAGCCATTTTCTGAAGCTGTTCTTTCTCATCCTCAAACTCCTCTAGTTTTCTCTGCAAGTCTTCTTCCACCATGGTTTTAGCCTCCTGGATCTGCATGAAGGCAGCTTCTTGATCTAACATGTCAGCCTGCACAGAAAAAGCAAGAAATCAACTTCTACAGTTTCAATGGAGGGGGAAGAGTGGGAAAAAGAAAAAAAATAGGAAAAGAAAAAAGTAAATTATCAAGAAAATTTGTAGAGGAAAGACACAAGCACAGATAATTCTGATGTCTGCCTTACACACCTGTATCCTCTTACTGAAGTCACCCACTCATATTCTTAAGACACCTCACGATAACAGTGAATGTGTCTTGCATATTTGTGACAATCTGAATTCCTATTAAATAACACCATGTCCTTTCTCAATTGATGAAACAAGATTTAAAGAAAAGGAATCTTTATTAAAATTAAGCTGTTTGGAAAAATTCTAAAGCAAAAGGGATTCCTGGGATGCTGCAGCTACTCAGTGTAGTGACTGAGAGGACACAAACTCCTGTCATTTACACAATGTATCAGAACACTGGCCATGGGGTGCTCCCACTAACCTGCTGCTTTACTGCCCTTTGAGACTCAGGAGCAGGAATGTCACTGAAAAGCAGTGGAATTTAAAGGTTCTAAGAGCTCTGAAAGTGATTTTACCCCACTTTTCTTACTGGAGGGCAAGAGGGACAAACCAGATTACTGAGCAATTTCACACACTTAAAAAGCACATTACTGATTGAGATTAACTTCCAGTTAAGCTTTCTCTTGAAAAAGTTCGTGAATGGGCAAATGACAACATTTACATCTGAAAATGCTCCCTCTTATTATTCATAATACCATGCAAATTTATTTGTTCTGAAATATCTACTGTTTTTATAATGCAGCATCTGAACCAGTTCGTAAGAATTCTATGTTACTTTGTTGGAATAGCCTTGAGTTTGCAAGACATAAATACACGGCCTAGACAGAACATAACTCAGGAAAGCCACCCACAACCATACCTCAATATTTTGCAGCTGTGCTGCAATGCGTTCCTTTTCCTTAATGGATCTGTGCTGGGTTTCAGTCAGCTGCTGAGACAGTGCCACATTCTCTAGTTTGAGATGTTCCAACATACCTGCTTGAGTCATTTGCCCAGCCTAAAGAAAGGAAAAAAAAAGGCACAGATTGACACCAATGGTCAAAATTTGGCCAATGAATTTAAGAGTTTCAGAAAAAGAAAAAAAAAAAATCACATTGAATCCACATGTACCTTATTTCAGGCACTTCTCATCCACAAAGGTAAGTGCTTTGGTTAAATTTATGCCTCACTATTAATGTGAACTAATACCTCAGGATGAAGAACAAAACATGACCTGGCCCCTTCTCTTGCCACCTGAAGAACACAAAGGTTGATCCCCCAGCCTGTGCTGACCCCAGGGTTGCCCCAAGTCAGGTGCAGCACCTTGCCCTTGGCTTCCTTGAACCTCAGGAGGTTCCCATGGGCCCACTTCGAGCTCGTCCAGGTCCCCCTGGATGGCATCCTGTCCTTCAGCTGTTAACAGCACCACTCAGCTTGGGGTCACCTGCAAACTTGGAGGGTGCACCTGATGCCCTCCCTGGTCCCAGTGCAGACCCCTGAGGGGCACCAATGTCCATTGGGACACTGAGCTGTTGATCACCACCCTCTGGATGTGACTGTCCAGCCAACTCCTTATCCACCAATATTGAATCCTTCTCTCTCCAGTGCAGAGAGAAGGATGCTGTGGGGGAAGATGTCAAAGGCTTTACAGATGACACCCATAGCCCTCCCCTTGCCCTGGTGCAGTCAGTCCATTGCAGAAGGCCACCAGGTTGCCCTCTGGATAAAAACACAGAAAAGAACAGATTCCCAGTTCTCCGGGTGCAAGTGAATCACAATACCTGTATATTGGCCATCTCACTCTGCAGCCTGACCCGGGCCTCCTGTGCCAGAACGAGCTGCTGCTGGTACCAGTGCCGCACATTTTGGAGGGATGTGATTTCTGTCTCAGATGCCTTCAGCTTGTTGGTCAGTGTGGTCCGTTCCAGCTGCACCTTCTGAAGCTGGTTCTGTAAGGAAGCCAACTGCTGCCTCAGATCATGAACTGGAGAAACAAAAAGAGAGAACTTGGACTAGAGCATCCACTGCTCTATTTTCCTGCACAAATTTCCAAGGATTATTGCTATGTTCACAGTTTCTTTTTTTCCTTTCTTTTTGAACAAAAGCATATCTGCCTAATTACATGAAGACTGGTTTTTCCTGCAAAAGTGTTAGAATCTGAAGTATCAGGTCATAAGCAGAATAAAATTAAACTAAATGAATCACTTCTGTAAGCATTCATTGTTCCTTAGAGGCAGAAAATATGAACTAATTAAACATCAGGAAGTAGATGTCCTGTAGAGTCATCCTTACAAATCACTATTTGTACAATTTTCTAAGAAAACAATTAGGACACTGTCAAACAGTGACTGGACTAAATATTTATGCCTCCAGGCTGGCAGTGGCAGTTTGCAAACTGTGGCACATCTGTGACACAAAATAAAAATCAATCATCTTAAAATTCATACCATTTTAGTAGTATGACATCAATTAAACACGACTTAAAATTTCTTCCTCTTCCTGGACTTCAGAATTACGTTGAAAGAAAATGATTTATGGAAAAACAAATTTTAAAGATTGACATTTACATCATCCCACCTGTGCTGTCTCTGGTGAGAACGTTTTTTTGCATATCTTCAACCTTCTGCAGGAGTCTTTGGTACTGCTCCTCTGCTAACTGCAAATCATTATTTGAAGAAGCCAAACTGGCATTCTTTGCTTCCAAGGCATTTTGCAGGTCAGCCATTGCTCGTTCCAGATCCCAGCAAGACTGCTTTAATGTGGCCACTTCTGAGCTCAGAGATTCCTGCTTCTGCTGGCTGGTTTGGCTGTGCTCCATCTGCGCCTGAAGCTTCATGTTCAAAGCTGCAAGTTGGGCTTGTAGTTCAGTCTTCTCTTTGAGAGCCTGAATGTGTCCAGAAAATCAAAACAGAGAAGTCATAAGAGAAAATACACTAATGGCTGACTAAAAAAGATGCTAAGGCAAAGACCGTTTGCTTGTGGGAAATTCTTTTTTTCAAGTGACATCTCACCTATCAGATATTCCAAATACCTGAAAAGTCAAAATAGAGAGGAAAGCACAGAAAAGACATACAGCATTGTATGACAGTAATCACATCAGGATTTTTAATAATACACATATGTCTACACTTTAAGGAAGAATGCTTTCTAATATGTGTTATACCATCAATTAAAAAAAAGAGAAAATACAGTTACATAGACATTGCCACCATTGCTCTGGATTTACCATCTCTTTCAATTTGACTTTTTAAAAAAACATACAAACCCACCACTTTTTTTTTTTTAAAGTAACCTTTGAGAGCTTTACAACTTTATATTTACCCTCTTCAGCATCTGCATTGCGTTTGCATGGCAAGGTTTTGGCAGTGGGGTTCTACAGGGGTGGTCTCTGTGAGAAGCTGCCAGAACCTTCCCCTACGCCCAACAAAGCCAATGCCAGCTGGCTCCAAAATGGACCTGCCACTGGCCAAAGCTGAGCCCATCAGTGACAGTGGTAGTGCCTCTGGTATAAAGGATTTAAGAAAGTGAGAAAAAAAAAATAGCAGAAGAACAATAGCAAAGATAAGAGTGAAAATATATGAGAGAAACAGCCCTGCAGACACCAAGGTCAGTGCAGAAAGGAGGAGGAGGTGCTCTGGGCATTCATGGAAGACTGACTCCCATGGGAGGAACCCTGTGCTGGAGCAGGGGAAGAGTTTAAGGAGTCCTTTACATGAGAGGAAAGGAGCAGCAGAGACAACTTGTGATGAACTGACAGCAACTCCCATTCCCCATTTCCCTATGCTGCTGAGGGGGGAGGAGGGAGAGAATTCAGGAGCAAAGCTGAGGCTGGGGAAAAAGAGGGGTGGGGGGAAAGGTGTTTCTAAGATTAGTTTTTCTCATTACCCTACTCTGATTTGAGCAGTAATAAATTAAACTCATTTCTAGTCTCTCTGGCCTGTGATGGCAACTGGTGAGTGATCTCTCTGTCCTCATCTTGATCCATAAGCCTTTCACTGTATTTCTTCTCTCCCCTGTCCAGCTGAGGAGGGGACTGACAGAGCAGCTCTGGTGGACACCTGGCATCCAGCCAGGATCAGCCCACCACAGCATCCTTGTGAAGTGCCTTATTGAACAATGTTTTCACAAAACACAATTCCACAAGTAATGAGAAGGAGGCTCTTGAAAATTAATTTGAACTATTAATGTGATTTGCTAAACACAGAATTTCAAATTCATTTTCTACCTGATTAGCTTCTAGTGAGAGTGCCTCTAGTTGCCCTTCAAGTCTCATCTTCTCCTTCAGAACCTGCAGCATTTCATCATGAGTTCCTGCGACAGAGCTTTCCATAGAAACACTGGAGACAGAGACAGCACATACACAGTGACAGGGTTAGAATACAACACTCATCTGGTTGAAGTTTAACTGAAATTAAGAGGGACTAAGACCATGTGTGTGACCTAGACTGTAGGATGTTTTTTCTGGCTTTTTACACAGACCACAGTGTAACAACCTTAGTTACAAAGAGATAAAAAAATTATATTCATGCTAAGGTTTTATACTTTAATCTTGTGTATTTGCAGCAACTAGAATCTAGTGTATTTGTTTTTTAGAAGTGCAGTGGCTGACTTCATTAAATTCTGTATCTGCATATCCCATTTTAAGCAGACAAGTGGACATACTGGGAGCACAAAACCTCCACAATTATTGTCCACAAATGTCTGCTTCAATGTGCCCAAAAAATACCAACAGCTACTGCAAAAGAAGGAAGAACAGGTATTTGGTGTAATGCCTAACAAGGGCCTCCCTGGGAACACTCTTACCTGCTGGAAATACTGTCTCTCCTGCTCCGTACTTCCCCGTTAACTTCTTGCTCTTGGGCTTGATGCTCCACTGCCGCAGCCTGCAGCACCTCCCTGATGGAAGGGAACTGCCCCATGGCTTCAGGGTGTATCTTCTGGCCATTTATTGTATATGGAGCATCCTGTTTGCTTTCTGAGTTCTGTAAACTGCTGTACAGCCCCTTCCCTGACACGCTGCTGTAGGTAGAGCTGTCACTCTCGTTTCCATCCAGCCTCATTGCCACTTCACTCCCGTCAATCTCTGAAATGCTGTCTCCTGCCAAGGAGGAACTCTCTATTCGATCATCCACGTCAGAGGGCAGACTAATCTCAGAAACAACTGATGTTGGACCACTTCTGCTTTGCTTCAGAGTCCCACCAGATAAATCAGTAAAATTCCCAGCAGTGTTTCTGGTGTCTGAATCTTCAGTTCTGTAGTCAGCCAAGGACCGGATCTTGCTGGACTTAGATTTTGAACTTTTCCTCTCTTTTGAGGATGCTGGAAGTCCCAGGCTACCCAGTTTTGGCCCCCTGGGGACACTGGTCCGCAAAAAGGAGTATTCTTTTGTCATTGCTACAGTGCTAGCTCTCGGCAGGATCTCTGGGTTTAACATCAGCTCAGGATCCAGGGTGCTGGAGGGCCGGTTTTTGGATGTGGACTGACTTGACTAAAAGAAGCAAAGAGTCAACAATAAATGCCAGAATGTTAACTTTGAAGTAGCATCAAAGCCTTATTTTGCTCTCACTTAAGATGTAAAGCTCTTACACTTCTACACTGATATTAGATATACAGGTCCTTTTGTAAACAAGGTAAATTACACCAGCAGTCAACCCTATCAAGGTCCTGTACATCATGTTGAAAATGTTCAAGGTACACTCCAAAAGTTAACTGAAAAATACAGGCAAAATTGAACATTTAGGTCACTTAAGTTTTGTGTTTGGTTTTGTCCCCTCTATTTTAAGTAGCACAAAATGGTATGTTACTGATGAGGTAAGAGAACCAAAATTTTGCCTGTTGAGAAGAAAAAAACCTGCTTTCTCCCATTTGAGAAAACTACTGAATGGTTTCATTCAAAGCACAGAAATGGTAAAGTTTTCAAGCTTCTCCACAAAACACTGGACCTAGAAGATCTGTTGTGTGGTACTCACTCTTTCTTGATGTCTCTTCACTCTGTATTGTTTGAGCTGTTCCTCTAGACGCCGTCTTGCCTGAAGTCTGATTTGTTCTTCTTTCTCCAATGGCAGTGAAGACTCTACTGAGCCTGCAAGTGAAAGGTTTTCTTTACAGTCAAATAGAAAATCCCAACACAGGCAAGTGTGATGTAAAAGGTAAAAGCCCCTTCTACCATCAGCAACATGCATCATGCTTAAGCAAGGAAAGAAAGGAAAGCCCACTGACATGCACCTCAAACTACCCCCTTCAAATACAGACTTGTGTAAGCACTGATAAAGCTTGTGGACTTCCACTGTTCAGTTTGCAAATGCTGTAGTGTCTCCACATATATATGACAAGAGATTATACAGCAAGGAAAAAAATATTGCTGTCATTTGATCTTACCTGTCCTGCATTTCTGATAGTGCTAAAATTATAAAACTAAGCAAGACCTGTGCAGTCCACTCATTCCCTACAAGTCAGGGAAGGATGTTCCCTAGATACATTTGCTTACCTTTGGTTAACTCACATTAAATCTTTCCCATAGTAAGGCTTTTTAAAAACACTATTTCAGAAAATGCCCACAGCATTAGACACCTTATTATAAAGGCTTCCCCTTCACTGCTCTTCCCTCTTTATTACTTAGCTTAAAATCCCCTGGTTCTGCTGTTCTGGGTTTTTTGTTTTTTGTTTTTTTAAAATGTCACCTGTTACTCCTACTAATCAGAAAGATTAGAAAAGCTTCAGCCCCAGAAAGCATGAGTTCCCCTCAGCATAAGAGCCATCTTCAAATGGTAAGGCACATGCCTTAGCTGCAGCAGAGGGTGGTTTACTGAAAGAAAATGAATTGTAGTTCTAAGTAAAAGCTTACTGCAAAAATGAAGTTTAGTTCAAGCTTAAATGATGTTAGAGGAGTCCAGAGCCAGGCTCAGAGTAAACAGCTTTATGGAGCAAGAGAAAGCAGGGGCACCACCATAAACAGATGCTTACACAATTCAGTTTCTTGCATGGGAAGACTTAGTTTGAGAGACTGCAAAGCTTCTTTTCTAAGAACTATGCCCTCAGCACTAGTTCCCTGAGACTTCCTTAGGCTGTCATGGAAACCAGTCACACCTGGGCATGACTCTTCACCCTGCTCACAGTTGGTGGGGTCAAAAGACACAGGAGAGTCAGGGAAGAGCGACTCTGGCCCATTCTGGCAGGCGTCCACTGTGCTGTTCATCTCCAGACCTCCCTCCTCATTTGGCACTTCGTTGATGTTATTACTGGTAGCTGGAAAAGAAAGTTTTATTGAGCCACTCCTTAAGCCACCCCATTTATCTCCACACCTCCACCCAAATACAGTGCTACTGCTATTGCCTTTAAACTGTAAGAACATGGAAATCACTACTGGCAGCAACTGGTAGGAGAAATTTTATAAAGGACTTTTAGTTCTCTATTTAGAAAGACCAGAACAAGTACCTTTCACTGCTTTACCATGCTGCCTTCAATCAGGACCTCAAAAGTGATTATATAAAAATATCTTCAAAACTTCAGGTAGGTTTTTAAATCTTATTAGGTTTAGAAGCATGAAACACCGAGTGTAAGGAACTCTGAGGGGCAACCTACTACAAATCAGACTCAGCAACTGCAGGCCTGTGCTGAATGATTCAGCTATTTGATATTCTGCTGGGCACTGGGGAGAAAGCATCCACCATCCTGACTTCCAGCCTGGGCCAAGCAGTTTTTCAATTTTAAACTGATTTTACATTTTTTTCAAATGGGATGTCTTCATCAAAAATACAGCAGCAAAGCTCACATGGATCAAAATAATAGATCTACCAATTAAAATCTACAATTAAAATTAAAATCTACCACATAAAATGCAATTCAAAAACCACTTTAACGCCAACTTTATCCCCACTTACTAATATTAGATTTTTTTTTTCCATCAGGAAAAAACACATATTCAAAACCAGTTAAACATTTCACAGGTTTATACTTTGGATTTCTCACACATTTCTACTTTGCTTGGCTGGTGACTACTTACATTTATGAACCTGCTGTTGCAAAAAGACTGTGTATCTAAATTAATTACTATAGATCTCAAATGAGCAGAGTACTGAAATAGCCACTGCCTTTCTGTTTATTCCCACACTATGTACCACTGGAGTAACTGGAACTCACTGGAACAACATGTAAGACTTCATTATTTTTTCTAAAAGATGTTTGAAAATATTTGACATTTATGATCACAAAGTATTTGCAAGTGCAAAAATCAAGTTTTCTCTTCCCGTTTTTCCTCTCCTCTCAGAGCTACAGACTTGAATAAGCAGTTTGCATTTTTTTAAAGTCTGCTCAAGGAAGATATGACAGGAAAGAAAAAACCCAAACTAGAACTGAGAAACACATCCTCCCAAAACAAAGTGTTTCTATGATGATGTTCTGTAGCCAGGAAGTTGATTACAAAGATTCAGTACAACTTTAATTATTAATTTAGACTAGCCCACTGACCTATTGCTATTAAACTTTTTCTCCCCATATAATGAATCATTGCAAACTTCTGAAAGCAAAGTCACCACTAAAAAATAAAGCTATTATCAATCAATGATGTATGTGGAGAACATTAAAGTGCACCCTGAAATTAAATGAGCCATATGGAAAAAAGTACAGGTAGAGGGGGTAGGATCTTTTCATTGTTTTCCCTTTCCTTATTGAAGAAAGCAGAAGGTTTCTTTTGAAGTGCAGTCAAATTTCACTGCAGAGTAATTTGAAGAGGAAAAGACCAATTCCCACCCCTGGGCATTTGTTCCCACCTCTGCAGTGCCTCCTCCCTTCAGCAGCACAGCTGTTTGTACAGTGACCCAGCACAGAGGGAACCCAATGAGGAAACCCAGTGGGGGTAAAAATGAAAAGCTTTCAGTCTTGGGCTCCCAAAACCCATAAACTCTCTAAGATTTGAATCAAAACACTTTTGAGTATCTGATTTGTCACGCAGACAAACATCTTCAGGCCACTGTAGCCTGAATCAGTTCTCTGATTTAGATCATTTCACAAAAACACTTACAGGCACAGTGGAAAGGGAGGGTGCAACGAGTATGTAAAGGAGGACAGAGGACAAGGCTGCTTAGTAATGACTAACATTTTCAAACTAAAAGATTGTCAAAACCAAATCTGAAATAGAGGTCAGTGCTAAGAATAGCCACAAGAAACCAAAAATAAGAAGACAGCTCACACATTCAGAAATACCGTTTCTGCCCATGGCTCAGAAACTGCAGCCAGTGCTGCATCTGGTTTTACTCTTTATTTACATTTTTTTCTTCACTACTGTCAGTGGTATACATATACAAAAGAGATGCTGGAGCAAAATTCTGGAGGAATGGTTTCCTGGCAACTTCCTGAGGCCACAAAACACTCAGAATCTAAACACTACTTGAACCAAAGTAATTTAATTGCAGTAGAGTCAATACAGCTGTGGTCTTTTTAGAACAGCAGAGGTGCAATTAGAATAAAAACAGTAGGAAGACACACTACCTATTTGTAAGCCACAATTCAATTGTCCAACATAGGAGAAAGCAGGAACATGTGATCTCCAAGTTCATAAAAGATGAATGAATCATCACATAACTCCACTCTGCCAGTCTGGTAATGGGCAGTGTAAGAAATGTAAATAAACTCTCAGGCCTCCACTCTCTTGCCTGGGACTGGATGACAAACCTGTGGTATGAGAAGGCTGCAACTTCCTCACGTCACCTCCCTTCACACAAGGAACCTTTTGTGTATCCACACAGCTACGGGGAAAACACCCCCTCCACCCACCACCACATCCTCACACTCTGGCCAGGGAAACAGGGAGACTCCAACTCATCCCAAGGAAAATGTTTTCACAGTGAAAGCACCTGAACACTGCAATGGGTAGAGAGGCTGTTGAACCTCCCTCTGCAGAGACTTCCAGAATTCAACAGGACAAGGCCCTGAGCAACCTGATCTTGCTCCAGAACCAGGTCTGCTCTGTGCCTGAGGCTGGACTAGACACCCCACAGAGCTCCCCTCCAAGTCAAGTTTGATTCTATAACCTACTCAGATCAGTGGTCTCTCAAATTTCTTGTAAACAGCTGCATGATTATTTTATTATAGAGCTCATCTACATATAAAAGTTATTTTGAGATAATTTGGAGAGTACATGCCAGCATCTCTCTTCCATAAAGGGAAGTTTAGGGAGACTTTTAAAGTACATTTTGTTTTTTGCCTAAGCAACTTACTTTATTAGGAAAATCTCTTTTGCCAGAACAAATTACTCCAGTCATGAGCTTCCTCCACAACAATCATTTCAGAACTGCTGGTTCTAGATAATTTCATGTTTACCCTTTTGGAAACACTATCAGAAGACAGAGTAACATCGTGAACAACAAATACTCAACTGACAGCAAACAGTACTTAAGTTAATAGTTGGGTTTTGCTTTCGAAAGAACAAGTTCTACAACAAAAATAATTTTCCTCATATACAGAACCTTCACCAAACTCGCTTAAAACTGCTGTACAAGAAATTCCTGACCTCAAGGAAAAAAAGACCTTCAGCATCACCTGAATGATAAAATGTGACTGTATAAACACCTGGGTTAGTCTGGGAAATTATCTGGTGCATATGAAATAACTTACTGTTAATTGCATCTGTAATAACTGGCTGTGACTTGGCTTTACAATCCAAAAGTTCTTCAGAGCTGCCAGGAGCCCCATTACTGCTCCTGTTCTCCAGGTGAACATCCTGCTGGACAGATGAGGAGTCCATGGTAAAAACAATCCAGATCCCTGGAAAGTTTTTCTTCTGAATAATTTGCCACCAAGTGAACTACCAAGTCCTGTTTCTCTCCATCAGCAACAACAGCATCAAGGTGTTCCAGGGGAGCACAGTTCTGGGCTGTACAGCTGGTGGTGTGCAGCAGGCAGCTGCTAACCCCAGATCAGGAGAACAGCTCGCAGCCAAAGCCGTAATCACCAAGGACCTGCATCCTCTAGAAACAAAATTTACAAACATTTATTAGAGCTTTGAAAATATGAGATAAAAATAAAGCAGTGCCCACAGACTGCTCTGCAGCTCAACTTCGACACACAGAACCAGGACATGGGGTAATAACAGAGCCAATGAAATACACCCAAGAATCCAGCTTTGGGGATAAAAAGTGATCTGTTTAACAGGTTTTTTTAAGGTCACTTTTTTTTTAGTAGCATTGATGCACTGCATAACAATGCATGAAGATAATATTTAGCAAGACAGCTCATTTAAGATCACTGCCTCTTTTAATGGAAATGCCTCTTTGGCCTCTGCTTTAAGAAGCAAGCCAGTATTCAGACCAGCATTTTGCTCTGTATATGACAGTCTGGACTTTGATACCATATATTTCATTTTAAGGACCTACTCCCATTTAAATTCAGCTAGAATGCAGTACGGAATTCAGAGTTTTTTAAAAATTAAATTACATCATTACTGTTTACTTGGCTGCAGAATGATGAGTATGTATCACTGCACAGAACCTGAACTACTCATTACAGCACACACTGGCAGTCAGAACGTGAGCTGGGCTGCAGTTCAACACTGCCTTCTCCTATGACCACTCAACGGGAGGATTTCAAAACACAGTTTATAGAATTTTCTATTTATTTTTCAGGCATTCAGATCTAACTTGTGGGTAAAGATCCAGCCAACTAATAAAATCTGACAGAAGCTGTTGTATTGTACACAGTCCCTTCAAGTATTTAAATTTTGTCCAAATAGTTACTCACAGATGAATTCAGATTACAAAATGTTATGGCTCTTAATTACTAAACAAACTTAAGAAATCCCCAGTTAAAAAAAGAAAAAAAAAGAGGGAACTGTGGGGAGAATGTCAAGTCAGGAATATTTTGATTGCATTTTTACATGAACACAAACACTTTGAGCAACATTCCTTCCATATTTCCAGAGAGTACTTGTGTAACTGCTACTGTGCCACCCTGCCCTGGTCACCCAAAACACCACCACCATCTCCCAAACATTACTGAAGCTGCAAACAGCTCAGGGCACACAGGAGAACACGGTGATGTAGGTGAGCTGTGAGGGAGCCAGAAACCTGGAGAGCATTTCCAAAGGAGAAAGCTCCACAAACAGAAAAAGATTTAATACCTTCACTGCGATTTGTTATTGATTTTTAAAGACTTTCAGTATAATAAATCTTACAATAAAACTTCCAGAAGGACTGCCGTTGTACAGCAAATAGACACCACATGACAGGTCACCAAGAGGAATTACAGACAAAAGGCAACCAAGATTTTGACTGCTCACACCTCGGGAAAACCCCACCAGCACGAGATGGTTTGTTATCCTTGTCATAAAACACGTTTTAATAACCGGGTGATGGAGAACAGCTTTCACCTGCACATCACACTCTCGATACCAAAGGCTCGAGTATTTCGGCTTCAGAATTCTTTTGTATCCCTGTGTTGCACACAGACAGACAGACACAGATGCAGGCACACCAACCTCACAGGGGGATGGGGGGGGAGCTGCACGAAACCCACCGATTTTGCTTAAAACCCCCCAAACCAAGAGGACACCGGGGCTCGGTCACGGCCCAGCGGGAGCCCCGGGAGTGCCCGGCGGGGGAAGCGGGAGGCCCGGGGCCCGCAGCCGGACCAGCGGCTCCCGCTCCCCGCCAGCCCCGACCGCCCCCGGGCCTCAGCCGGCCCCAGACCCCCCAGCCGCCCCCACCGCCCCCCGCCCTGGCCAGACCCCCGCGGACCTGGGGCCGCCCGCCCGGCGCCGGCTCCTGCCCGAGACGTGGCGCTGCCTCCGCCGGGAAGGGGAGGGAGGGAGGGAGGGAGGGCGCGGCGGTGCAACGCGGTTCTGCCTCCCCCGCCAGCCGGGCGCTGCCGCCGCCGCCGCGGGCCGGGTGCGCGGCCCCTCCGCCCCGCGGTTCTCCCGCCCCGGCGCCCTCGAGGGGCCCGCGGCGCTCGGCGGGCACGGCAGCGGCTCCGCGCCGAGCGCTCCGGGGCAGCGGCAGCGCCGCCGGGCCCGGGCACGGGCGGCGGCTTTTCCGGACGGACCCTTCCGGCAGCGCGGGGAGGGAGCGAGGGGAGGGAGGGGCGGAGGAGGGGCCGCGGCGCTCCCACCCCCTCAGGGCCGGGCCGCCCTCAGCGCGGCCCCTCCGCCCGCCCCGCGGGACCCCGCGCTGGCGCCTCCTCGCGTGAATTAAACTTAAGTGATGCATAAATTAAACACTGACTGCCTGTGGGAGCGGTGCGCCCCTCGCAGCCTTCTGTGCCTGTTATTCATGTTCTTGCGTTAGTGTCTGTATTTACTGGGGACTCCAGTGACATGTCCTGTTAATGTCATGTTTCCAGCATTCCCGATGGCCCTTTTCTCATAAATCAATCCGTACAGTTTTCAGCATCTTTCTGGCTCTGGGCATCCAAGAAGTCCTGTGGGTACTGGGAGCCCTTCATTTCATAATGAAAACGGCTGCTGACATTACACTGTCACACTAAATATAACTGCCAGGTAAACACACTTAGTCTGCTTTTCCGGGTATTCCTCTTTTATTGGCCTGTCCAAATTATCCTTATTATGAACATGAATCCCCAGAGCTGTTTCTCTAGGAAGATGTGAGGCTTTCCACAAGTCAGGAGGGTTGATAAACCCAAACCACCAGCAAGTCTACGTTGTTTAAGCTACAAACCTGTTAACCAAGCTCCCGGCACATGGATAAAGCCAGCAACTGGGTGTTTTCCTGCGCACACTGTGCAGCCCTCGAGGTGTGATTTGGAAGAGAACATTACTCTACAAACTAATTCAGGAAGAGGACTATTTTCAAGTGCAAATGCATGGATGTGAGAGAGGCTCCCAGCCTGATGATCAGAGGCAGGAACTAAATGAGCTTGATCAAGGAGGACTCTTGTAGAGTGCACCTCAGTGCAATCTATTCTTAGAGACTCTACTGAATGAAATCCTTTGCTGTTCACAAATTCACAAACATAATAAGGGATCTGAACAAGTATCCAGAGAGGTTACATCTGGATTCACGGAGCAGCAGCCTCCTGCTGTTCTGCTGCCTGAGCCAGATGCCTGTGTGAGTGGGCAGTCCCAGGCTGTGGCTCACCAATGTGAGCTGAAGTTTGACCTTCTTGGCTGGATGCACATGCTTGGCATTGAGCTTGTAAACCACATGTGGGACTTGAATGGGTGAGGGAGAACTGAGTGAAAGGGATGTTAACAGAGTGAGCCTCTGCTGAGATTTGAGAGGAAACCCTGGGGATGTCATGTGTGTTTTTCAAATTCTTTAATAGTGACCTTCACTGGATACTCTTCCACAGAAGATGTCAAGAACATGAGGAAGACTTGAATGCGTAATATTCTTTTGATCTGGATTTGATTTTCTTTTAAGAATGTAAAATTTGGAACTGTGCCTCTCACAGAGAACTCAATAACTCTTGAGTCACTAAAGTAGCTGTTCAGTTGGGAGTATTTGTCTATATTTGCTTCTTGACTTTGATCTCATCTCTCTAGAACAATGCAATGCTTGGGTAAAGCTCCAAAGTATCTCTTTTTAGTTTATTAGTCTGCTGCATGGCATTGAAGCCCCAGCTGCAGGAATAACCCCTTGTTTGGAGACTGTCGCCCAAGTTTGGCACAAAGCTGCAGCAGGCTTAAACAGGCTGCCTGAAAGAGAAAGAGAATCCTTTATACTGCAAGAGATCTATCATCAGCAATGTAAATTTTAGCACAACAGAGGAATGTCGTGGTAGTTTTTTAAAAAGCCATAAAAAAAAGTCAAACAGTGTTACAAATTAGGCCTTAAAGTGAAGGGATTCCTGTAAATTTGCAGGAGACTTGTTTGTGTAAACTGCAGTCTCTGTCTCCAGCAGAGAAAGAGCCCATGGCTTATCCCAAAGTCTGAGTTCTTCTTGCAGAGCTCTCTTTTGTTCTTCAAATAGAAAGATCAGAAGGTACCACAAGTCCTTTAACCACAGCCAGCTGCAGCATTCTCTCACCCTGCAACTAGACTACATACAGGAGCCCTCGTGCTGCCTTCTCTCCAAGTGAGCTCGCTCAGACCTTAATAGGAACTGTCTTTTTCAGGAACCCACAGGGCCTTGCCCCTAAAAGGGGAAGGGAAATTTATTCATCTTGGCTCTGAGCAAAAAAAAGAGAAGGCATATAATGCCAAATTAAAGAGCTGACCTAACAACATTACCGGGGAATGACAGACCATTTGCAGAGTTGCCTACCCAGATGGGTAATTTTGTGACTCACTGCGTGTGTGAGAACTGCACAAGTGAAAGAGGAAGAGTCAGGTAAGAGGGAAAGGCTCCATTCTCTGCAGGAGCAGAGGGTGGCACTCTCTGCACAGCACAAAGCCTGTGTGTGGTGCTTTCCAGTTACAGCTTTTATAGCTACAAAGGTGTTTTTCTACATATTTCCTTAGGGATATTCTTGTTCTCTAACCACTGACAACACCATGTTCCAATTGCCTGTGCTTATTGCATGTTTTTCTGCTTGCATATTGCTATTATTTGGTGTCACTCAGTCTGCAAAAACTTCATTAAAAAAGAAACCCATGCTAACTACATATAAATAGCTCTATTACTGGCAGACTGCAATCAGGCTCAGGCATCCAGCTCGCCTCTCACAGCCACTGAGGAAAAAAAAATAATTTTGTATTAAATACAGATTATGGAACTAGAATTCAGGTCTTCAGAAATGGGCTTCGTTAAAGACTGCCTTAATATTTTATTTGCCTATAAATTTTATTTATATGTGTGAAACATTTTTACAGCATTCTGTCTAAGCAATTTTTAGCATGTCTGTTCTAGCATGGATAGGTATTTAAAGAGTTACTTTCCTGACTCATTTCTATAAACAGAGGAGACAGATGCAACTGTGGTGTATCTGATATAAGAACATAGCTCAGAATGGATTTAAGCAGCCTCTACATAAGAGAAGGCTGGGAAAGCATAAAAAGCCACATTGTGTAACCATAAGGTCTGCAGATGAGAGCTCTTGCGTACAGAGAATAAACTAAGATTTAAGGCCTTGTAACTGAAAGTATCTTGCCAATGCCCTCCTCCTGTTTAAATCTGGATTCAGTTTGGTCACACCAGCTGTTTTGAAAAACAGAAACTGCTAAGAGCTGCATTCATTTCTGTGGGACATTCCACAATAGTCTCCATGGGCAAGGAGGGTTACTTTTGGTATCAGGATGCCAATATTCAGGGAAATTAATTCAGAAAGTTCTCTTCCCATGTATCTGTGTGTGTTTGTGCCCATGTATCTGTGTATGTGTGTGTGTGTGGTAGAGAGAGAGTTGATGGAAATGACTGGGGTTTAGTGGTTTCAAGCTTAGCTTTCCCACAATAAATGATTTTTACTGCCATTTTGGAAGCAGTAGGTTTCTGAATCTTTTTTTTTTTTTTTCCTGGAATTCCTCTCCCAGCCTGGGGCTACTGGTTAAGAAAGTGCTGCCATTATACACACAAGTCCTATCCACTAACTTCATAAATGTCACTATTTCACTGATATTTGGTGCTTGCTTCAGCATTTCAAGAGCCCTCAAAATGGCATAGTACAGTAGGTAACACTGGCCAGTCCTTGGAGTGACTTGCTAAAAGAACATGGAAACCTTGAATTTTTCAACAGGGAGCCCAACACAGAGAACAGGATATTTACTTTCTTCAAGATGTCTCAATGACTGTGGAAGAGTCTTGGCCTTGTCTGTTCAGGGATGTGCACAGTTGTTGCACCTGCATCTCCCCTTCCTGACATGTGGTGGGAATGGGGTACAACTCTGATCTGGGCTGTGTGACAGCTCTGTGAGAGGTGGAGCTGTAGAGGGTGTAAGACAGGGAATAAAGATTGGGCAGGAAACAAAGTTCCTTTTACCCTTTTGTCCTTTCTCGATCCTTCCAGTAATTCTATCACTGGTCTGCCTCCAACTGCCTGGCACAGCTGTCTGATGGGCAGCACTGGGGGAAGACAGCTCACAGGCAAGATGTTCCCTGGGAGAGGCATGAGAAGCCCTGGTTGCAGGCACCACTCACAAGCCTGGCTTTGCAGCCATTACCTTCAGTGGGCAGTCAGACACTTTTTGGACCTAGAATTCCACGCTGCCTGGTGTGGGAAGTTGTTCTAGCCCATACAGGGTCCTGCTGCCTGCTCACAGAGCAAGACCATATATGTAAAACATAATCCTCGCTAAAAATATGGTTTGAAAGGGTCACCAACCTGAGCTGAAAATACTTATGAGCAGACTACTGTATGTCTGATCCTTAATTCTAGATGCTAAGTCATTGCTAATCCATAGTGATGAAGTGTGGTGTGGACAGGTCCTGCCAGCAAAGGGATGCTGGGATAAGGGATCAAAGACATGCTGACAGAATTTGCTGGGCCAAGAACAGAGCAAACACAAACATGAGAAGTCGGCATACATTTGCATCTGTACCTCATGCTCAAGGTCTACAGCTTGGAATGGCAGCAGAGCCCACACAGCAGCCTCTTTGCCTCCAAAGGATTACGGGTGTCTGCACTTAGATGACCCCTGGAAAGGAATCCAAATGACAGGGGTGTAAGATCCTTAAAAAGAGAACTGCATTGCTAGACTTGGGCTGGTTCTCTCTCATTCAGATATTCTTATATTATTATTCCAGTGCTGTCCAAGCAAAGATAAAAACCCACTTTTTGAATACCCTTTTCTGCCAGCTAGTCCTTGACTTATCAACAACTGTGCATCAACATAAGGAAACAGCAGATGGAATCTCATCGTTTACTTCTGTCACACTGAGCCTCATGTAGAAAAAAGTAGATTTCTTGTTTCAGGGATTTTTCAAAGCTTACCATACATTTATGGTGACATCGCCCTGAGATTTAACTGTGAGTGTTAAGAAAAGCAATGTGCCACAGTGCTGTGCTACAGAGACCAGACTGCCCTTCAGGCAGAAGTGTTCTGCTTAGAAAAACCCTCCTGCCAAAGATGCCAAGTGTCTTGGGTTTTGTGTTTATTCAGAACGTATATAATGTAGTTATATATTCTATGATATATGCTTTTTCTGTTGACAGCTAACTCAAAGAAATATTACCCATGAGGAGTGAAATGTAAATTTGAATATGAGCAGTCACAGTAAATAACTGACAAGGTCAGAGCCCAGGAACACCATTTACACAGAATTTGCCCGGAAAAAAGAAGGGTGAAATAAGTGACCACACAAAGAATTATTTGCATCTTCTGCTTTCAGTGCAAGAAGTATAAACAACCCAATTAAGCTATTGAGACGTTCCTTCTGTGCCCTTCCATGGAAGGGCTATTTCTGCATTAGCAGATGCAGATTTCCCAGGGAGCCAGCGTGGTCCCAGTGGGCAGTGAGCACTCGGAGTCCTGGCCCTTCAGTCTCCCTTAGCCTTAGGCTAATCCTGTTGTTACGTTTTGTAGGTGCCCAATAAAGGAAAACAAGCACCTTCATCTCATGAGCACTGCAAGGATTCAATGGAGATCGGCTTCGCCTCTCTGGGAGTCAACCATGACTTTCTATGGACAGGACATCAAACCCATGGAGTAGGTGAATGGCCCTGGATTACACATGAGCTCAGTGCCAGGGTGCCTTCAACACAAAACTGCTGCCTCGGTGCCTGTGCCCAGCCTCTCCCATCTTCATTACAAAGTGTAAAATCAAGATGTCACTTCTGATTTACACAATCAAATGATAGCGTGGAACATCAAATACAAAGTACATCCATGTACTTATGAAAAAGAAAATTGTTCTTTGACGCCAGTTCTCCAACTTCATGCTTACTATATGCACCCACTTGGACATCACCTGAAGGTATTAGCCACTGTTTCCCACTGATTACGTCGTTGCCTGGCACTCATGGCAGGATGAGGTGTGAGTGGATGGGGTACAGGAGAGTGTGTCTCACCTGGAAAACCAGAAAGCTGCCTCAGAAATGAGGAGTGTTCCTTGCCCTCCCATGTTCTCCAGAGAGGTTAAGGGACTGCTGTACCCTGACTGCTAGTTTTTGTGCAGCTCTTGCTCTTTGGGGTCTCGAGGATGCCTGGGAATACTCCTTTTCTGTCCTTTGCTTCGTGCTCAGATGTAGCTGGGGTGATTTTTCCTCCTTGGAAAGACCCGAGCCGTTTTCCTATTTCGCATTCCTCTGACCGTTCACTCCCCTGACCGTGCTGCAGGGTCTGGCAGGTGACCGGAGCAGCGGCCGGGTGCGCTGTCCAGGGCAGCTGCCCCTCCGGTGCCAACACACCGGCCCCTCCATCTCCCACCGACCGCAGGAGACGCTTCCCCCGCAGAGCCCGCTCCCGACGGCTGCTCCGAGGGGCTGGGCTGCCTCCAGCCCGGCGCTTCCCGAGCCCGGAGAGGATGCACCCCGGGGCATCCCCACGGGGGGGTTCGGACCGGGCACCCCCCGCTCCCCTCCGGCCCCCGCCGAGCTCCGGGCCGCAGGTGACCCCCCGGGGGAGGGCAGGGGCCGGGGGAGGGGGCGAGGGGCGGGGAGGCCGCGCTCGGGGGGTCGTTGTCAGCGGCGCCCGCTCGGGGCACGGCTCGGCGCGGCAGCTCCGCTCGCTCGGCGCGGCGGCAGCGCGGCTCGGCTCGGCACGGCACAGCACGGCACGGCTCGGGCACGGCACGGCACGGCACGGCACGGCACGGCTCATCACGGCTCATCACGGCTCGGCACGGCTCGCCATGCAACGGAGCGGCCCCGGTGCGGGGCTCGTCCTGGCGGCGGCCGCCGCGCTCTGCCTCGGCGGGGCGGGAGCCAAGGTAACCCCGCGGCACCGCCGGCACCGGCACCGGGCAGGGCAGGGCGGCCTCGGGAGCCCCGCCGGGAGGACGGAAGGGACCGCGAGTCCCCGGGGGAGAGGGGTGCAGCGGAGCTGCCGGGAGTCCCGGGTGCGGGGTGCTCCCGGGACGAAGGATGCGCCGCGGCCGCCGGGAGCGGGGATGCAGCGGGGCGGCCCGGGGGCGGCTGCGGGTCCCCCTCGGCCCCTGCCCCTCGGCGGCGGGGTTTGGGGTGTCGGGCTGGCCGGTGACTCGCCTCGGAGTCCGAAAGGCACCGGGAGACAGGATGCTCCGGGAGTGTGACTCCGGGTCACCCTCCCCGCACCGATACAGCCGGACCCGAAATCCGGTGCAAGCCCCGTGGAAACCGATAGACCAGCGCCTAGAGCCGAAATGAGAGCATCCCCCAAGGCACCCCGACCACGGCAGTGCCTGGCATGAGGACTCCAAACAAACCACCTCGTGCTGTATTAGAGTCTCACCCCCTTCGCTCTTGAGCACCTGGGCTGCAGTTCGGGGAGCAGGCAAACAGTGCCAGTGACAGGTACAGCTCCCAGGGCAGGGATGCTGGCAGAGCTGGGAGCCACTGGGTGAGCAGCGATGGAAAGGCAGACGAGGAAGCACAGAGCACCCCAAAACTAGGGGCAGCTACAGGGCAGACAGTCACTCTGAGCTTTAGGAAGGGTGAGCAGTCCTGGTCCCACTGAAGTGAAGGGAACTTTTCCTATGGACCCTGATAGGACCAAGGTTTGATGCTTGATTCTTATCAGATCTATAAAACATGAGCCACTACAGTATAAGAAAATTATACTCCATACATTTATGTCTTTTGTTACATATATATATATATATATATGCATATACATATATATATAAAGGCGTGGGGTTGCTTTCCCTGGTGAGAAACAGCATTATAATTCTGCCTGATAAACCAAATCCCTGGCACAGCACATATACACAGCAATGGCTGTGGTTGAAATAAAGATGTTTTATCTCACTCTGGTATCCCGGTGAAGACAGCTATGATGAGAACTTAATTAAGCCACATTTCTGGCACTGAAATACTAAGTATTAACTTTACCAAGATCTATTGAATTATATGGTTCTGGGGTTTTGTCTTTGGTTTCTCTTTTAAGTCAGAATTCAAACGGAGAACCTGCAAGCTTACCCTCACCCAGCTGCATACCTCTCTTATTAAACTACATAACTTCCTTGCTTCCCTGAATTATTGCATCCTTCCTGTGCTGTTTCTGTTCTAACTTTGCTTGTACAGTCATGAGGAGCAAGTACTGGCTGTGTGCTGTGCCTTTGGGCATGAGAGGCAATGGTGGGACACTGAATGCATCAGCAAGCTTGATTTGTCTTTTTTTTCTGTGTTTTCTAGTCAACTTCTGCTTTTCTCTAACTCTGAAATCAAGAGTGTTTGATTTCCCACCAGGCAGTATCTGAACTAAAGTATTGACCAACAGCACTACAGAAAAGAAACTGGCTCCTTAATGAAGAAGCAGCAGCCTCCTGCCTGGTTTCCTGACTTGACTTCTTGCTGTGTCAATTATTCTTTTGATCACATGTTGTTTATAGGCTCTTAACACACTGGACAATTTCTTTGGTAGAATGAAACAAGCATTTTTTATTGCTTTTCTTCCTAAATGCGACAGGGAACTCTGTCTGTCTAAACAGACATGTGTACATCTCTTGCTCCCTGTTTTTGTTATTTTTTGGAGTAAGTTGCACTTGCTTTTCACTCATCAAGGACTGCACTATGCTGCGTAGGCTTCACTGTTTTTATCTCTTTTGGCTACACTGATAGTGTTGCTATGCTAGTAAAAAAATACGCATCCCACTCTAAGTTACTTGCTCAAATGTAGTTCAATTTATCAGCTGAACAAAGGTATTCAGAGATTTATGAGAAATTATTTGTCTCCTGTCTTAGAGTTAACAATATGAAAACATAACAGAAGCTCCCTTGGCAAGGGCAAAATCTGCCTGAGGTACAGGGAACTGAACTGATCTTTTCATCCAGGGAGGTGGTCTCTGCCAGTCGGAGCTGAGAAACTCTGGGATGCTGTGAGGTAGCGTGGATGTTTGAAACGTGTTTTGTGGCAAACTAGAGCTCTGTCTGGAATCCTTCACCCAGCACTACAGCAATTTAAAAATAGGAGTTAGATCAAATGAAAGAAAATTTGAGGATAAGGTGAATGATGCTTCCTCCCGCGTCTGTATCAGATGATGGAACAAGATGTGCAGATAAGTGGCTTGTTTATCCTGAAGGAAGAATGTAAGCCTGATGAAAGAGTAACACAGTCAAAATTATGTCTCTGTATGTCCATAAAATATTATCTGTTTAATCAAATCCCTGTGGAGGAGGTCACTATGCCAGTGCCATCCTTCATCTGGAATTCTTCTGTTCACTTGCTGGCTTGAAGAAAAAAACAAGGCTTTCTTGTTCCTTTTAAGAGAAGAAATCTTAGCAATCCAAGACCCTCTAGTGAGAGCCCTAGTCCTGTTCCCAGCAAGAGCTATGGCAAAATTCCTGCTGGTTTCAGAGGAAGCAGGATCCTTCCCAAGATCAGTGAAAGATTAAAAAAAAATCAACTACTAAAATATGCACCTCAATTAGCAAAGAATGTGGCCTGATTAGTAAAGTGTATGAAATTTCAGCTATTAAATTCTACGGCCCTGATCAACAAAGCACACTGCACAGTTGGCAATGTATCCAGAATCTCAACTGCTGTACTAGTCTCCTACCAGATCAACCAAGCATGCAGCTGAATCAGTAAATTATGCAACTGGAGCAGCAAAATATGCACTTCTGATTGGGGCGGGAGGACAGGGAACTTCTCAAATGTTTTAAATTGGCACACAATAGGTCTGCTAGTGGTCAGCCTCTGCCTTAAGAAAAGTGGAGGCAAAATGCCTCACTTCTACCAAGACTTTGCAGAAAATTGCTGGACTGGAAAAGTGTGTTCCTCCAATGGCTCGGTGTTTGTTAGCAGCAGTCCCATTCCTCACCAGATGTGCTGCACATCTGGTTCCAATCCCAGCTGCTGCCAGGTGTAGGGGTTATTTTAGTAACACTTCAATGGGATTTTTAGGTCCAGGTAGCTTTTGCTTTATTAGTCCCCGTGAAGCACACCAGGCTGTATTTCTGTCTCGAGAAATTAAGCCAGTCAAGTCAAATAAGACACCTTCAAAGAACCTGACAGTTTTGTTGCAATGAGCTTAATAGCTATTAATCTGTTTGTGAAAGTACTTTTGGGCTTGAGGAGCAGGGAAATGATAAGTCTTTCCTATTTTCTTTGTATTTTGATTAATTGCCATAGCTGCATCCCGTTGTGTTTACAGTGCATCTTGGCAGATCAGATGTTTACTGTGAGGACAGTTTGGATGTCTGGGCAATTTGGGGAGCAGCTATATTCATATATTCTGAAGCAGTAGAGCTGTTTCTCCCTATCTTCTGTTTATGAGGTTTAAAAATCCAGTCACAGTATCCAGTTCTGATCTTCAGAATTTGTTTTTGCTTTAAATTATTATTATTATTGGTTTCTACAGAAGGGCTACAGGTTGTCCTATTTTAATAAAGATACAGTTTCAGGGTTTCTATAAACTGTTGGTTTGGGTTTTTTTGTAATGTCTGGAATTAAACTGTGTTACAGTGCTCAAGGAAGGCATGAGAATTGCTTTGTTTTATTGCACTTCTCACTTTAGCACCCAGGAGTCTGAAACATTATTTGAATCTAAGAAGTATCTGGGCTTGGTTTGTTTGTTTGTTTTTTTCCCCTGGTTTTGGTTTGATTTTTTTTGTTGTTGTTTTTTGGTGTTTTTTTAATCCACTGCATTTGGTTCATAAAGCTGGCTTGCATTGAGCTTCTTATTTACCAAATTTCTGCCTCATTTCCAGGTCAGTTCAATGAATGATCCTATTTAGTTCTTTTTCCTGTTTAAAATATTTCCTACTGAGTCCAGAGCAGTGCCCTTAAAACATAATTGATTTGGGTCATTGAACCCTTATTTTTCATGCATGTTAGTTTACATCCCGCCACTGGTCTGACTGGTATTTAAATGAGAAAATTGCAGGCGGATTTCTTGTTGAGGCTAAAGTTCACATGGAGTCCCTGGCGAAATAAGATCCTGGAGTACGTATCCCTGGAACTGGGCAATGATTTGTAACTTTTTTTTAATTCTCTGTCTGGCCAGAGTGTTGTAAATCTGGCGCTCCCTTGTTAGCTTCACGCTAAGCAGCAAGAATGTCCACAGTGTTTTAGTCCTGATAATTCTAATTACTGAAGCACTGAAGAAGCTGAAAGCTGAGAAGATGGACAAGCCTGGCCTCAAGTCCTGCACAGCACATGGGACACTTTCTTTTTAGAGCTGAACCATAATTCTCTCGTTTGCCAAGGCTGGCAACGGAAGCAGAAGCCAAGGTAAGAGAAACAAGGCCATGGCAGAGGATTTCTGGAATGATGTGGGTAATCTTTCTGCAGAAGGAGCTAAAAGAGAGCAGTGCCTCTACAGATGCCAACCATCCTTGGGGTGGAAACGCTGAAATAATTTATTTATTTTTTTTACTATCTGTCAAATCCTGTTGCACTGGTAAAATATTCAGGTCTCTTTCTTCCTGACTCCCTTTCCTCTTAAAAAAGGAGCTCAGGGCATATTTGGTACCAGAGAGTGGCTACCCAGCACTAGTGTAGCTAAAGCAGGTCTGGTAAAGCAGCTCTACCCATTACACACTATTATTATTATGCACTGATATCTCAGGGTTGTAAATAATAAATATGCAGCTTGGTGTTTAGATACTTCCTTGAGTATGGGGAGTACTAAATTAAAAAAATATTCCTCTTGTACAAATTCATGGCAGGAGGAGGGTGGAGTAGGGATAGAGCACTGCACAGTCTTGCGTTACTGTGTGTTCCTCTTACAAGCTCTCAGCAGCAAATGGCCTTATGGTTCATTTTGAATATCCTTACATCATTCCTAATGAAAAGGAGGTTCCAATTTTGAGAGGAGCAAAGGCTAATTCGCCTATATTTCCTTTCTTGAATTGTTGGAGCCCTGCTGGAGCTCACAAAAGTCATCTGGGATTTCAGGAAAACTTAAATCAGGTCACTAAGTACTGCTGGTTTGGATTAGCAATGATGTACATTGAGGACAACCTCTGTATTTTGGTTTGGGTGGAGCCCTTTCACAGTAGAAGAGTTGGTAATACTTTCAGAGAACCTTTCATCAGAGGATTTCAGAGTTTCACAAATATCTAATTACAGAAACTATTAAACTCTGTTAAATCCTTGGTCCTGGGGGAGTACAGGTAGTACCATTATGCTCCAATAGAAAGCAGGGGTGGGTGGTGTTCAAAGTGGCAAAACAAAAGCAAAATTTTCACATGCAAGCCATAACCTGCTGCACTATCTCATTTCCATCCAGTATTTTATTCCTTTCATTTCTTTGTATTAGCAGCCAGGTTTCACCACCAAACCAGCTAAACAAAATGGGCTGGCACAAGCCTCCATTCAGAACTCCCTCCAGCCCTGAGGAAGGACTTTCAGTTGTTCATCAGTCTCTTCCTGATTTGTTTCTGTACTGTTTGGGTTTCTTTATTCTGTTAAGGAGTAGCAGGACTGTAGGCAGGGTCAGGTGCCAAGGACGACAATAAGGACAGTGTCCTGATTACAGGACATGTGGGATGAAATACCTCTGGAAGTCCAGCCTGATCCAAATCCCAGGAAGCTGATTGCTCAGCCTCTCCAAGGAGGGTGTGTGTAGTGTAGTTAATTTGGGGTTAGCAATGGGAGATCTAATCCACTTGTTCTACCTAAATCCAGCTCCCTCCTAGTTTTAGGTTAGTAAATATTGCACTGGTTTGAGTGACTGTTTTATTTAAAGGGAATTTTTTTTCTGGATTTGACTGAAAACTTGGAGCCTTTACCGTTAGCATTAAGGGTTGAAGTCCAGGCTGCCCATGCCTTTGACTTCCTCCAGTGTCACAGATCTGCTTGGGTGGGCAGTTCAGGTGAATCTGAGACCTCACTATTTGAATACAAGGGCCCTAAGCAGTTGCTCATCAAGACTAACTTTAAATGCAAGCTTAGCAGGCTGAACACTTTGATTTGCCTCTAAAATCAACAGTAACTTATTCCAGGTTTCCTGGTTGAAACTTGAATGGGGAGGAAGAAAGGATGTCTGCAAAGCAGATTTATTTGGAAAAACAAACTGCTCACTGGTTGGGACCCTGTAACAACAAACCCAGGGCTCAACTTTTCCTCTGTCTGCAGTATCTGTGATGTCTTTTTTCTGCTTTCTCCCAACACTCCCTGCTGTGCTCTCATGCTCTCTCCTTATGTGTAGGCAATAAAGTAAAATTTACAAGCATCCTGCTCTCTGAAATCCTGGCAAAGGTGGAGTCTTGGAAATTTCCCTTTTCAGAGGGTACAAGGGGAGACTAATCCTGCAAGAATGAGGTGGAGAGAAGTGCTGCTGTTTGTGTACCATCCAAAACTAAGGATGAGTGCTCAGACCAGAACAGATTTCTGAAGGCCAGTCTCAGCTGCAGCAATGGCTCTTTCAGAAGCCTAGTGAAAAATATTGCATGAAAGGGAGAGGGTTTTCCTTTACTTGCATTTTAAGGATCACTATCCATGTCTTCTGCATAACCCTTCTCACTAGCTAGTGACATTTAGTGACACAACAACCTAGTTCCCAGGGATAACAGCTCTGCAGCAGGGTAGTGACAGCACAGAATATTTGCAGGTTTTGGCTTTCACATGTGGAATGTTTCCTTCTCCATGTGTCTGTACAATAGACTTGCAACATGTGAAACATCTGAAGTGTCTGAATGAAACAATAGGGTCATGTAGCTGGAAACCCAAGCACAGAGAGCTTGCTTCTTTTGCCAGGCCAGTTTACGTGTGTATGTGTGTGTTTTGTTTGCTTTTAAAGATCCAAATTTGTTTTGCTTTTAAAGATCCAAATTTGTTTCCTGAGAAGTGCCCAGCAAAATCTGCATGGAATTGCTTTTCAGTCCTCCTGTCTCCTGTTTCTGCTACTTTCAAAACAGAACAAAGCAGTTTTGGGCACCTAAGCTGCATATGGATTTCATTATGTAAATCTCCCCCACACATTTGGGAGGTGACATATATAAAGTTAATTTGGGAACATTAGTTTTATAGATTCCTATGGACATACTTAACTTGCTCGATGGACTTTTACACTGAACTCTACAAGCAAAGTTTTACTGCAGGGCTATAGCTTTTGTTTTGTTATACCATCTGGCTACCAAGTAGTAGAAAACAATCTGACCATGTTTTCTACTCTTTAATTTGAGCTGCTTTAGCCTGTTCAATTTGTAGAAAATGAAAACCAGATTGATCTTCTGGAAACTGCCTCATCACCCCTGTTAGTTCCCACCAACCCTAGAGTTTACTGTTAATTTTTCTATGGTGTGTTGAGTACACTTTGTTAATGAGAACTTGCTCTAGTGGAGAAAAGACCTATGTGACCTATTAAAGCCCTGAAGCAAATGGCCATGGCATCTTGAACTCTTCATTACACTGCCTTACTTTTATTTACGGTGGTCCCATCATATTCATGATTATTTGCCTGAGGAGACACTCTAAATGATGCCTTTGTTTCTCTTTCTAAGGCTTTACATTTTTTTGTATGTTTGAATGAGGGTATTTTCTGAAAAAGGAACCCAACAAACTAGAACATGGATAACAGCTTTGTATAGATGTAGGATCTTATTTGGTATGGCATCTTGCATCTTTGTTGGAGAATCTCTATTTGTCTGCTGAGTGTCCAGTCACAAGAGCTAGCTCTTTTTTTTTCTCCCTGCAAGGATTAGTCTGAAAAGTCTACAAGAAAAGGCTGGTTGTTGTTGGGAATTCCAGCACTCCCTGGTGGATGTTATGTTAAATATGCTGTATGCTTCCTTGGCCATAAAAGCTAATACTGGGAGGAAAGGGGAATGCCAGTGTTCAGACTGCCCTCATAATGACATGACTCACATGCATCTGTTGCATGAGCATGGCACAATAAATTTGTGAGACACTTATGAGAGGTTTCTGCTCAAAATAGTTTGACTTTGTGGGTGTAACAGTCACAGTCCCCAAGGGAGCACTGCCTAGTCAAGTGGGTCTTTCCAAGCACTAGATTTGCATATTTTATGTGGATTTTTAAAATCATTTGATAGAAAAACAGTCTGGCTTTTGTCCCTTTCAGAACTAAGGTGAGAAGAAGGAAATGAATATTGTGATGTGGGACTGTAGTGGAAGATGGAGAAGAGTTCAGAATAAGACCTTAGTTTCTAGTAAAAGCACCTGGATGTAAGTGAATTGAAAGAAAAAAATGTCCTATACCTTAGCCTAGGCCTCTTCCAGAGCATTTCTATCTGGTTTTCACGCTTGTACAAACATTTACTCACTTCATAAGCATATCTGCACCTTGGCAATCAGTGAATGCCAGGCTTACTCCTGTGGTGGTAACTTCAAACTGGGAAAGTAATAGGTAGCAAATGCACCCGTAAACTGCCAAGCCCAGAGAAAAACTATCCATCATAAGCATTTCTAGCCCTGAGGATCTAAATCACAGAAAGAACTGAATAAGGAGAGAGAACTCTGCTTAGCAAGACTTACACAGCTGCAACTTGTAGGACATCTTGTAGGTAAATCCAACTCCATCTTAATTAAAGAAATGAAAGGGGATAACAAAGTTCTGCCTATTTATGATATGGGGGAAAGAACTAGCATGGGTTTATTCTCTTTTCAATGTTCTGAGACTTCACCTCTGAGGTTTTAGGTAGCTGAGTTAGCAGCAAGCCTCCTGCAGTCCCACCTTTGCTGAAAGGAGAGGACATATTCTTTCAGAGGGCTGTTAAGACCATCTCAATTTCTCTGAAGTCCCCTCTGCAGGAAACAACTCTGGCTTCTGCCTGCAGAGGAAGGTGAGCCAAATCAGCCAGTAAAACCTTGCACCAGAGCTGGGTGATCTTTGTCTTACATAGGAATCTGGCATCAGGTACTCATAAGTCTGTGGCTACTGCACAGAATTCTGCCCACTGCTCATAACTGCAGTGTAGGTTGGCATCTCTGACCTGCTCAGAGTGGACTGCTTTTCCTTCTCACCTGAGCCTCCCAAAGCAGAAGAGCACTCGCCTGCCTTTCCTCTGGGTGCTCTGAAGGCAACTACAGGATGTCAATGTATGCCTGAAGTGCATATACTGCTGCTCATGCTATGGAAAGCTGGGCTGTTCCATGGGGGATTGTTTGGAAAACAGCCCCTGCTTGTGTCGCCGGGAACAAGCATTTTTTTGTTGTTTGGGAGCAAGCATCTCTGGAGTTAAATGAGGAGGGCTGTTGTTCTCCACAGAGGCTGGAGTGCCCGTGTTTGTTTTTTTGTGATTTTCCTTTTCTCCACCTCCTGTTCTCAGGGAGGATCAAGGAGGAGGGATGGTGACCTCATGGTGCAGTTATGCAATCTGCCAGGGCCAGGTATCAAAACACACTGCAGCTGTGGGGCTGGGACCTCGCTGTGGCTGGGGGCCCTGGCCTCCTGGCTCTAATGAGATCACTGACCTTCTCCTGCCACTTCTCCTGCAGCTGCTTTGATTCCCAGGGATTTGTTGTGGCCATGCCTGCCTAACGGTTTGGCAAGCTGCCTCAGGGAATGCTGCAGCCACAGGCAGGCACTGGGAAGTGGCCCTGGAGACCCAGAGCAGGTGAGGATATCCTGAGCCCTACCAGCCTCTTCCCATCCTAACAGAGCTTATATGCCTTCCTTCAAGGGTAAGCAAACATTGCTGCCCTCCCTGATTATTCTTTTTTTCACAGGGAGTGAGGAGAATGTTGTCTGTTCTCCAGTGAAATAAAGCAGTGCCTGCCCAGCAATCTGGTTGTGATGTTTGAGCCCAGGGCTCAGCTGCAGCCCAGTCCCATGTGGGAAGAATAAGAGAGAATAGCATGTCTGCAGTCTGAGGCATATTTGGGCATCCAAGTCCTCAAGACTCATTCAGACTTTGCATTCTTTGCTCTAATTGCTGAACTGCATTCCCATTTCCCTCCTCTACTCTTCTGACTGTATTTTTATTTTCCTTGTCTCCTGCAGTAACAAGCTTTCACAGTCCCCTTCCTACCTGCATATTTGTTCTCTTCAAATGTCCTGCAAATCATGAAAAACAATAGAAAAGTTGGAGATAAGTGTGAAAACAGGGCCCCACGAAGCTGTTTAGTGTGTGCCAAGAAGGAACATAAGACAAGTCAGTTTCCTGGAAATGGAATTTACAGGCTGGAAATGTCACATCCAGGATCACTTTCATGTGGTGGAACTGCTGCTGCCCACCACTGAAATAACAGAGCATCTGTTCAAAAATGTAGGTTTGGGGTTGCTTAAATCCAGCAGGTTGCACTCACTCCAATAAGTGTTAGATCCTTGTTTAAAAACAGGAGTGCAAATGCTCTGGTACCATAAATGTACTAAAAGCAAATGTATGCTTGGCCCAGCTGCAACATCCCACACTGAACCTGTTCAGAGCTTGTTTGTGTCAATGACTCAGGGAGTGAGGAGAGCACATGAGTGTGGGCAGGGAGCTGGGTTTGTGTTGGGACAGGGATATTGGGAGGGCAAGGGAGAGCCCTCAGCAAGCAGGATGCTCTCAGAAGTGATGGGAACTCTTTTGAGATAAATCTGAAAATAATCAGGCTAAAGGCTGAAAAAGAGGAGGCAGGGAAAACTCTCTCCTAATAACTAAGCAAAGTGTCAGCAATTTTTGTTACACTCTGTCAATCCCATGTCTGATCTGCTGCTACTTTCAGTCATCCAGAGATACTTGAAGAGTTGCCCTGATGCAGGATAAGAGACTGTCCTTTTGCTCATTCCTCGTGCTTTACAGCAAAGGCAATTTGGCAAAGAGGGAAATGGTGATTCCAAGGCATTTCCAGGAATTCTTGTACTGCCAGGTGGAAAAAATAGGTTAGATGTGCTGCAGCTGAATTTGGTTCATGCTAGTGAAAGAAAACAAACCTTGCACACAAAGATGAGCTGGAAATGCAAAATTCAATATAGCAGTAATTTTCTAAAGTATCTGATCAACCTTGTCCTCTGCTTGGAAAAAGTCCTACCAGCTTTGACCTCTAGATCAGTTGGCTGGTGAAGTAAATGTGGTCACTTCTTAAACCAACAGATTGGAGTTTTCTATCTTACTTTTGGGATAGTGTTTCCTGAGATTCTGGATTTGACGAGCATCCAAAAAGTTCAGACTTCCCTAACTTGGAAATATCGTGAGAGGAGAACTTGGGGTTTGTGCTGGGAACCACAAGAATTGTATTTCTGGTGGCTTTGCCGCCAGTTCCAGCCATGTCAGCAAGTCAAGACTTTTATCTATATTATGTGTTTCCCCTGTAAGCTGGGATTTTGGAATGAAAATGTTCCCTTTTTCCTTCTCATTTTCTTTCTAAAACCCTAAGTTTGGCATTTTCTTTCTGCTCTGGCTGAATGTTTGGGCCACTTCATATTTCATCCAGGTGGCTGGCTCTGTTCAAATGTCCTCAGGAGTCCGAGGGATCTTTAACTTGGAATGAACCTCCCATGTCTGGAGGGGAGAAGGGGGCAGTACTGAGATGCCTCCCTGTGTTTTGAGCAAAGATGTTGGTTTAGCCAGAGCTTTAAAGAGGTCCCTGGGGCAGAATAAACGTGCAGGAGCTGGTGAGGCACCTCAAAGCATTGCCAGCTCTTTGAAGGAAACACACGTGTGTGCACGGAAGATGTTTTTAATTTTGGAGGGGTGAGAGATCCCAAACAATTTTCATCCCACTGATGCTTTAATGAGCTCAGATCGTTAAATTTAATCATCCAGGCTGAACAATCTTGGATTCTAAGACTGCATCCATCTCTGTGCAGAAACTCATTGCACACCCCTGGGACAGGATAAGGCTACTGTGGAATGCCCTTACCCCGCCTGCAGTCCTGTTTTGGCACCAGGCAGCTGCAGTGGATTTTGATTTTTAAATTAAGCAAAAAAAAAAAATCTTCCCACTGAGGGGTTCTTTCTTTTTTTTATGCAGTGGGGCTATTTTACCAGAAGGGACAAAACATAAAATAATTACCATCAAAATCACAGGATCATAATCAAGTATTTTGACTTCAGAGTGATTTTTGTTAGGGGCCTAAGGTCTGCATAAAAAGCTTCTATCCTCACCTCCACTCATTACTCTAGTATTAAATTTTTCTGGTACAGTCTTTAGCAAAGACCAAAAAGTCCTTTAACTTGGATAGGAAGTTAATACATGTCTGTTCCTGAAAGGACTAATAAATGCAGCACTTCTTAAATATTCAGTCAGTTTGAAATACAGTAGATTATTACTTCTCTCATTTCTAAAAAGAAGTAGAAGTGACATTTTTAAATCTGCCTGAGACTTGAAATACATATGAGAAATGCACAGAAGCTGAGATGTGCACATGGCATTAATGAGGGCAAAGTGGGTTATGAACTTTGCACATCATTTCCTTGCAAGCCTGCAACTGGGTCTCTCTATTAGGTGTGTGTGGCTTGGCCCCTGAGGGTGTCTTGGAAATCCAGTGGCTCAGCTGTGTGTCTCCAGTTTCCTCTGCTGAGCTTTCACTCTGACTCTGGGTGTGCACCACAAGAACTTGCTATTTCTTGGGTATTTTATAAAAGAACACAAGCTACATTGGACAGGTCCCAAGCCAGAGAATCTGAGGTTGTGCTCATAGGGGAATATCAAATATCAAGACAGGATGTCCTCCTTCCCCTTCTTTGAAATAAATACACTTAAAAAATAAACAGTCTTTGGGATGCAAGAGAGATGTGTCCTCTAAGATGTGGAAAACAGCAGCTCCTCATAACCAGCATTAGCATAAATAAAGAAAATGTACACTACCTTTTTGAGCTTCAGCAAAAACTAGGAACACAAATGGGCTGAGGGTTTCCTTGGCCAGGCCTCACATCACTTTGTTTCCACTTCTCTTCAGCAGGGCTTGTATCTTTACAGGCTGAACCACACAGTCACGCCCCCTTGTCTCACCAGCTACGTGTCAAAGCATCCTCCCCACGTTCCCTCACAGCTCCCAGTGTCATCTCATGCCAGGAGCATTTCTCTTTTGGAGACAAGACAGAGAAACAGCCCTTCCTGCTTCCAGTGGTGCAGGCAGAGGCTGGGACCCATCACCCAGCTAAAGGCTGTCACCACTTGCCATTCATGGCATTCTGCAGGACCGTCCTGCAGGTTTTGGGCTCGGCTTCACTCTGGTAGGAGCAGCCAGGAGGGTTTGATGCAAAGTGCCACAAGAGCTTGTCCTGTCCTGGCAAAGTGAAGAGCTTGGTTCTGTGTGTGCCCCTGGGCATAACTGAATTATTCTCAGAGAGAGTGGGATTCCTTTAGAATGTGTTGACTCCCTGAAAATGCTCCTACAGGAATAATGCAGGTGCTCCAGAGCTACATTTGGAGGTGTTGTGTAAGTGGAGAGCACAGTTAGGGGTTATATTACCCTCAGATGATGACAACAACTCTTCCCTGTGCATATACTTGATTGGGCCTTATAATAAACACCCACCTGGCCAAAACAATAATTCTCCCTTTTCTGCATGGAAATTCTGCTTTTCCTCAGGGCCTCCTGCTCAAAGAGCTCTTTGATGTGCAGTGTCCAGTGGGAAGAAATGACAGAGTAAGAAAAACTCACGGGCTCTCTACAACAGCATCATACATGAGTTTACTGGAAACATACACTTCAGAGGGCAGCAGAGCATTCTTACCACCACCCACTGCCAGAATCATCCATGAGGGACTAGCACAAGGTCATCCTTGTACTCCTTAGCCCTGTGTTTCCTGGTGTAGAGGCCTTATAGCTCCCTACATATGTGTATCTTAATGGTATAGCTCAAAGCTGATGCCAACATCAAGTACTCATTTCTAGAGAGTCCAAACACCATCACAGGAGGAGGCAAGTGCATGACAATGGGTCCTGTTTTAGTAAAACAGATTTAAGCTGCTGAGTGGGCTGTCTAGTGTGAAAAGGGGAAATGCAACATCTTGGGTTGTTCTGAAACAGCCAAACATTGTGTCAGTGGCCAAGCAGCAATACTTGAGATTTGAGTTTCTTCTAAACCTACTAAATGCTGTTCCCCATTACCCTGATTCAGTAGACAGGTAGGATGTGTCTGACCGTGATGGGCTGGAGGTTCAGTTCAACACAACTGTTGGAAACATTTGGGACTCCTGGCCAGAGAGGGAAGGACTGAAAAGCAGATGAACAGGACCAGTATTCTGGTTCTCCCTGCTCATAATTAACCTAATTGGTGTGGGCATATATCAAGTGTTGTTTTTAAAAAGACAAAACCTATCATTTGCAAAGATTAAAAACGTGCTGAAGTTTTTGCGTGCCTCTGTCAAAAGCACACGAGTCTATAACTTGCTGCAGAAGGGAACATCTGTGTCTAATTGGTGAAACTCAGGGTTCGTAATGGATGATTCAAATGAACTAAACCATTTTGTCAGTCATTCAGTTGTGGACTATAAATTAATCAGAAATTCTTCCCCCTCCCCTCCCCTCTGATCTGTCTTGCATTTCCTGTCCCTTGTGGTTTGGTTTTTTCCCTCAGAGCAAGTCTTGAATCTTTTTGGTCTCACAAGCCATAATAAATGAACAATTTCCTCACTGCCATGACCTTTCAGCCACAATTCTGGAATTTACACATGGCACTTCCCCCTGTGCCTGGGTTTGGGGGTTCCACTCGATATTGTGGCCAGCACATTGGGGAACAAGGGACACCTGAGTTTGGGCACATCCAAGGAGCCTTGGGTTCAGAGTGTGCAGGATATTTCCCTTCAAACTGTGCAGATTCAAGTGAAAATGAAGGCAGGAAAGGGAGCATATCCCAAGGGCAGGGGAGGGATTTTTGGGGGGATGCACTCACTCACTGAGCACTTTGGTGATTGATCCACAGGACCTGCTGATCCGATGCTTTTGGGTGTTAACAAAGTCTTCTGGTAGTAGAGGTGGGGCTGTGAACGCCCCCCAGCCCCTTCTCAGAGTCGGTTCACATATTCCTCAAAATAAAATCTCACCCTTGATCACTGCTAATTTAGAGAGGCTTGAGCCAATCTGTGACCCTCCCACAGCCAGGGGTGCCACCCTGGTGCACACCTTGCCTCCAAAACTGGGCACATATTTTAGTTGAAAAGTCAGTTATTTACTGTTTCTTGCTATGCAAATATATTATTTAAAAGTGAGCTCAAAAGATTAACATAGAACAGAGGGAAGACTGCACTGATGTGCTGAGATGGAGGGAAGGAATAAAAGAGAAGTCACAGAAAATCCCTTTTTCCTTCTTCCAAGTGTAGGAGCCACCCTCTCCCTGAGGAAAGAGGAGCATATTCAGTGAAAACCAGCTAGTTTTCAGTAAAATCCAAGTGGCAACAAATGTGTCTGTAATTCAGATGTGAATTAGTAAATGGATCTAAATGTTTGGATCTGTAGCCTCTCAAATTGACATAAAGTTTTGCTATTTTCACCTGGTTTTTCACCATGAATTAACTAATCCAGACTAAGCCCCAAAATTTTACCTCCTAGAGAAAAGGTCACTAAATTTCTATTAATTTATTTTTGTATTGTATACTGTGGGACTCCTAAGGCAATAAACAGAAAATAATATGTATGTGGCAGATGAATGTGGTTTCTTTTCCACTTGAGACTTCAAGCCACAGTTCAGCCCAGGTGCCTTAAATGAGAAACCTGTAGATTATTCCACTATAATTAACATAAGATTTGATTTAAATGACATTTTTACAAATCAAATACTGGATTTCAAGTTGAATACAGAACACAGTTTCCAGCCACATTGCTGTTTTGGTCCTTTCCTGTGGCCATCCTGCATCTATCCTGAAATCCCTCAGAATATGAGCAGCACCTGCTGGAAAACAAAGGTCGTGCCTCTCAGAACAGGTCTGGCTTTTTGTTTCTATTTAGGGGCTTTTAACATTTGGCATTGCGCTTTTTTTATTTCCATTTCAATATGAGCCAAGGGGAGGGACCAAGAGGAAAAAAATCTGGAGTATTTTGATCTTTGTGGCTTTATATGGATTTCACAAGCTTCGTTTGTTCTACTGCCAAGCTTCCTTTGTGTTTGAATAGATAACAGACCAAGACAACTAATCATTTCCAATAAAAAACCACACCAAACCCAAAGCATTCCCTTTCTTTTCCAGTTAATTCTTGCAAACCCATACTCCTAGACAGGGTCTTGTGACCTAAGCACTTAGGATTTTTCCTCCCCCTTTTCCAAAAAAATTGCCCGAGGCACAGTCAGGGCCCTGTGCTCTGCAAATTTATGAAAGGATCTTGGAAAAAGGCTCTGAGAGCATCTCTGGGAGAAGGCAGTTGTAAATATGATGTGCAAAAGCAGCCTTCTGTACCTTTAGAGAAGCAGCAGTGTGGGAGTTTGTGCCACCATTCATGGGCTTCCTTCCTCTTTGGAGGCTGAAAGGCTATTTCTGGAGAACGAAGGAATAGCAAATTTCCCATGGAACTGTGGCTGTGTTATGTAAAATGCATGTTGATTGCTGGTTTACTAGAGAGCTGTTATCTGCTATCACTATTTTGGGAGGCGTTGAATTTGAAGAGAAAAACCATCCAAAAAATCAAAACCACCCAGATTTTACCACTTATTGAAGTAAAAGAGGCTGAATGTTCTTGAAACAGAAGATGAGTTGGGTGGATGAATCATGGGTAATCATCAATGCAAAGGTTCTTTTTCACATTAACATGGTTTTCCAGTGAAAATAACACAGAGCTCGAGCTGCTGTGGTAACACATTTTTCTTTAGCTTCTTAAGATTTTTGTCACACAACCAAATGTTTAGAGCAACACATTTGTGTGGTCAAAAAGTTGTGTATTTGCCAACAGCGGAAATGATCAGTAGTAGGAAGTGAGAATTATGTGAATTACTTATGTGGGTTATATTTCTGTGGAGGCTGACCATTCAATATACACTTCCATAGTCTCTAAGAGTGGCTTTCCATATTAGACATATCAGATTGATGCTGCACAAAAGTAGGAGTTAGACTTGCACAAGCTGAATGAACTTCCCTGTCTTATCTCTGAAGGGAAAGAAAAGAGCAGGACCTTCCAGAGGTCCAGCAGAACTGCATCCTGTGTATAATCTCTGGCAATCTGTAAGATGATTTGTTTTATTTCCCAGGTGTATTATTCCTGTGGTGCAGTGGTGCAATCGATGGAAAGAGGTCTGATTTTATCCCCAGGTTTTCCAAACAACTACTACCCAGGGATACACTGTGTTTGGCAGTTTTTCATTCCCATGAGAACCCATCTCATCTTGGAAATTTTTGACTTTGACATTTTTGAGAGCTCTGGTGACACTCCAACCCCCTGGGATGGCTTTTCAGCCCCTGTTACAACAGGAAACAGTGCCACACCTTCCTCTGAGGAAAACCTGGACTTTGCTCTCCAGACTACAAAACCCTCTCTCCAGACCTGGATGTCAAAGGCGGCTCAGAATCTGAGCAGCACCAGAGATGAGTCAAAGGACCTTACTGGTCACATGGATGAACTTCCAGGAATCACCCCAAAAAAAGATGAAGCCAAACAAGCAGCTGAAGAAAACCAGTCGAAGCAGATGAAGGAACCCAAAGTGATCACCAAGGCTCAAGCAGAGGAGCTGCCATTCCCAGTGGCTGGCAGTGCCACAGTGCAGAGGGAAAATACCAGTGGCCTGGAAGCAGGAGATGACTTGGAAGGGAAAATCTTGCTTGCCCACCTAGCTGCTGCTAGTGAGAGAGATGAAGTTCCAGCAGAGAGCTGGACCCTTCCCTCAACAGCACTGCCCGTGGAAATCTCCTCCAGCCCCCAGCCAGCAGTGGATATCTGTCCCCACGATGTACTCTATGTTTCTGATCTCATCACATTTTCCTCTCGCTTCTGTGGACCAAATTCCCCTTTAAACAAGACCATGGTGTTTGGTTCCTCCCTGGAAATGGTTGAGGTTATCATGGAGCTGATCACCACCACGGACCGGGGCCGAGGCTTCGCGATGCTCTTTGAGTACAGGAACATCACAGAGCCCAACGCTGTCGATGCTGTGAGGCAGGAGAGGAAGGAGAACATGATGCTGCTGGCAATTGTAACAGGGATCGTTGTCTTTGCACTTGCTTTGCTCTCTGCCCTCTGCATAGTTTGCAGGTAAGGTGATACACATCAGAGCCCTTGAAGCCTGTGATATAATTCATAGGGAAAAGACCAGAAAACAGTCGTGTTTCCTTTGCTCTGCTGATGTTTGCTGTCCTTCAAATGCAGTGAAGTGTGTGGGTACAGAGGAGGTCAGTGCCAGTCACTGCTCCTGCCCCAGGCTCCTATTTCTATTTTCTATTTCTAAAGCTCCTGTACCTCAGATTTATTTTCTTTTTCCAGCAGGAATACCTGAAAAGTCAGGACTTTCCTGGACATTCTTTCATTTCAGTGGCAGTGGTGCCTTTGAACCTCAGTTTTGGGACAATAACTGGCCAATGAACAAAAGCACAACAGAGAGATCATCCTTCCCTGAGTCTCCCAAGCAGACTGAGCTGACAGGCACTGCATCTTTTCCCAGAGATCCCAGTTTGGCTCTAACTGACCATCACTAACACTCTGCAGAAAAGTAAATAAGAAGTATTACCACTTAGAATTAAGATTAAAAGTTGTTTTCCAGTCTGTAGCATATTTTATCCAAGAGCCTGTGCAGACATTCTAACTCCAATGCATTCAGTGTGCTCAGGAGTCATCTGCACACCCTGTGATGCTGGGGAGGAGCCGAGAGCCACACTGCAGTGCCTCTCATTGTTCCCAAATGGGATCCAAAATGATACAGTCAAGGGATCTGATGGCCAGGCTGGGTTGCTCATTTCCAGGTCCTGGTGCTAACTAGTTAAATGGCTAAACCCAGACAATTACAAAAGCATACCTCTCCAGTCAACTGCTTTTATTTCATATGTTTCTTTCCTCTATATTTATCCAAAAAACACTTCTCCGCCCCCCAGCATATGTTTGCATTTTTCTTTCTAACTCCCTAGTGAAAACATTTTTGTAGAAACAGTGATTTTTTTTTTCCCCTTCCAACAAATTCAAAACAGAGACTGAGCTCCCCAGGTTTTTGTCAAAATAAACAGGACCTTTCCAATGTTTCGGTTTCAATGAAAACATCGGGTAACCTGACACAAACCCTGTCCCTTGCAGGGTGGTGGCTGGGCACTGGCAGGAGCCTTCATTTCCCAGAGCCAGCAGGCAACTGGCCTGTCCTCCCTCTTCCTGCATCCCCTGCCTCAGTCACTGTGCATCCTCCAACCCAAGAGCTCTCAGGATTGCCCAGACACTCCTGGTCACTGAGGGTGGTTTGATAGAGGAACTTCATTTTCCTTCTCCTTGTGGGGGCTGCATTTCTAGCTCTGGCCGAATAAATACAAAATATGGGCCATCCCACTGGGTATCAGAGAACACAGGCACAGTGGTGAAACTTAAATATAATCTCTCTTGCTGCATGTATAGAAATTCCTGCCTTCAGAGTCTGAGGTCTTCGTAGTTGTAAGAGTTAAACTTGCATGTGTTACATCTAACTAACCTTTTTCCTTTTTTAAAGAGCTTGCAGAACACTAATTTAGACCACAATTTTTTTGCTAGCTCTAAAGGAAAACGTCTGGTGGAAAATGTCTTCCAGATACCAAATACTTCATTTTTATACCCTTGCCAATCTTCAAAAGAGACAGAAACAGTCTCCCTTCACTATGGCAGCAGTCTGGGCTGATACACGTGTTGAGTAGGCTGTTCTTGCTCCAACACCCCTATTTAATTTCACTGTAACCATCCATGAAGCAGAGGATTATTCAAACCAAAAAGAACATGGACAATCTGAGGTTCCACTGGCTGAGGTTCACTCTGCACAGCCCACTTAGAAAGTCAGGCCATGCTGCTCACATTCACATTTTGGCTTTTTGCTTGTCAGATGTTTACAAAATAATGTTCTGCTCTTGCTGACCAACAGAGGAAAAAAGTACACGATTTTGGCCCCACACACAAATGTTTGTGTGTTCTGGGGATACATCCTACCAAGAGCGCTATGGCACAGGATCAGAATTAGACTCACTTCTTTTAACACTGGTGTTTATGTCTTTTGATTGCTCTACAACTCTTTTTTATTATTTTTTTTTTACAAGAAGATGTCTATACCTCAGTCAGCTATTGACTGGATATAAACAGAGATTATCCCTACTCCTTTAGCCTCCTGAAAGGGCGTTTACTGTCCCAGCTGCCTGAATTCCCTGCATGCTATTCCAGAAAGGTCTTGATTATAACACTGTATTTCTTGTCAGACTGAAAGCATTTAAGTGAGAGCTGACCCAGGTGGAAGCAATGCCGTGACCTGTGCTGAGTTACCTCACTGGTATTGGACTGGAAGAGTCTTATTTTCCTCTTTGCTGTGCTCACTGCTTCGAGGATTTTGTTCTCTGGCCCCAGAACCACTGGCAGTGTTTGGAGCTTGCCTACCCCTCCCAGCTGTGGGGTTTTAATGCAGCTCAGAATAAGACTGCAGAGACCACTGAGCACATCTAAACTTCTCTCAGATTGAGCCCATCAAGCTCTGTTTTATGCTTCTTGCTCTGAGAAATCAGGTGTCAAATGTGTATCAGCCACAGCCTGTCCTCACTGCAGGAAATGTCAGGGTGGCAAGGGGTGGGCTGACAGGGGAAATGACAATGTTTTAACAGGGCAACACAAGCAGAACTGGCACCAGCTCCCTGAGGCACAGTGACACGCATCCTGGCCAGGCTGTGCCATTGCAGACGATGCCAACAGTCACCTTGAAGCTCTTGGCCTTGTAAACTTGCCTTCCACTTTGTTTTCTCTTCATACTTGATTTGTTCCTCTGGTACCAGGTTTAGCTGTTGATTTTTTTCCCCCTCATTTCTATCTGCTGCTCTTGCTCAGCTAAAAGTAGCAGGCTCTGCCTTGCCAGGAGTAGAAATGGCCTGGGATGGGCTTGGCATCCCCTGCCCCTCCAATGCACCAAGTCGTCAGCAGTATCTGCTCGGGCTCATTGCATTCAGCCAGGGCAAAGCTCTCTGGGGAAACTCCAAGTCTCTGCCACACTGCAGCTTTTGTTTGCTACTTGGGGAAGGAATGAAAGCTTCAGTTGTTAGTTGGCCAATAATTCTAATTACTTTTGGCCATGAGGCCTGGCTCGAGTAATGGGGTATTTTTTATTTTCTTTCCCAAGCCCCCAGAACAACAGATACGTCCACCTTATTTAGTTCTAATCCTGTCCCATGCAGTCAAACCTTTGCTCTATGGTTGCAACCCGTGGATTGCAACTGCATTTTACATCTGCACAGCCTGCCAAGGACCTGTTCCCCATCACAGCCCTACAGGGACAGGGATGTGATCAAACCATTGCGTGCTGCCCTCTCTGCCCACACAGGCTGCCCTGCCAGTCACTGCCTGCCACGCTGGCACCTGAGGATGAGAATGTGCCTTTGTCATGTAATGCCCTCCTAGAGAATCCTCAGCACTTCTGGGCTAAAAGCAGACCTTTCCTCTGCCATCCTTGTGTTGGGCACAATGCAGACACCCCTTCCTGCCTGCTGGAGCTGTGTCCTCTACTTCTCTCCTCTACACATCAGACTGATTTACTTAGACACCTCTGACAACTAGACCTGTCTGGAGCTGCCTGCTGGGGAGCACAGGGTAATTTTCACAAAGCTTCCAACAGACTTAATTTTTTGTTGTTGTTGTTTACTCAAGAATTTTGAAGCAACTTTTTTTTCTTTAGTTATGTTTTCTTTTCATATTGGCTGTTTTAGATTCATGAGCTGTGCACTGATCCAAATCTCTGGTCTCCTTGGTGGAGAGGTCCTCACTGGACCACAGAGCTGCAGTCCAGCTGGAGAAGGAGCTAAAGAAGCATTAAGGTCTCCAGCCCTGCAAACTAGAGCATCTCTGTGTTGGTTTTTAGCAGTAAATCCAACTGTTCAGTGAAAATCAGACACTCAATACCCAAAGCGTGATGAGGGAAGAAAAATTAAAACAGTGATATTTCAGCCAGTTACCATTTTTCAGTCCTAATTTAAACTTTGTGAAGAACAGGACTCTCTCTCTCTCTCTCTCTCTTATCCTAACATACACAGGAAACATCTTTGCTGAGGGCACCTTACTCTCCCTTTGGCTCATGCTGCCGAAGTGCAGTGTGGTTTTCAGGTTAGTTATGGTGTCTGCTAAATTTATAAAGGGAAGGAGCCAAAAGAATGTGAGGTATTTCAGTTTCTTAAGGCAGAACTTGCCCGGTCTATCCATAGTTTAAATTTTTCTATGGGTTTTGACAGGGAAGAGCTGGGAGGAGAGGAAGATGATAAAAAAAAAATACTGCCATGTGGACAAACAGGGGAGTTACACAGAGTTCTCCCACAATCTACCTGAATGCCTTGACCACCCCACTGATTCATTTTTTTGGGGTATGCTTGGCCAGATCACTCCTGAAATGATTCTGGTGGCCAAATGATTCTGGTGGCCAAAAAGAGCTTCTGAGGGATGTGTGTGTTGAATATTGACATACACATTTTCTAGTCTGAAATATTTCCTGTGTTGTTTGATCTTGCTTGATAAGGCAACACTAATGCCAACTGGAAGCCTTTCCCTGCTCCCCCTTCCTGAATCAGTGCATTAAAGAGGAGCCTTCCCTGCTTCAGCCTTGAGTTTCCCTGAGAAGCCCAAGCAGTGGCTGTGCCTCCTGGAATAACAGCTATCTGTCTGGATCTCCTCTGGATTAAATTCCCAAGTGCCAACTTGCTCTCCTCTTTTTTCTGTAGTCCTCTCTGTATTCACCAGGAATAGCATATGGGTTTTTTCTCCCTCAATTCACTTGTCAGTCAATGAGCATTTTTTAAGAGATCCAATGACACGGTGCAGGAATGAAACCCATCATGCCCAAGACAGAGCAGGCACTGGCTCACAGCCACCTCCTTAGGTGGTCCCTGAGCCCATATTCTTACAAACAAACAGTAATGAAACGGTGACTGAAAACTCGACATCTTGGCTTCAACTCATAACTACTAAAAACACTTGCATGGAGGAGATTAAATGCCTTAAACCAATCCCCACAATGAGAAGCACAACAGCCAGCAGCACAGATAGTAGGAAAACAGTAACACTGGTTGCATCCCATCTGGTCAGTCCCTTAAAGCTCCCATGTGTCTACTGTCCCACAGAGAACCACTGAACACAAAGGCAAAATATACTCGCCTCAGTCATTGTAACATTCATTAGTGCCAGTGGTATCTTTGAGTCTTATCCATCCAAAAGTTAATAACACTAGTTGTTTCATAACCTCAGTCTTACAAAAAATGTGAAAAAATGGTTAAGAACACGCGTGTGCCTCCCTTCAGCCAAGGGGCACATTCACCCCACAGTGATCTGCCTCTTAGTGAAAGGGTCACACAAATGAGCAGCATCTGATGCTCTCTGCTTGCTAAAAATAGCCCAGCACACAGAATTAGCTCTGCAGATGAAATGTTCTGTCTAACAGGATCAGAGGGATGTCACTGCCCAGACCCAGGCAGGATCTCAGCCCTGCTATTCTACTGCTGATGGGGAAGAGCAGCTGAGGGGGGAGCCTGGTGGGACTTGGCAGAGGTCTGAACTCTGTTCCTGCTTTTGCAGTGATCACGGGAAGAAGATGACAGGTTCTTCTATTCTTCAGCTGGCTTCCCACCACATGAGCATATAATTTTCTCCCCTGGTTTGCAGGCCTTGCTACCTTAGCCTTGGCAAGTATTTTGGCTGCTCCTGTAGGTGGTAGCTCACAACCTGCTGGCTTCCCCTTGCACAGCCGAGACCTTCCCGTCAGACCTTTAACTCACTTGTGGGCTTGTTGTTGTTGTCGCTGTCTCTCCTTTTCAGGCAGAGAACGTGCCCCAAAAGGAGCTCATCCAACGCATGCAGTGACCAGGAGGTTAGTGCTAATGGCTTCAGCAATTTCTGTTTCTCTCTTTCATATTGGCTGTTGCACTGTTTATCTGACGATGTTTACTGGGGCATGTTCTGAGTTGTAGAACAGGATCCAGAACTCCACTGTCGATATCAATGAGCTCCAGCTGGTGGTGCCAAGCCGGGAGAATGAGAACAACAACCACTCTGTGAGCCGGGAGCAGGCGGGTAAGCGCGGGGCAGCGGCGGAGCAGGTCAGGGCACCCGGAGCCCTGGGCCAGTTAATCGGATAGTTCCTTCCTTGCAGTCCTCCTCTCTGTCTTGCCCATGCACAGCTGGAGAGCTGCTCCACAGCAGAAAGCCTTTGTTGTGGGGACTCTCCCTTGCTGCTCTCCCCCCTCCCTGGGAGGGTGATTCCCCTGGCAAGGAGCACACACAAGCACAGCTCCAGCGTGCTGCCAACACAAGCTGTGACAGCACAAGGCATTGCAGAGACACTGGGTTAGCAGAGCAAAGATGTTGGGTTCAGGCTGCTACAGATCCATGAACTGTGGAAGAGTTTCACCTGCCCTGTGCCTAACCTTGTCCAGAAAGGATTGGTTTTACAGTGCTCAAAGGGGCTCTGGTCAGCTCCAGCTCCTGGAGCTCACTATTTCTGTGGGTCTATGTGGAACTGCTTTGGGTGACTGCTCCCAGTATTAGCAGGAATGAGTAAACACAAATAAATGATGAGTTGAGAAGGCTGCAAGTTTCTGATCTGTTGCACAACCTTGTTTGTGTTTAATACAAAGGATTTCAGTTTACCTCTGTCTGTATTAGAAAGCAGACCCAAGGGTGTTCCTCCTCTCCTCTTTTGTTTCTAAAAACTTGCAGTTTCAGGAGAACAAACTGTTGGCTTGAATTTTGTTCTGGCTGGTGTGACAGACAGCCAAAGCCTGCTCTAGATTGCCTGGGGAGGGAGGGAGGGAGGAGGGTTTGTCATGGAGAAGTTGGAAACAGATGTTTTGGACTCTTGCAAGCAGCCTTTATTGATTTTCCTCCTTTGTCAGTCCCTTCCTGCAGGGGCAGCACAGAACGGTCTCCTCAGGACACTGACCCAGACGTGCCCTCCTCCATCTCCGCCGTGACCACCGAGACTGGGAGCGACGAAGTGTTTATCATTTCTGCTGGACCTGGGGCCAGTGGGCTGAGCTTTACCACCTACAGGATACAGGTAGGAGAGCTCTCTAGCAAGCCACAGCATGTCCCTCTTGGACAGCACCTGTCATATCTGTCCATGTACAACTACCACCCACTTTCTAGGCAGGGCAGTGGCTGATCCAGGCAGTTCTCCCAACCCTCAAGCTGAGCTGCCATCGAATGATGTGGGCTGGGATCCCCCAAGCCAGTGTCTTCCCAATTTTGGGAAGAGTAAGTACAGAAGTCTACCTTGAATCTGATAGCCAATAATGCAGATGTCTGCTGACAGGCAGTAGAACCAGCCCTCTGAAATATGTTAGTTGGCAAAGATGTTCCATTAAAAATATGACCTGCAGCAGCTTAAAGACCTGGGAGTCAGACCTGCTCCTGCCCACCACTCCCAAGAGATCAGGGAAGGTACTCGGCTCCTCAGCTTGGCAGAAAGTTTACTGTCTCACCAGGCTGATGTAAAAATTAACAGAGTAGGCTCCAAAAAAAATCAAGTGCTTCAAGTGGAAGCTCTGGAGCCCTTTCAGATTCAGGCAGAAACCTGAATCAATTAGGCAAGTTCTTATTTTAGCCCTTTCCCTTGCACTCCTGGTCCTTTATCTGTTTAGGAACAAATGATGGCTCAGAAGCCTCAGGTCTGGCTGTCACCTCTTCAGCCTTGAGTGAGTGCAGACGGGGCACATCCATTACAAGTGTGTGCTAAAGCCTTTCCCAGGTCAATGTTCTCTTCTCCAGTGCCCTCTCTTTTTCCCACAAGAGGATAAACAAGAGGCACAAGGAACTCACATGCCCAGGACAGTCTGTGTAATACTTCTGTCACAGTTTACAAAACAAAAGCATTCTGTATCCCCACACTCGATTAGGAAGTTAGCCAGGAGGCCACGCTGGTCAGGATTTTCCTACCCTGGTGTAAGACACGTGCTGAGCTTTTCCTCCAGTTGGCCACACTGATTAACAGGAAGAGAGAAAGAAGGGAAAACAGCTCTGGTGCCTTCCCCTGCCTAAACATTACCTTCTGTGGAGCAGGGCACTGTGAGCTGTACCCAAACTGGGCACTCTTGAGCACCTGAACTCCCTGGTCCTTCTTCCCAGGGCAGAGAGCTTCACCTGGTGGCAGTCACATACACACACACCTTCCAGGCAGAGGGGAAACCCTCTTTCCTACCCCCACCCTAGTCAGGAAGACTTATAATCCCCATTTCTATTCTACCATCACTTCTGCAAGCATCTTCAGAGGAGATTTATATTTAAAAAAAAATAAAATGAAAGAGCTAGTGCTAAAACAGTGAAGGTAACCCAAGAATAAAAGTGACTTGCCTCATTATTAACTCAAGAGGTGTCTCCTCCTTGGTGATGTCCGTGCTGTACACAGATGAGTCCACACTCCCAACCAAATCCCCCAACAAGCGGAAAAACAGCCCAGGAACCATGGCAGGGCCTCTCTGAAAGCCCTGGGTCTCTCCACACAGCTGAAGACTATCATCTCCATGGGGGTGGAAATCAAGCACAGCTGGCTAATTACAGACCTGCCATCATTGGGCCACTTCATACTCAGGGTTCCTGGATGTTAAACATGTTCACAGTTTAATTTTTAAACGTGTATTTTTAGGGTGTAAAATGCAGCTGGGCAGCCAGCCCCTGAGCCCTGCAGAGGGGATGGTGCAGAGCTTTGGTGGCCCAGCACTAGGGAAGTGGGATGAGTTACCCGCTGGAGCAGAGCCTGTTTCTTGGCAGGGATCCTCCTGCAGTTATCCTTTGTGAAAATATGTGTGAAATCCTGAGCTTCACGGTGCAGAAAATAACACCAGCAGACTCACCTCACCCAAAATGCTCTGCTAGACAAAGCCAGATATAAGGAGCTTTCATTAAATAAATTATTCCAATCTTTTCACTGGGAAATGGTGTCTGGCTGCTTGGCCCTGTGCCACCCAGCAAGTGTGAGCCCTGCTCTGCTGGGCCTGAGCCAGTGATGAACCAGCTTCTGCTTCTCAGCTCCCAAAACCTACTGGAAGACACCAGTCCCTTGTAAGGAGGGAGGAGCTGGGAGAGCAAACACGTCTCTGTGTGTGACCAGTGAGAGGAAACAGGGGCAGGATGGTTTTTGGGTGGCTTCCGAGGTGTCCTCCAGGAGATCACGGCTCCATAAGTCCCGTTTGTTTTAAGGCATCATTCAGCCTTTGGCCAACCTGTAACTGTGATCTCTGACTTCTGATCAGACATTGCAAGTTTCAGATGCAAAGGTCTGAGTAAAGAAAATGATTGTGGAAGTTTAAGAAACATTTTTTTCCCGCAACATTTTCCAAAATGTAGAAAATACATTATTCATCTTCACAGTTACTTCCAGTATATCTATCTCAAAACCAGTGGCTAATTTTTACATCAATTTGGAGGTATTTATAGTAATATTAGAATAATAAATCCCAAGACAGCCTGAAGGGGCTTCTGAGGAGAAGACAGCTGGCTTATAAATTTATAAATAAAGATTGTTGCTTTAACTAAATCTGAGACTAGGAGCTTAATACTGAAACAAACTTATCCCGAGCCTGACGCCTCTCCTGGCTTCCTACTGAGTTTTTTTTCTACTGTAGTAGCTAATTTCTTGCCTCTCTGCCCATCCATTTCCAATATGACACTTTCACTAAATAGTTTCTTTGATTTGCAGAAACTTGAAAGATTCAGTTTCTCAGAAATAACAACTGACAAGTTTCTGGTTTCTCAGGACTTTTAAATCCAGGATAGTGTGGGATTTATTTCAGACCCTTTTTAATGACTGTGTAGACTTTGGGAATGTGGAGTTGGCATTCTTCTCATGGCAACCATATCTGCACAGCTGAAAATTAAAAATATGTATAGAGTTGTGTAACAGGAGGCTTATATAAATAACAGGTGAAGTATTAGTGAGAATGAAAGGAAATTCATAGGACTGTCAGGGATTCTTTAACTTTAAACCCATATCAATATTAAGGACAAAAATTGTGATTTTAAATGCAACATCAGAACTTATAAAGTGTGGAAGAGCTCTTTGTCTATAGTTCATTCCCATGTCTGATCAGCTCTGCTTATGCACAGGGCTGGTGACAACATTTAATGTGGTCTCACCTTCTGATGATGCCAATTTTACCCCTGTCTGGATGTCTTGTTCTGCTGCTAAAGCACGTTTTCCACCTGAAGAGAATCTTTTATGCAAAATGAAAATCTCCTTGGCTCCAATCCAGTCCTTGTGCTTCTTGTTCCATTCAGCACAGACACCGAGAACAGATTATTCCCTTTCTCTTTATTTTTAATTATTTTTCTTAATTCTTCCCTTACATAGAATAAAGAGCACTACTTCAGTCTTTTTTCCCAAACTGTGCATTTTTCAGACTCCCAATTCTCTTGTTTCTTGCTTCTGGATTTCTTTCAGCTGGCCGCATCCCCCCTGAAGTTTCATTTCCCCAGACAGGCACACCTGGAGCCTTCCAAGAGCCAAGCACAGTGGAAGAATTATGTTTTACACAGAGAATTTCACTATTCTGATCTGTCACGTATCTCCAGTAAAATTAAGCTGTAGGTATTTCATGTATTTGGTTAGTGAGAGTGGTGTGATTGCTCATATAACTGAAATTTCCCAGTGTTAAACCCAAAACTGGGGAAGCAAGGTAAAACCTTCCTCCAGGGAAGCCAGACTTCAGCAGCCAGCAAACTCCTGGCTGGAAGGGCAACGAGGAGAAGTTGCATTCCCGTGTCCCCTGAGAACGACTGAATAACTCAGCCTCTTGCACCAACAGCGTATTTTTTTAAAGTGTTTTAAAAACATCCCGATGAGAGACGCTGTAAACGATCTTTATTTTTACTCTTTTCAGGACAAAAACCTGAAGAGAAGTGTGACCAGCCCGGGCTCCGTGTGCGAGTGGCTGAGCTCTAACCCCGCAGGAGCCGCCGAGAAGGGGAACGTGCAGCTGGAGAACCCAAACCCCTGTCCCCGGCAGCGCACGTGGAGCGCCCGCACCTTCCACGACCTCCTGGCCCCCATCCCACAGCTGCAGAAGAAATGGTGCAGCTGGACCACCACCAACAGCCCCTTCACGAAGCTGGTTGACAGCGGCGTGAGTCCTGCGGGGAGGGGAGGGCGTGCTGGTCAGAGCCTGCACCCCAGGACTGCTGCTGGGACACGTTTTCCCCTTGGCCACTGCTTTGCCTCTCCATCCTGCACTTCCACACATTTCAGTCCGTCTTCCTCGATGGATGGGAAATTCTTTTGCCCAACTGTACTGTAATTTAGCCAGGCTTTCCCCAAACGTTAAGAAGCCGTATTTTCCAGCAGTTAAGAAATTTCCCCAGTCCTGAAAAAAACATTAAAAAATGCCTTCAGGCAAGATCATCTCCTTGAGTGTTCTGATATGTGCCTTTTCCCCTGGTTATGCCTTAAACTCAGTATAATTGATGTATTATTATTGCACTGCAAGAGCCCGTAGGTGTGGGAGGGATATCCAGGTCTCCCTGACTGTAACCATCAAACCAACAGCTTGTTACAAAGCTAATAGAGGATGTTTCTTCCTTTTTGAGGTAGTAACATAGGTTTTTGCTAAAGAATGCATCTTACCTCTAACATAACCAGGAATTTTAACTTTTAGTTCCCTTGGGATCAAAGTTTCTAATTTTGTGTTATTTTGTGCAGGGTTTTTCTACAGCTGCAAGATCCCAAGGTGTCCAGACCAGAAAGGTAATCTCAGCCACTGAGATAGAGGGAGCATCAGAGACCATTTACTCTGATTCATCTGCCAGTAATGCCTCCTACCCCCTCACTCAGTCTGCACAAAGGCAGCGGAAGCTAACCTCCTGCAATTTGAAGAAATCCAGATTTGGGAACCCTTATTTTGGATTTTTAGCCAGCTCCCCTGACAGCAAACCTGTGAGGTCCTTGGATCCCTCAAGACATCTAGGGGCAGCATCTCCAGTCAACAGCCAAAGCCCCAAAAACCTTCTAGAGAGCTCCAACCCACTGAAAATCAACTTGGTCAACGGTTCAAAAACAAAGGAGCTTCTGGTAGAAACAGATAAAAACAAACCTGTTTTTGTTATTTCTGAAGAAGGGGATGATCAGCAGCCTCTGGTCCTCGCAGAACATCTCAGTCAGTGTGGAGATCTGTCAGAACAAAGTGCTGTGTACGCAGTGCCAGACAAACAGCCCGTGGCTCTGACTGTGGAGGGGAACAGTTCCATCGGTTTCACATCGAATCTTCCCCTTTGGGCAAAATCTCCTGCTTTGTACAAAGGTCACACGAAGGCCCCCGGCTCCTCCAGGGACCAGCAGAGCTCAGCAGGTGTAGATGCCAACACTACTGAGACCTCACAGGACTGTGACAGCCCAGCTGCTCCTACACTATGCCAAGCTTCAGTCCAGTGATGCCCTTGGAAAGACTGGAACATCAGTTCACCAAAACAGAGGGAACAGGGACTTGACCAGAGCAGAAGCTGTGCCAAGCAGTTGAGTGCAGCTTTGTTAAGAGCAGCCTTTGCTTCCCACACGCTGGGACTGAGATTATGAGGATACAAACCACAGCACAGCACAAATGCCATCGTCCCTTATGCCCACTAACCTCCTCTCTCTTCTTTTGCATGAAATTTTGAAGTGGTTTGTACAAGAAAGCATCCTCTGAAAAGGCACTTCAGGCTGCAGAAACCCTTATCTGGAGTAGGAATGAAAGTCATCTGGGATGGTCACACCGTGGTTTCTATCTGAAATGTAAATCAGTCCCTTGTCCCTGTGGTGTCACTTGAGTCTTTCTGTTGGGAGCTCTGAGTTAACTTAGCTATGCCTGTACAATCCAAGCCTTGCCAAGCCAAGGGTAAGAATTCAGTCATGCATGTTTGCATACAGTTTTGTAAACTTAATTTTAAGCATTTCATAACTTCTGCACTCTAGCACAAAGCTTACCAAGCATTAGAATCTCTATTATCAAAGACCATGATTAGCTCATATCCTAACTCTTTAGAGGAGCGTGCAGACGAGCTGAGCAACCCAACACCAGATGCTTGTTCTATAAAAGTCTGATGTAGCTTTATCTTTGTTAGATCTACATAGGCTTAGAACACCTCAGTCCACTACATTAAGTGACTCCTCATGGCAACAGGAGCATGTGTACAAAAACACTGAAATACTAGGAATAGTCTTCAGCATCCAACCCTTGGATATTTGCAGCTGCTCTGATCCTACATCCACCAGCTATTTATTGCTGGTAACGCACATTGACTGCAGAACTATTTCCCTTCCTTTAGCAGGCAGGACTTAAAAGACAAAATTAAGTGGGGCAAACTTTGAGTGCTTTCTTTGGAAATTAACTCCTAAGTGGCTGTGCCTCCCTGAGTACAAAGCCAGGGCATTCAATGGAGCACTGAACCAAAGGGAAGCCTGCTAGTCTCATTGCCTTTAATAACCCCATCAGTATTTTAATTGCCTCCTGGTGATATTTTCCTATCTCTGCAAGACTCCTGTATGTTTGGCCCACAATTTAGAATTATTTTTCTTTCTTAAATGAAAAAAATTCCCTCTGAAGCTGTACTTTGCAGCTGACACAGCACATTGTTTTGAAGCAATAGTATGTCATAAAACAGGTGTCAGAAGGAAATCTTCCACACGAGTCTTCCCCTGCATTGGCTGCAGTGTGCACCCAGTTATTTTAATCCTTCTGTGTGAAGGCATTAAGACTGATTCCTGAAATATTTAACTGAATTATTTATGATTTCACCTGCTATTACAGCTTCCATTTGCCACCTATTAATGTCTAAGATATGCAGCACAAGTAGGTTTTGCCTTATATTTTGTGTGTGTGTTTACATGTCTACACAGACATAGAAGCCTCGCAGCAGTGGAAGCAAAAACACATATGCCCTTTAGCAGTTGACTCAAACATGAACAGCAAACAAGTCTCTGCATCTATTACTACCAGACTGTGTTGAGTAGTTTTGAAGTGCAGAAGTCTGGCTCCACGTTGGTTGCTTCTTTTTTGTGGGGTATTTTTTTGTTGTTTAAATTAATGCTACTTGATTCAAAGGGAAGAGTTAATATATTTATGATTTAAAAAATGTTTAGAAGTCTGCAGCACTCTAACAATAACTCCCACTGCATTAAATTCATACACATTGTAATTCAGAGTCGATGTTCTGTTACTTATTACATTTCTAAAGATTGAAGTACTAAAATCTACTTTTGACAAGTCCTTATGTTCAGTTATTGACAATAGCTACATTTGAAGGGCTGGAAAAAGTGGCTTTTTCAATAAAAGCATGTTTAACTATTAATTTGCACGGTGTAACAACACTTACTTTGTTTATTTTGCTGAAAGACTGAGTTGCCTGGGCAGTGGCTCAGGGCAGAGGTGCCTCGGGGGGGTACCCTGGGACAGCAGCCTCGGGAGCAGCTGCAATGGGACGAGCACAGGAGCAAACCCTCGAGGATTAGACCTCTCTCAACTTCTCCTCAGTAACTGAGCCAGATTTCAGAGGAGCTGGTTGTTTACCCTGACCTCCCCTCCTACCTGTTGTGCAACCAAAGAGCAGATTTGGCTAAGTAGGTGCAGGTTGCTGCTGGGGGGGTTCTGGGGCAGTTGGCTTTCCTTTCATATCCTGCTTGTCTGAACCCTGCGTGCCCCTTCCACCACTGCAGCAGCACAGGGCCAGCTCCAGAGCCATCAGACTGTGCACTGTCCACAGACCCATGTGCAGAGAGCCCTCCTCCTGATGAATATGCAATATTGATGAATATTGCAATATGCTGCCTGTTCCCAGAACAGACGGGCCTGATTTACCAACTGTTCCAAGGTGATGCCCTCTGGCACCAGGAGATGCTGGAGCCCAATGCCTGCAGGTGCTGCAGGTACAGAGAGACCCCCCTGCCAGGTCAGCCCTGGAGAGCCCCCAGGGGAGACTCCAGTTCCTGACTCGCCTTTTGAAGTTTGTTTTTTCCTTTTCTTTGGCAGATCACAACTGCTAAAGAGGTAGTTGTGTTTTATTTTGAACCTCCAAAGAATGTATAAAATATTTTCTTCCTCTTACAGCTAAAGCAATAAGTTCTCATGTTTTTCTCCCCCACCCAGGAACACAAATGGCTTCCACCCAAACTCTTCAAGGAAGTCACAGTGCAGAGTTAAGACATTCTGAAAGTGGAATAAAGTGCTCTAATACCCTCAGCTGTAAATATTGACTGGGATTACTTTTTAAATAGTATTACTTATGGCATTTGTTTTGTTCCTGACAGCTATTATTACTTCAGAGAGCTCTGCTGCCACTTGCAATGACAGAAATCCTCATCCCTCATGCAGGGGCTCAGGTTCAGTTTTAGCTTTGTGCAGGGCAGTCAGTTTGCTGTGCCATTCTGCATATTGTAACCAAGCAGCAAATGGGATAAACATGCTGAACACTCACTGAAGAGGAGGAAAATCATTTCAATCACAACTGCACGGGGATAAAATGTCACAAAAATGTTATGGAGCTAACAAAGAGAAGTATTCTTTTCAGCAAAACTGTGTTTGAATAGTGTGCACCTTTTTTTTTTTTTTTAAATTATTATTTTGGAATGTGCTAGGCAATCCCTCTAGATAATGTGTTAGGTAGACTAAATAGGACAAAAATATGCAGGCATTCCCTATGTTTTCATTTTTCAAACAGAGTTTCAAAATAAAAGCTTGAAGCTATACAGGCTGACAAGAATCCTGTGTGCCAGGCTCCTTACTGTCAGGTACTTACAATGGTTGGGAAATGGAGGCTCAAAGGGCAAACAATCCAGTGGATTTAGCATGCAGGTAATACATCCTAACTTGGAGGATTCATAGTAGTATTCAGCAAGAAAAGACCACTTATAACTTATTAGCAAAACATGAACTGAGGTTTCCTTTCAGAAAATTAACTTTCCTTTAGGAGCAGTTGCTTACAAAGCTTTCTACTCAAAACTCCTTTGGTTTTTTTTCCTCACGAGGGCAGCACATGGGCACTAACAAAACACATTCGATTCAAATAGTCCAGTCAGTCGATTTTATTCTAAACAATTAAAGATTAATTTGGATTGCAAGGGAAAAAAAAAAAGTTAAGTCCTAAGCCAACACTTACCTAACGAAAGCAAGTGAAACTCAGCAGCACTGAAAAGGATACCCAACAGAGACCAAATATAGCTTCAACATATATTCATGGTCTGTCTAGAAATGTCTTTGATGTTAAACCTCATATGGCACACTTAGCATTTTTTATAATTCATTTCCTATGGAAACTAATGAGCTTAAGGGTGAAATTACCTCATTGAAAGTCAAAATGGAAGTGTGAAGAAAAGAGGGATGACCTGGAAAGCAGATTTAGAAGCAATCTTTGCATATTAAGCATTGCTGTGGGAAATAGTATAATTAGTTTTCTTCAGAAGTTATTCCTTGGAATTGTGTAAGTGGTATTTCAGCTCCCAAATATCATGCAGAAAGAATGTTACACAAAATAGGTGGAAAAAATGCAAAATCCCCACATGTTCAAGAGAGCCTTTTCCTACCTTCCAGTGACAGTTGATTTACTTTTAAGAGGGCAGACTGTACAAAATAAGGTCCCTTTCCAGCAGAAGGTTCTCAGGGGCCACAGGAAACCTGATTTTCAGAGCATAATTTGGAATTAAGCATTCTCTTCTCAAATTACTAAGTCCTTTTGCTTGAATCAACTTATGTCCCTCAGCTCTTGCTGCAGGCTAAGCCACCTGCCCTCCCCAGCTCTGCTGAAGACCAGACATTGATCTGAAATGGATGTGTTCTGTTTGCTGAATGAAGAGCTAATGATTAACCCTGGAGTGCCAAATATCAATATTTTCCTATCAAATTCAATGAAAACGGTATCAGAGTTCAAACAAATTATCCTCTAAAATTGCTGCTTCAAGTCCTTGAGCCACACTGAGGGCTCTGGGATTGCCCTGGGCTTTTGGGATCAGCCTGGGGGCAGCTGCCAAGGGCCAGACCTTGAACTGCCTCTCCCATCACACCACCACCCTTCCTCATTCTGCACAGAGGAAGAAAGAGCTTGTGCTGTACCAGAACAGATCACTCAATAGAGCATCAATCCAAAACCAGCAGCTGCCTCAAACTAAGTAGTTACAGGTCATTTGTTGATATAATGGAGCATAAAACATTTAAACCCACCAATGGAAGTGCAGGACGAGCCAAAACTACCAGTTTTAAGGTCTATCAGCTTGACTTCATGGTACACAGAACAACACAGTGTTCTCACTTTTATGTTATTTGAGTTTCATTTAAATTTAGTCTGAAGAACAAATGACTGCTGGTTTAAGAGCAGTAACACAGATTAGCCACAAACATTAAACTGGTTCCAGCTACAAGTATGGGAATGGCAGCAGCACAAAAATCCTGGGATGCTGAACTGCAATTTGAAGCTTAAGAACCTTGGCATCAGTCTTCCACCTCAGATACAACAGGGTGCAGACAAGTCCTCCTATTTACTCAGCAAGGGAAAAGTTCTATTCAGAAAAAGTCCTATTAACAATAGCCATTTGAAACCTTACAATTTATACAAATTAGATGGTTGCAAATATGAACACAATATGACAATCATTTCCTCTAACCTGCTGTTAAGTCCACAGTGGTATAATGCTTGTCACTTCAGAGTTTATGGTGTTGCAAGAATTTAAAATAGCATCTACTTTCTAAGAAGTAGCAAACCTTTTTATTTGTTAGCATCTTGAAGCCATCTTAATTTTGCTTATTCATTATAAATCCTGTAGAGACAACTGATGACCTTTTGCAATATCATGTGACACCAATTCCTGTAATTTTCAGTAACTACAAGTTCAGGGATGATATTCACTTGTAAAACCCCAGCATTCAACTAACTAACATGCTCATGACCAGGCATTAGCAAAGTGCTGCCTACATCCATTTCTGTGGGGAGGGGACAGACACAAGAGAAACAGAAACAGACAACTTTTTTTTTTTTTTTTAATTAATAAGTTCTTAGTTCAGGAAAAAAATAAATCACAAAAGAGAACTGGAAGAACTACTCTCCACCTTCTTTATAAAAGAACTTCCTCAAAGAGAGAGACTATATACCTTGTTCACCACTATGTCAAATCCTATCATAAGCACCTTGGTTTCCACAGCTATTCTACCACGTTTCATGCTCAGCTTCCAAACATCTCTTATAAAGGAGGTGGGGATGTGCTTTAGACAGGTTAAAAATATGCTGCACCTTTACAGTATTTAAACAATTACACCAAGCATAGTTCATACATTTATCACATTAACTATCACCTGGTAAACATACATTTGAAAAGGTCTAATGTAGAGTATGTAATACCCATGACAGATACTCTTACTTACTTAAGAGCATATAAAGATCAGGATTTATTCACCCTCCCTATCTGCAAGTTAATTTCTGATCTCTTCCTGGTACAATATAAATGAAAAAAAAAATAAAAGAATCCCTTCATTCCATTGCACTACCGCAACCCTAAATGCATAGAAAGGCAGATTAATGACCTGTGACAGGGAAAAGGAAGAGGGGTTTATAAAAGGAATCTGAAGAGCATCTACTGCACAGGTAGTTTAGATGTTAAGCACAACTTCTGTTGATTGGTTTTCCCCCCAGTTTTTTTTTTCTTATAGTCACACAAAACACCCCTGTACAAACAGAACCCGAGTAAGTGCAAGGCAGGTCGTACATTGTACTGCAGACACATTACTCTGGACCAACAAAGAAACTTCAGCACAAGAGGCCTGAACACTAGAACAGGGACAAGCCTATGCTGAAAACCCATCTGGGGTGTGGGAGTGGTGAATGGGAATGCAAAGCACATTTCTGCATATAATGTGCAAAGGCTTGATCTCCACAACTGCACTTAATTTGCTACATGCACAGCCAGAGATGAAAATGAGATCAAAACCAGCTGGGAATGGTTGTCCTGAGAAGATACAATAACCATTAAAAAATCTAAACATAAAATACAAATACAGAAGCAATAGAACATTGTTAATAATACTAAAAGACAGAAACACACTGTTGTTGTTAAAAGAAGTTTCAAGTAATATTCCAGATCCAACTTCAATCCTACTCACAGGAGAAAATGCCCAGAGATTAGGAAAAGAAGTCCACACCAAAGTGTATTTTAATAGCATACAGGCATGGTCAACAGACCCATCCTTGCAACAGCTATTTTAAAAAATAAAAATCTGAACAGAAAGACATAATTCTAATTAGCATTCATATTAACATGTGCATTGCTGGAAATAGTTGTTTAATTCACTGCAACCAGTAGACACGATGTGCTGCATCATTTGTGCTCCATTATATCACAAGATATCGTGTGTGCACTTTTTAACACCCAAGTATAAATCCTGCTCATAAAATAAGGCATACTCAAAAACAACATGGTATCTACAGAGGTAACTTGGTATGCTTTCTTCTCATTCTGCTTCACTCTTCTAGGTGTGATGTAAAAAGAAAAATTGGTCCCAGTTGAGGCTTGTCAACATTGTAAATCAGATTATGATGAAACAGGTTAGATCATATCAATTTGGGGGGAGGGGGAGGAGGGGGATTTTTCTTATTTTTAATGACACTTGGGACATCTCCTAAACGAGCTCTGCAGAAGGCATGAAAAAAAATATCTACATTTATTATGTCAGTGACACCAGTGTTCCCCTTCATCATCCCTATCTCTATCCCTATCCAGAAATGCCTCCATATTGCTACAATTTGTCCAAACTGACTTATTTTGTGTAAGATTGTTCCTTCCAGTAAAGCTGCTATATTCTGTTTTAAATTATAGCTTTTTCTACATTTTCACCAGTGTATGCATGCTAGAGAACAGCTGCATTGCAGAGGTACATATTTAGCACACGGTATCAAACCAAAAAAGAAATACAAAAAAAAGGAACCAGTGTGTCCTACTGGCTGCTCTATGTCAAAAGCACTGTTTGGTCTTCTGATATAAAACAATACAGAAGTAATAGTAGCAGAAGTCTGTTCTGCTTCAAGTATTACCCCAACTTTAAACGTGATTTTCAAACTTTTGTGCAACTCTTTTTGTAATTTCATGTGAATAAAAACATCAACATGTCTAAACTAAGAAAAGAAACTGTCCTACTTCCACTGTAACACTGCACATATGGTAGGAGCTTTAAGCTGAAACAGCTGTTTAATGGATGGATTTTTCTGAATGAGCATTCATGTGGTTTCCAGCCCAAATGCAATGGGCAGCAACGAAAGATCAGACTACCACAAAATGCAGTTACAAATATCCACTGACAATTTCCTTCTTAAATATTAATGGCTCTTGAAATACCCATCAGATACTTTTACAAAACTTCTCTATTTTAAGTCTAACGATTTTCCTTAGTTTCTCCACAAGTAGTGCAAATACACTCCTTATTCTTAGGTCATCCCAAGATATGGCTGGGTTTTGTGGGGGTGATTTCTGTTCGTGTTCTTCACTGAAGTGACACAGGGACACTGTAGTCATGAGGATGGAATGCAATGCCTGCTGGACTATCTTGGGAAAAAAAAAAAATCTACCTTATTCACGTACAGCTGTAAAATTCTACAAATTAAAAATTTTACATCAGACTACCTGATGCAAAAATTATTGATTCCCTGCTATGGGGGAACTGAGAAGATCCCCTGAAACCTTAAACTGTACAAGCAGTGTAAGAGGTTTTTGTCCCCCCTCTGCAGACTACAGGTATTCAGTTCTTGAATCGTGTTTGCTCACAAATGTGATTGAATTTCCTGAAAATAAAATAAAAACAAGTATTAAAATTCAACAAAAGTTCTCAGAAGTCAGGCAACAAAAGCAAGTCATCATCTTTCACAAGATATTTTAAATGTCAAACAGTTTAAAGCAGAACATTCACACACTAAAATACCTGTTTTTCAGAACCTGTTTGTGTTGTACTCTACTACCATGTTATGTGCAACAGGATTTTCAACATCTCTCGTGCCCAACCCTTGTTAGTTTTCTTGTGCACACAAGAGCCCTGTTATTAAACATTCCCCTATACTTCTGCATACTTAAACCCAGAAGGCAACTAAAACAGGAGCTGGTGAATTAATTTTCCCCTGCAAGATATTAGTAATTTTTAGCAGACAGCATTACACCAGTCACTAAGAACTGGCATTAACCAGGCTGAGGATACATCTCAACACAAATGCGTTCTCTCAATGGCTCAGAATCTTCTGGAAAGAAAAAGTTTTTCCTCAGCCTATATTATGTAAGTTTTATGGGAATGGCAAGCCTGTCTTCAGGGATTAAACAGATAACACAGTTTTTGTACAAGGCACTTCTTCCCAATTCTCAAAAACCTCTCACTGTTCATTCTTTGTTTTTCTCTGACTGGGGTTTTGTGTCCCCTGACACACAACTGACACAGGAGTGGGGTGCTGAGTGTGTGTGTACCTGGGGAGGAGATGATGCCAAGGGGACCACGAATTTTCCTCCTCTTGCTGAATTAGATCAAAGATTACAGAAACCTTGCTGACATAACGAAACTACTCAGCAAAACAGTTTAGCTCAATTAAAAAAAACTTAACCGGGTATTTAGGAGTAGTATGACAAGACTGTTTGCTTTTGTGGATTTTAGGAACTAAGAGCAGCAGCCAGTAAAGTTCTAGGAACAGCTCATGCTTGACAGAAAAGATAAATTAAAAAAAAAAGAGAAGAAAAAAAGGAAAGAAAAACCCTGAGTCATTTCTATTCTAGATGAAATTATCCCCCACAAAATGACCAAAGACACACAGTGAGTACTTTGATATTGAATTAACTCTAACATTTCAAAACAGAATCTCCTCTGGGAACACAGACAGTCCTGTAATGTGAAGTTACAGATAGCTGGGGTACTTCAAATTACATCTGCAGCTTAAATCCAAAATTATTTTTGAAAGTTATTTGGTAAAACCCTCTGAATTTGTAAGAGACTGCCGATGAATATTTTACAAGTCTGTCTTATGATCTGCTTGCCTGAGATGTACAGACTGGTTATTTTCAACCCACAGTACCTGAAATATTAAAGGAATTATGCTAAGTGTGTATGTACATTGCAACATTAGAAAGATACTGCAGAATCTACTATTCATTAGGGCAATTTCTGAAAAAGGGATAATTGCTCCTCTATCTTAAATTGCACTGAGCATTTAGAGAATTATTCATAAAGCAAGAAGGATTTTTCAACCCTCCCTGGAACCAGTTGGTTCCTAGGTAGAAAATTTTTGTTTTGGTTTTACGAGTCTTTAATATTTGTCATTCCACATGTGCATCTTTTCATAAGAATAAAACTGCATCGGTCAACAGTGGCCTTGATTTTTTTTTTTTAATCAAGAAGCTTGATTTATTTTGGAAAAACATTTCTTATAAGTGACCAGATACCAAGAGTCTGAGTGCCCTGGATTAAAACCCTTGAGAAGCAGAGGGTTAATCTCTCTTCAGGCTCAGTATTTCATTTTCAACACATGCCAGATTCCTTGGGTCAGGTTTGTAAGATCTAGAAACTCCTCCAAAACCAGGAACTGCTTAGGAACCTGCTGTGGTTTATGTTACATGTTCCAAGCTTCTCTTGCTTCTCTTGTTGCTAATTATTCCCACCAATTTATCCCTTCAATGTAAGCTGCACTTCACTAAAAGAGGCACTCCTTCCACTCCAGTGGGTGGAAAAATAGACTCAAGAAGTGTCAGCAATGGGTTACATCAACTTACAAGTGCTGGCAGTGCCCTTCTGACATGCACAAAGGGCTCATTTCAAAGCTGTGCTAAAAACAAAAATGACAACAAAATCCCCAAAGCTCACCCAGTTCTGCCTTATGCTGCAACAGTGTTACTCACACAATTCCTGGCAGGCAAAGGTTGCTTTTTGGGTTGTTGTTAGTGTTTTTTTTTTTAAAGAAACACAAACCAAACTCACTCTGTGCAGTGTCTGACTTACATGGCATGATGTGCTTTGACCTGAGTTCGACAGTTGCGCCCCCAGTAGCAGTCGGGACGGGATGTGACAGTCACTGCAGGGAGAGCAAATGAAATGCCACAGTTATTAAAAGGTCATTAATGAGGTGATGGAGATTATTAAGCCACTGCTAATGGAGGTTACTCATCAGAGCAGGCTTTGTAGAGAAACAAGGCAGGATTGGCATAAAACACCTGTACAACTACACTGGTTCACCTTACTGGGAACAAAGCAAACACTCTATGAAGGACAAAAAACTAATTTTGAATATGAAACTCATGCAGACTTATGATGGAAGGATTTGGTTCTCGGTGTTGTCAACTGAAGTTTTACCTTTAAGTTTAAGAGAGACTGACTTGGCAGTTAAAGACACTGGGCATTTGTCTAGATACATTTCCATACAAGAGAAAAATTATTAATTTGGGTAGAGTTTGTTGCTTTCCCCTCAGTTTCACATACATTACAACTCAGCTGTCCAGCAGGTCGTTATCCTAAACTGAAAAGCAACACTAAGGAGAAACCAGGTTGTTGCTCATTCTGCACAGTACCAGAAGCAGATTTCTCAACAGCTGAAGAAAGGGAAGCTGTTGTTAACAACAGGAATTACATGGACAAAAGTAATACTTGAAAGCAAACTGCTGGAACAGCTTCTGTTCCAAATGATTTAGGTCTGAAGGAGGTACAGCTGGCTGCATGCTATTTTATACTAAAACTGTAAATGCAAACAGATCTAGAATTAGTTAATGAAAGCATTCTTGTTCCTAGTTGAGAGCTGGTAAAATGTGGAATTGTTCAAGAGGTGCATCATTTTATATATTTAAATGGGAAAATAAATTCAGTTACAGCAACTGGTTCCTCTTGACTATATCCTGGATTTTACTGACTTTCTCTTTTCGCTCTGCAGATACACTTATTCTGCAGATGAGAAATCATCCTGAAAGAAAAGGTTCCATTCAGGAGTCTGACAATAACTACACACAAGCTTAGCAGCTGACAAGTAAAGCAATCAGAAGATATTAGCCCTGTAGGGAGATTGGCACTGGGCTACATGAAAGGGCCAGGAGAACACGGATACAAAGATAAAACTGATGTTACTTAACTTTAAGTGACTTTTCCCCCCTTACTGTGCAAAACAATCCCCACCTGGCAGTTCAGCAGCAGGAATATTCTGCCTGTACTGGTAGGCGAGTTCTCGGAAGCTGCGAAGGCCACAACAGTAGCAAAGCACTGTGTTCCCAGTAATTCTGTAATCTGGGGGCAAAACCAGTTTGTGCAGAGTGTCAGTGTAAGCCTTGAGAAATCAGATGGAACTGAAGAGGCTGGACAGCACTTGCCATGCACACAGAAGTCCAAACCTCCTGGTAACATTACACTAGAGTTATGTACAGACAAGGAGTTACACACATGCACACTGAACACAGCACATACCTGACAACATAAAAACTCCTCTCTGAAGAGCTAAGAGGCTTTCATTTAACATGTTTTTCCACGTCAGACCCCTGGATGCCAGGTAATCCTGAAAAGAGCAACTTCAGTGCTTAACCTAGAAAAACCTTCAACCTTAAAGAGTAACCAAACCATTTATTCTCAAATATTTCCACATCTAGATCTAACTACATTTTCAAAATGGGTTGATGCTAATTACAAGTAAATATTAAATATATTTAATTTAATTATCAAGATACTTTCAGACCACCAATAAAACCTTCTACTACATTTTTTTTTTTCAGGAACAACCCCCACTTTTGCCAGAAGTTTGCAATTAGATTCACATCAGTCACACTCTCCTTTGCCCCAAATCAAGATTTCACACAGCTTACATAACTTAGGTAACCCTGCTATGGTATAAGCAAAATCTTTTCCATGCAACTTAGCGTGAAATTTTGTCTGGGACAGAATGTTTAACAAGCCTTGCTTTCCTGGCATATTTTTAGTGAATTGTTTTTCTCTTAACTAATATTTTGGATGTCACACCTTAGACTTTAGAAACTGGCTTCCCCAACAAAAACAACCAAACATATCTAGACTCTGCAGTGTGCCTACCAGTCATTTAAACTCAAATTCAGAACCAGGTCTAGAATTCTGGCCTTCTTGGAACCTGTCAGGCATACACATTGGAGAAAATAAACACCAGGATTCCAGGGAAGTGATTTTTGCTGTTGTTAATTGATGCCCTCTTACACAGACAGGTGTGACAGTGACACTCCAAGATACTTCCAAGGCAGACACAGCAAACTGTAACTTTGCTCCAGCTGATTGCTCGGGGCTCATTTAATCTGCCTTTTAGAATCAGGTTCTGCAGGTGACACAAAGCTGCCACTGCAACTGTTGGGCAGCACAACACTTTAATTTTATCAGTGAGTACATCTTAAACCTTGTACATTTGTTATTATCACACACAAAGATTGTTAAACTTACCTTTAGGATATCTGACTCGTAGTGGTTGTTATTTAGGACTCCATCTAAACACTTATCACCAAGATTTATTTCTAATTAGAAAAAGAAGAAGAAAATTTACTATTTCTTCCCCCACCCCCGTGGCCCTCACACATTTTCTGAAGGTTCTTCTGTTGCCTGAAATAACGTGCACAGGCTCATGTGAGCACCAAGCACAGGACTACATTCAACATTTTCATGTGATATGTAACTTCCATTAGCAAAGACAAGACATTGATATTTTACAATTTCACCTTTAGTCCACAAACACTACAACTAAGCTGCATAAACTCACAGTGCTACTAAGGTATATTCCATTAGCCTCAAACTGCAGCCAAACCATTCCAACTGTTCCAATTTAGTTCTGGGAAAAATGTCTAAAACCTTAAGTTTTAGAAGTCTGCATGTTTAAGAGGGTGAGGTTCTTTTCTAATCAGTGAACATCATATGTTCAGTGTATGATTCTCTTCCTAGGTTGAAATACACCATATTTTTAATATGGAAAACATTGTGCTTAACAAGTGTAGTTTCTAAGCCCAATCTGGTATGAAGACACAACGTGAAACCCTCTGAGTTAAGACACATACCACTTGAATTTTTTGTGTTTGTGCTGTGAGGACACAGCTCTTGTTTCTTTTTGCATGACTGTGCTACAAATTAATGTATATTTCTTAAATTACCTAAAATTCAAGACAGACATTATTGCAAAGTGAGCAGGCTCATAAGAAACAGATTATTCCACAATACCACAGAATGGTGCCAAACAGCCAAAACATGCCATCCGAGTGCAGCCCCAGTACAAGTGACAGAAGGGTTGCAGACAAACTGTACCTGTAAAATAACAAAGAAAATCCCTGTAAGGACCTCCACACAACAAAATTCAACAGTTACTGTTCTTATAAAGCAATAACAACAGAGCCCTGATAAACTTGGCTTAAAAAAGGTACAACTCTCTCATTTAAAATACATTCTATAGAGGAATAAAATTCTACAAAAGAAGATTCTTTTACTCTGTCTCTACAGGAGTTCAGATATAGAAAACTCATCTAAAAAACAGTCTTGAAAGTAAATTTAAGTTTAATAAAAAGTAAGGAGAGAGTTAGTTCCGTAGCCAAGATTTAAAGCAATAAGATGAAAAATGTACACACATTGCTGAGGAGCAACATGAGGATTCTGCTCACGCTCTGCTCTGCGGTCAGGCATGGGCTGGAAGCAGCAGGTGCATATTACATGACTTCCTTGAGCAGGACACACATATTCCTGGACAGCTAGAGGAGTTCAAAAGGGAAAAAAAAGATAGACTGAACAAGGTACACAACTGCAATCTGGACTAGGAGTCTTAGTGAATATTAACAACACAAAAATCTCAAAACTAGAGTCAAATGTCATGATATTTGCAAAGACACTGGTGTGATGGTGTTACTCTCAGTACCATGAGAGTGACCTTGATTAGTTCATAACTTAGTACAGTGTTATAACACAGCTCATTCCTCAGTTCAGGGGAGTTGGAGACAATCTTTCAGGCTCCCTTCCAACCCAAACCATTCTGTGATTCTGTAACAGTTGTATGAGTTGTAGTATTTCACTCCCACACTCCCGGGATGATGCCGTGACACTGACCTGCAGGGAAGTTGGCAGATGTTGATGGTGCATCCCCCAGGGCCTGCATTCCTCCTGCCTCTGTCTCCTGGCCTGTGCCAGGCACAGCTGGAACAGAGTGTCTTCGATACCCTGGGCACTGTCTGCACACTATATATGGTTGACTGAAAGAATAAAATAAAGTCACAGGAAATCACACTGAACAAACACAAATATAACTTACATCTGTATGCTAGACAAGGTTGGTTAGACTCTCAAAGTTTAAATTAGGAACTTCCTCATTCAGTAACAGATGGAAGTTTACATAACTCAGTACCTCACAGCTGTGAAGGCTGCTGCAGTTGGACAGATAAAAATTTGGGGGTTTATAGTAGCAGTTTTAAAAAGGAGGGGGGAAAAAAAAAAAGCGCTCAATGTGACCGAAAGTGAGATGAACAAAAGACAGAGGTACAAAGCTGGAATAATTATCTACATGAAGAATTCTGTTCCCCTCCAGACAGTGACCAAAAAGTGTTTGCTGCTGGAAATAAAGAGGAGATATTTTGGTACTTGGGAATCTCCATCAGCTGCCTCAGTACCTTACACCCAGTGAAGGCAGCATTCCAGACACATAAAAAAGTACAACCATTGCAGCTGCACTCACAGGGCATGGACTGCTTTACCTCCTGACAAGATCTTAGCCAGAAACCTGTCTTCTCTACAGCAAAAGCCAATTTATAAGTGGAAAAGGTAATTTCACGTATCTCACATGAAGCTGTTGCACAGTTCAGGATAGAACTGTTGGTCACAAACTGAATCTTGCTGAACTTCTAGGAAGTTCTAATTTTAATTTTTTTTTTTTAATGCTCAAGGTTCAGTAGGATGGCCAGTAGAACTGCCAAGATAATTACTGCTAAGAATGAACTTACCTGAAAACAAAAAAACTCAGATTCATTCTGACAATGATCACGGGAACACTACCAGCAATAACAGCATTTGTGAAACTAGCTCAGTCTGTGGGCTTATCCAAACATAAGTACATCTAATTCAGAGCACAACCTAAAAGTAGACATACCTGATATCTGAAGACTCACTATCTACATCTGACAATTCCAATAAGTCTTCAGAACTTCCCTCCTCGTCTGAAAAAGACCTGCGCACCTTGGGCTGCAACATGTCTTGGGTAATTTTGTTTCTTGCGTCCATGCTGCGAACATCGTCCTCATTGCGGCACTTATCTGGCACCAGAACCAAATCCACATTTCAACAAAAAAAACCCACCTCACATCCTTTACCCGCACCCTACTTTGTTAACACAGCTCTGTTTACTGTGTTCCCATTTCCATAAAACTTGGTTTTGTATTAGAGAGCTGTAGAAGATCTTAGTTAAACTCCCCTCTCTGTTAATGAAATGTACTATCAGACAACCTAAGTTTTCCTTTCAAGAGGCCATGATTGAAGTTAATCACAAGAAGGATATCAGATACCTCTGAAAAATATACTTGAATGTGGATTTAATTAAGTAACAAATTAAATTCTTAGATACACAGTTACAGTATTATATCACCTTCCCTGAGTCATTATGTCACATTAACTACACTTGTTTTCTTACAACCATGTCAGAGAAAACAGCAGTGATAAAACACACAGGTACTGTACAAACCAGTGTGAGCATGTATCAGTTATGCAAATCATGTGTGAAATACAAGGGATTCTGCCACACACACTGTTCAACTTGCCTGGATGCTGAATCAGATAAGCTTCAACCAAGTTGTTCAAAATGTGATTTTTACAAATACGTTCTACCGGACAACGACAAGTTGGACATAGGGAAGATCTTTCCATCCACCCTGAGTAGCAGGCAGCACAAAAAGTATGCATACAGGGTTGTAAGCTGGAAAACAAACAAATGGAGTCAAAACATAAATATTTCATTTTTTCAGATCCATTCGTAACACTCAAAAAAACTGTTTGGCATTGATTTGACTATATAGATGAGGTGGGGGAAAGGGGACTCAGAAGAGCTTGTGAAAATGCTCATTATCCTGACCTCCTCAAACAGTTGTCACTGAATTTTGGGCATTATTACCACACGATTACAGCTTTTGTCACTCTTACATACCTTACACAGTCATGCAGCAGTTCTTGGCAGATAATGCAAGTTAATGTTTCTTCCATCTTATCTGGTTTCACATTTGATGTTTTTGCATCTTCAGAGCCAATTTTAATTATACATTCACTTGGAGGTGCTGGTGAAAGATCTGGACAAGTGTCTTCATCTACAAAGACAGAAGATTCCACAGGATATAGTTTTTGAAGCTTTTAATAAGTTATTTATTTTTATTCAAGTACTTAAAAAAAGACCTGAAAGATATACACTGATTCACTGTTCACTGGCAATGGTCCCACTAGAGGTTCTTGCTTTATACACAACAGCTTCTGCTACTGAAGACATTATTTTCGCTGGACCAGAAACCAGAAGAAGCAAGAAACAAACTGAAGGACTGATGACAGCTGTTCTAATTCAGTTTGGAGGGGGTGGGGGTTAGGTTGCACAATACTGTAGTACACTTGCCTCCTTTTAGTTTCTTCTTTGCAGGTTCCAAACCTTCCTCCTCCCTTGTTCTCTGAGAATCCGATTCTGCTTCTTCTTTGTCAGTGATTTCTGAAGGGATTGCAGAAGTTTCAACATTCATATCCAGCTTTTCGTGTTTGTTGTGCAGTGCTCTTACACACCCAGATTCTGAGATGGAGAAAGCAGGCACAGGAGTGACAACTGGGGATTGCGAGCCTATAAAATAACAACAGAAACAAGGACATGGCTTAATACTGAGACAGGACATGTGAAACCAAAAGCTACTCAAACCCTGATGAGGCAAATGCATCAATCCAAACATCTGAACAGGAAAAAGGGCAGCAGAAAAGCAATGTCTGCATAACTTATTAAATACATTCTGAACCAATCTGACTAATTGCAAGACCTGGGGAGAAACAGCCTATTAGTTGTGTAACCCTACTTAAAATCCCCACTCCTCTTTAAATTGTAGAGTATTTATTCTTAAGACTCACAATTGCTTTACTCATCCATTAGGATTTACCCCTGCCTGCTCATAGAGAGAAAGTTAAAATGCACTTATCCACCTGGTATTTTCACTGGAACTTTACAAAGCAAATGCTAAAGACCCAGAGAGGAGTAATAGATCATTTTATTAAAATTCAAAACTGGAATAACAGTTGATGGGATATCAAAATTTCAGTACTTGACACAATTCTTACCAGATGTAGATGGATTATCCTGCTGAACAGATGCAGACTCAATAAGAGAGGTAGAAGAAGCATTAAAGAGGTTAGATGTAGAAGTAGATGGCTGTGGTTCCTCATAGCAAGACTGAGTAGATGACTGTGATGAGGTAATTGGGGTCTCATCATTACTTCTTCCTGTACTTGAGGTATCTTTGGTCACATGGCATTGGTTTTCTACATTAACTTCTACAGTTGGAAGGGGGGAAAGGAAAGAAAAATATCTGTGTGACAGTCACCATATCATGCCTTCAAAATTCCAAGGAATCAAACTCTCTCAAGAGGGTTACATTAGTCATTGGAGCTTAACTCCTCTTCATGGATCTTGAATTACTTCCTTACCTACTGGTTCTTGAGTTGCATCACCTTTTGTGTTTAAGGATTCATAAAGATAAGCAACATCTGAAAGAGATAATATTTATCACAATCTTTAAACAAAAATTTGCTAACCCCCACATAAACAACTCACATAAACAACTTCTATTCACTAGTGGCTGCTTCCCCAAAGTGTCTGACAATGGAAGAGGCAAATGAGGGGTCACCTCAACAGCACCATGTTAATACTCCTACTTAGGAGGCAATTAGGAGCAGCACAGCAAGATCTTTTCTTCTCAGGAAACCAGGCAGAGCAGCTTTTGTGTGATGTTTAACTTGTGCCAGCCATGGAACCAGAGGCTTAATCATTTCTTAAACCTAAAATCTGCTCTGTGTCTGAACAAACAGTATTTTTACTCATACTGAATCAAAGTTCTTCGAAGAAGCTCGTTATTTCTGAGCTCATTCCTCAACTTCTTCAATCAGTATTATTTCATTTCTTTATGAGATACATGAACTCAAAAATACATGCCATATATTAGGACATGCCATAAGTTTCACCCAGAAACTAATTTAGAATCTATCAATAAAATTAAATCCATAATATCCTTTTCTTCTCCATCTTACTTCATATTGTTCCAAAGATTCCCCTAAGTTGCTACTTTTGGCATCTCCAACCACCTCCAAGCAAGAAAGACTCTCTTAGTTTGCAGCAACTCCTTTTCTGATCAGAATTTAGAATATTGTCTCCTTCAGAACTACTCAGAATGGCCAAATAGGCACATCAAATCTGAATTCTTCTCTGTCTTCGAAGACGAAAAAGCAAAACCAGAGGCTTGGTAATTCAAACCCTTGTTAACCCACACAGAAATCAGTGATTCAGTTCATTACAAAGTGCCTGGAAAATCGCCTAAGTGATTTTATCTGAGTAGCATCAAGTGCAATGGTGCCAACTTAGAAAGGATCTGTGAGATAAACAAGCCATACAGACAGAAAAATACAGCTTAGCACTGCTTCATGTAACATTTGCATCAGACAGCATAAATCTGTCTGATCTGTCTATATATAAATTAACAGCAACTTCAGAAAGGAAGTATTTCAGTGGTATGTATGTATCTAGAATATTTTTCCAGGTTTACTAATTCTACTTACAGTGTAGGGCTTTCCCCACTTCCCCCTGGCTATTTTGCCTCTTATCTCTTTAAAACAAAAAAACCCAACACACCCAAAAACCCCCAAAAAGCCACACACAAAACAAAAAGCTTTTGGAGCCTTTCCTTCTGGTGCCAAAAATTGCTTCACTGGGATATATAAAGTATCACTAAGTACCCCAGCAATTTGACTTCTAAAAGAAGCACTGGACATGTGATCAGAACCTCATTAGTTACCACTCCATGCATTAGTTATACCAAAACTACTTCTAGGCACATTTCAATTTCAGACAGTTGCTCAGACTTGTCTCTGCAAAAATTGGCACATTTATGACCTCTTCTCTAGAGAATTGTTTTTAAACATTAGCAAATTATTTCTCTTATAATTGAGTAATTCTATTTTAATTACACTGATATTTCTTTTCTCTCATGACTCAAAAGAAAATGACTCAGTATACCATTTAACAAATATTCACTTACTGTTCTCTGGCTCATTTTTTCTGTAAACAACATAGATCACATCCCCAGTCTGTAATGGGTATGTCTGCTTCTTAACCACTTTCTGTTTATTAATTACTGTTCCATTAGTACTGTAAAGATAAAGAAAAGATAACAGCATAAATGTTTTCGTAATTACATGGGAGAAGGAAAGGAAAACACCAGGTACTTTTAAAGAAGAAAAACTATTGGCTACCCCCCAAAAAGTAAGTGGATTAAAAAAAAAAAAAAAAGTCCAGAAACAAAAAAATTCTCCCAAAGACAGAAATGCAGAGCTACTGAAACTTCAAAGCTCATTTTCAGCTACTGGTAAAGAGGTGATAGTTGGCAGAAAAAAGACCCCTGATATTTGCCCAACTCTCAAAACAATTAGAGGATTGTTTCTGTACAATAATCTCCACCCTTTAAGTATAAAACCCTAAAGGGCAATAGGAGTTCTATTCAAAAAGTTCTGGGCTATGTTTTCCAATTAACACTGGGAATCCTCTAAAACATCCTGTGACAAAGGAACTTTTCCTGTGCACTTACGGATGCCACGCTGCATTATTTTTTCTCCCCTCTTCCTTCAAATAGTGAAAAAACTAAAATTCTGAGGTTACTTGGACTGTTTGCAATTCAAAACTGAGAAGTCAGTAAGGTGGAAAAAAGTTATGCATATTGGAAGATGAGTTGGAATTAATTATTTTGATACTAATAAAAAAATCAAAAACTTGTAGAAGAAATTAAACTGGGGAAGAGGAAAATGCAGAGCATTGACGATTATTTTCTTTACCTCCTTTACTGTGGGTGATGTTGTACACACAAGCTACTAATGTTTTATAACCAAGTTATTCAAGTACTGAATAATTCCAGCTCGCTTGCAATAAGTCTCCTTCAGGGCTGCAGCACTTTCGAGTTTCAGACTTCAGCCATTCAAAATCTCAGCAAGTGGTATCAAATATAAACCAAATAAAAATATGTGCTTTCCCCCCTCGGCAGAGTTGCAGCACGAAATAACAGCAAACCTGTGCTGCCACCTCCTGGAGGCAACACCTGTGCCCAGGACACGGCAGTGCCTCCCTAGACAGGGATGCTTGTTTAGAAATTAAGTGCCTTCCCTTCTCACTGCTTCTCCTTTTGAAAAGCAAACTGGAAAATTCTCTTCTCGTTTAGTAACATGAGCAGAGAAAGAAAACTAGAACTTTGTATTGTTGACTTTTTTTTGGACACAGAGTCAAAATCATGACATTAAAAAGCAAAGGGAAAGCAAGCCCTTAGGTATTAGTTCTTGCATTACTGCTGCAATTGCTTTCACCATCCACTGTCCTTCACTATCTGCCTGGTTGCATCAACTAATCCAACATAAATGATCACAAAAAAAAAATAAAAATGCTACTTTAAACATTGACAAACAAACAAAAATCTTTGGGTCATATTGGTATTTGCTCTATTAAAGAAACTTCAAGCTTTTCCCACAAGCAAGAAAACCATTTTAAGCTTGTCTTTTAACCTCAGGTATACAGATGTTGACTTGCCTGAAAGACATGAGGAGCAAAGAACCAGTAGAGCAATCACTAAATGAATATCAAAGTTTAGCAATTAAGAGGAAAAAAGAATTTTAGCCAGTCTGTTAGGAACTACACTCATTTTTAATTTCACATTGATGGTAGTGATAACATATTAAAAAGCTTATGTTGAAGTGAAGATTGTGCCTCCTTCAATTGTCAAAGAAGCAGCAAAGCTTACACCAACCTCTAGAACCTGTCAGAGGTCCTTTAACAAAACTAGGAAACATCAAATCTGACCTCCTTTCCAGAAGGCACAACAAAGCATGAACCTCCCACATGCCCTAAGAGTTCTAGACCTTCTTTTGTAATCAGACAGCTAAACTCAAGTAACAAGACTTGTCTCTTACTGAGGTTTAGCTTCTACAGGCAATTCCTAGCCCAAATATTTCACTAAACACGGGGGAAATATGTCACAATGATGTATTTTATGAAATCTCTCTGTCATGACTGCAAAGTTCCAAGATGGTTCTGGGGGACAATAACTCAACTAAGGTATTCTTGGAAAAAGAAAAGAATAAAACCCCCAAACATCACGCATCTAGTGACCACTCAGGCTTGGCTTCACAAAGCAAGCTGCAGAAATACCTACCCAACACCCTGACCATCCAACTGACTACAAACAGGCAAATGTTTTCAGTTCTGCATTACACAGACTCCAGTGAGAGCTGCCTAATGAATTACTTGGCACACACAGACCCAAATGAAGGAGGAACAAACTGATATCACCTAACACAGAAAACCATAAGCTTTTCTTCATTACATTAGCAAACTGAATCAGCTGTATTTATAGCTCAGCCAATAATCAAAGGGGAAAAAATTATCCAACTGCACCAGATAATTATATTGGCTTTTCATTTCCAGTTTCAGGCTTTAGCATGGGGCTTTTAACAGATATGGTGACATTTCAGATTAATGTTGTGGGTATTTTTCAACCAGACACACATGATAAATTGTGACATTTGCACATTCCTCTGATGTTTCAAATTAAGGTTTCCATAAAATAAGTAGAAACTACAATGAGAATCCCAAATATGAAGGCCATTCATTAAGAATTAATATTGAATTGAGGCCAACTGGCTGTACAATTTTTCAAGAGGAGATGAAAAACAGCACTATCAGATATAAATCGTCTGCGCTGTGAAACAATGTCACAAATGGTCCCAATGTCACTTTTCTAAAGAGTGGAAGAAAAAAAAACAGTCTGGCCTTGACTCAATTCCAATGTGGTTGATGACTCTACAGTTTCATTAATGAACCATAAATTCCCTTTACTTCCCAATCCCAACTGCTGTGCAGAATTGATGTGAACACTCAGAACAGGCTCACTTTTGAAGTAGGTGAATTACCAAGGTGTTGCAAGATACCTTGGTATCCTTCCAAAAAAAACACCAGTCTGTTACTTTTTAATAATTACTCCCATCCAGGAAAAGATTGTGATTTATGTTAAAGCTTCTGGGTTAATAGTTTCAATAGTTATCAGCCATTTAAATGTATATTATACTGAACACACTGTAAACTTAAATGAGTTTTGAAATCTTTTAAGGTGCAGGATCCTGTCTGTACTGTAATTTTCCATTCTTGTAACATTCATGGAAATAGTTTTGACTGGTAGGGTGAGAAGAAGTCAGTAGCAGAAAGGACACCAACTGCAGATCAACCTCCAATTTACCCACAGAAAGGAAATATCAGCCTTGGGTAAACAGTTTTCTGTTCTGAAACATCACTTACTACTTACAATCTTTAAAAACAATTCCTAGAAGATAAAAAGAGGAGGTCTAAAAATAAAATACATTAGTTGCCTTCAAAATTTCTTTTTCAAAATGGAGAATCTTACAATTGCTTTTACTTGGGGCAAGCCAACTGCTGCCTCCACTGTGTTAGGTCAGCTTGTATAATTTGTTTTCTTTCAAGAAGAATAAAGCAACTAGTGCATGGTTTGGAAAATAAAGCAGAAACATATCCCAAAAAAGGGCGAATCTGGGAGTATTTTATTGTACTATTTGCTAACTCTTGGCTTCTGTTACTTCCAAACTTCTATTTGCTCAACAACTTTGAGTTCTCTGCACACTTTCTTTCACCTGCAAATTTATGGTAATTCTTTCCAAAGTAGATTCAAGAACTCACTATGCTAACAGGGAGATAGAAACCAATGCTGCCTGTCTGCATATATCTGATTATACTCTCTGGGTTAGCCACAGTACAGAAACAAAGTCCACTCAGTCCCACTGTCCCACACCCGCTGCCTCCTTCAATGCATTCCTCTTCACCAGAAAAATCTGAGCTTGACCACAGCAATGCTTCCAAACTGTTTTCCACTTCAGAGAAGAAAATGCTGACATTACAGTATTTTTCTGGGACTCTGGGCATCTGTATTGCCAACCCAAACATTCAAAAATCATCTTCTTTCAGCCTGCTTGATTTTTTGGAACTCATCTGTTATTTGGCACAAACATTGCAAGACCCAGAAGAGTCTTGTGCAGGTTTGGTTTCTCGATTCAGCAAATGGCAGCCACACTTCACAGCAACTCAGAGGAGGCAGAACACAGGATCTTACTCCTCTTTCCTGGATGTACAGGGGTGTACCAGGCACCAGCAGCTCCCTGGTAGTACTCCATGGGTGCAGCCCTTCTGCTACACTACCTGGTAACAAGCCTCACCTTTTCATGAATATATCACAGAAAATTAACTTTAATTTGGCTTTGTTAGTTGTCTACTAGCTGCACTTTCTGCCTCGGGGGGTGGGCAGGGGAAAAAAAAAAAAAAAAAAAGTAGGCAGGAATGTTTCTGCATTATGCACAATTTATTTAGCTTGTTTTATCCTAATGTTGGTCTAAACCATTTCTACCACGGAGAGTTTTTCAAGCTTAGATTTACAGCTACACTCTTAGACTGTCATGATAGCCAATATGGCTTGATTTGTTGCTTGAAACATCTTGAAATTTAGGATTGTATTGGAGAATGACAATTATAAGCCATTTCCTAGATATCCCAGCTAGGCCTTCTATTTTTCCCAATAATTTAGCATTCTGTCCCACAGCTTCTTAGAGTATAATCCCTCCAGGAATTTATCCAGGATATCCTGGACATACCTGTAGCTACAACCTTGAAGAGGAGAGGAAATACACTCTCATCAAGTTTGTGGATGACAAGAAAGCAGGGGCAGGGCTGGGCTGCCCCCAGGAGCACTTTGGCCAGAGGAATGGGCTGATGGGAATGTCATGGCATTCCACACAGACACTCCAAGTCCTGTGCCTGGGACAGAAGAACCACGTTCAACAGAACAGGTTAGAGACTGCCCAGAGAGGGCTCCTGGCAGATCTCATGACTAAGCACAAGATCTCACCCCCTGGACTTCTGCCTAGGCTTAAGTCAGCAGCCTGCCCTGGCAGGGGTGCAGGCCTACAGCACACTGGGCTGGATTAACAGGAGTGCAGGCTGAAACTCAAGCAAAGTGGTTATTATTCCCCTTTACTTGGAATTCATTAGTCAACATCTAAATATCACATCTAGTTTTGGGTCACCTGGTACAAGGAAGGTCTTGGTAAATTTGAGCAAGTCCAGCTATTGATGCCTCAAGCAACAAACAAGATTTTTCTTCACAGACTAAAGGGAAGACAAGATTAGAAGCTCACAGAAGAACCAACCTTGTATCTTCCAATGACACTTGACCAGATTCTTCATCCACTATGATTTTACAGTGATCTCCAGACACCAACTTGTTGCCGGGGAAAGATAAGTCACAACCTTAAAAAGAAAGGAGATTTTCCAGTGTGCTTAAAAATACACATTACACAGTCAGATCAGCATTCTACATGGCTATAAATGCAACACAAACTGACTCATGTACATCTGCAATAGTTCAAAACTTCTACTGTCACATAGGCAGCAACACAGTCTACAGTGTGGTACAGAAATATAAATGGTGAGATAGACCCATGTGCTGATATAAACTTATTTCAAACTTCTGAAGATGTTTCAGTTCCCTTCCCCCCCCAGCTGTAGCCCTCACAGATGGAGAACAAATTATAATAACTCTGTTCGAGACTTGTACAGAAATAAACTCACAAACATTGGAAGTGTTCAATCCAAATCCTAGAGGCACATATCACAGAGCACCCAGCTGTTTTCCCACATCATTGTGACACTGTTTCATTGGATTTAACTTCTGTTTCATTCTGGTATACTGGGGGGAGTAGTAGGAACCAAGAGCTGATAAACAGAAAAGTATCACTCTCCTATCTTACAGCCATTTTCTTCTGTTTGTGTTTAAATAGGAAAATTTTCCTCATTGCTGTTGACAACACTATTGTGTTAATAAAGCTGAAGAGAATCTCAAATCCAGGACTAAGATTTATGGATACACAGGAGAAGTGTCATGACAATGCTGATGTGATAGAAACCTTCCTACCTATGACTCCAGGGCTCTGACCAGATCTCATCTTTTTACTTCACTTTAATGCTGAATGTTCAAGGCAACACTCAGTTTTCCCACTGACCTCTCTCACAAATTACTCAAAGCACTCGCTTACCCAAGAATTACAATTAACAACAATGGTTCCCTTCCACCTATTCACACTGTGGGTGCACTGATCTCAGCCTTCCCAAACATGTCCAGAAGGAAAGCAGCAGCCACTACACGTGCAGGGGATGGTTCATCACCAGTCTACTCATAATATTCAAGGAAGAAGCAACAACTACTGTCCCCACACAACTTGTGATGCTGGGAAACCCACTGAAAGCAAGCAGACTAAATTTGATTCAGAAGCATGCCACCATTTCCATTCTGTTTTACAGAGTTAGACTGTCACATGGCAGCAGAAGGACAAAATGCTCTAAACAAGCAATTCTAATGCTCCTGAAGATTTTACAAGCAGTACTTACGACCCAAAATTTGTAACCATTCATTTTATGAATACATCAGCTAATAGTTATGAAAGCAAAAGAAAATGCAAAAATTCATCTTTTTTTTTTTTCTGCAAGATCACTCTCAACTAGACATCAATTTGAAGAATTTACCAATGGCTTAACGATAAGCAATCTCAATACCTATCACCAAATGTAAATTGGCAAAACGTTTTTCTTACAAAACACTATCTGAACTTCTAACAGAGCTATAGCATCAGGTGTTTGTTCAAGACTATTTACAGGATGTGACTGATTAGCCAAATTGCTTGAACTGATAAACAGGAAAAAGAAAATTACTCCTATCAGGGCAGAATAAAAAACTTAAAACACTTTAATGATTGTTTCATATACAGTAAGCACGAAATCCTTTAAAATAAAGGCACACAGTAAAAGCCTTAGACTCTGGGAATAAAGTTTTCAAATCCACACTCACAGAAACTTTCAGTACTTGTTGGCAGCCTTTATATGGCCAGAAGAATTAAGGGCTTTTATGTGGGTGTTTTCTTTTCTGTGAAGCAGAAGCATTTTGCATGGCAGTTCCAACTTATTTTAACCACAGAAACGAAATGAGAATGTAAACAGGGCTGGTGCACAGAAACTCTCCTGAATCAACAACCATTTTTCCTTATTTGTACAAAGTGCCACAGCCAACCAACCTAAAAGGCGTATTCACTTTAAACGCACCAGTGTCCCAAGTTAGTGAAAAAAAAAAAGGTCAGCATGAAACTACTTCTTCACATAACCAAGAAAAACTACTTCACACGACCAAGAAGTAAATTAGGAATATGGGATGGCCTGGCAAGCACCTCCAAGAGCTGAAAGCACCAAACCCAACTAGTTTCAGAGCACCTTGCTGTGTTTTAAAGGCCAGGAGGGGGTATCCCTGCTGTCCCCCGAACACCTCTCTTCTCTGTCCCACCTTTCTTCCTCCCGATGGTCCATTCCCTTTTCAGCAGCAGGACGTGCGGCTCTGCCCCCTCAGCGCCCAGCCGGGTCAGCTTCCCCCAGGGCTGCGGCTGCTGGCTCTGCTCGCCTCCTTCCGACCGCTCCATTTGGATTCACATCTGACAAAAACACAAACAAAGCCAACCCACGCCCCATCATCACGCAGCGCCCGGGGAGGGCTCGGGGAAGGGCCGGGCCCCCCGCGCCGCTGCCCCGCACCCCCGGGGGCTGCCCCGGCCCCTGCCCGGCCGCTTCCTTTTGTGCGGGGCTGGAAATCCTTCCCTCCCTCCCCTCGGCCCCCCGCAGCCAGCCCACCGCCTTCCCTGCGCCCCCACCCCGCTGGGCCGCTCCCCGCCCGGGGGGGAGCGAGCTGAGGCGGCTCCGTCTGTCTGTCTGTCTGTCTGTCTGTCCGTCCGTCCGTCCGTCCGCCCCCTCCCCCGCGCGGGCAGGGGCGATGCCCGGGGGTGCGGCGCCCCCGCTCCGTCCCCGCTCCCTCCCCGTTCCCGTCCCCGCTCTCACTCCAGCGCCGGGCCCGGGCGGCTCCTGTCAACAGACGGCGCCCCATCAGCTGATGCGCGCGGGGCGGGGCCAGCGCGCCCATTGGCCAGCGCGCCCGTGGGGGGCGGGACTTCCGCCGCCCACCACCGAGACGCGCCGGCCGGAGCGGCTCCGCATCCGGTGAGGCCGCGCCGCGCCACCGCCCATAGGGGAAAGCGGGCCCGCCGAGGGGCTGAGGCGGCGGGGACGCCCCGGCGGACATGTTGGGTGAGGGCAGGCTCGCAGGCGGGACAAGGCGCTCGCCGCCATCTTTGGTGCGGGCACGTGGATTCCTTCACAGAGGATGGTGTGCGCCGGCAGCCGCCAGTCCCCCGACAGCGGGGTCGCGTGTCACCACGTGCAGCAAATTTAGTTCAGATCCTCGATGTTGAAGAGTTATTAGTTTGCCAGCAGCGGCCACATTAAAGGAACGTACTTGGTGTTCCAGGGACGGGCTTTAGAAAGCAAGATCCCCCTGAGGCGGGATCAGTGCCCACTGATGGGGTTCACGCATGGACAGCCCCAGTTTCACTCAGGGGGCTCTTCCAAACCCAAACCTGCCGTTACTGTGGAAGACAGCAGGTGACAGAGCTTTCTGCACCTTGTCACTTTACTCTTTGTTGCCCCATCAACCACCTCATTTCAACATCCCCATCCTCATCTTCAGTAGTTGGAAAGTAGCTTTGAAAAGACCCAAAACAGCAAGAAAACCACCCAAACCAGCAAACACACACAGAAATAAGAGGTCCTTTCCCCTTTGTGTAAAACACTATCACCCACTACTACCCACTTATTGATCTGCTTGTTTCTCTGTATTGGTTTGGGGTTTTTTCCCCTGGGGCATTTGTATCACATGTACCATCATTTTTTAGGCGAATCAGCGCTTCACATAAAGTGGCTCCTTAACCAAACAGATTGTGATCCTTTTGCACACTATCACTAGCAACATTCCAGTTGTGAATTCCTTTATCGTGTTCCTCTGAAGGCCTCAAACAGTGTTAAGTTCATCAAAACAGAGGAGGGACAGTCTGAGCTCTCCTGGATGTCCCTGCTGGTCGCTGGTTCTCTTCCCTGACGTACAGAGGCAGCGAACCCTATTTTCCCCCTTCACCCAAATGATTTTGAAGTCTGGATTAAATGAGAAGACAGAAGACATGAAAAGGGAAACAGAATAATGAAAACAAAACCATTTGCAATTCTTGGCATTGATACTCCTACTTGGTTCACAGGCTCGAGCTCTCAGATTTTGCTTTTACCTTAACCTTTCCTGGAAGCCCTGTAGATCCCCTCAGCTACACAGATCTCACAGTAACTCCAGGCTGTGCAAGAGAGCTGCACGGCACCACTGATAAAGCAAAATTAGTAAAATACAGCAGTTTTTGGGTCTGCAGTTTTAACTGATATCTAACACACAGTATTGCTCAGTTCTCAATTGCATGGGCCTCAGGTCAGGAAAAAAAAGTAGGCAGACATGTAAGTCAAAATTGATACATGTTCTTAAGAGCTTTGTGTTATTGACCTTAGCCTATAACTCTTCCCTTAGTAACAATACTGTGAAAAAATGGTTCTTTGAGACCTAACTGTCTGCATTCCTCCAAAAGAATTTGTCTGTAAAATACCCTGCTTGCTTTCAACTTTGTCCTCACTGAGGAATTGTGCCTTTTATACATTCGAGGAGAGGCACATCAGTGGAAGTTACAATCACTCAAAAGCATTGTCATGGTGCTTCATTTTTATTACTGCTCACAGTGACTGGTAATTGTTATCTCTGAGTGGCAGAGGAAAATACCAGCACATGGGAGATGCAACTAACAGCCCAACAACCAAATCTTTTGTGTAAACTGTAGCATTAGCTAAGGGAGGAAGTTGTTTTGTTATATTGTGGCATTGAGAAAACGTATTTTCCAAATATTCCTGCCAAGAGATCCCTCTGCAATCGTACCAAGGAATTACTGCACCTCGGTGATAGCACAGAGCAAGCAAACGATTGGTCCAGCTCCTGCAGCTCTCCCATAGTATCCATGTAAAAAGACAGCAAGTGAAACATACAGCTGGCTTAACGAGTCCTGTGTGGATAGGAGACTCAATTAAAATTAAATTATACAACAAATTAGGTTTTAAATGCTGCGCTGCTTAGCCAGCCAGACAAATAATAATTAGAGATGTACTGATCTGCTGCTGTGTGCAGTTGACTGCTGTAACTGCTCTCTGTGTGCACTCACGACACTTCCCTCCCAGAGCAGGGTAGTTTTGTACCACATTCCAAGAAATCCATCCCTCACCAGGCCCATTTTGTACTTGTCACCCTCCTGAGCTGGGCAGAATGTACAGGATCTCTTTCTGGAGAACATCTTTCCCATCTGTTCCCTCAGTTAATATTTCTTTAGCAATATACCTCCCCCTCTTCTTTGTTTCTAGAATCCAGGTCACCCTAGACAGAATTAATTTTCGGGTTCTGAATTATGTAGGTATACATATTATTTCTTTTTATAGTGATACACATACTAGCAGTTCGAAAATACTCCACTCTAGACAGATGGACACGAGCCAGAAACTGTCACCTCTGACATGGGTTCTGGCAAAAGAAATTTAGGATTCCTTATAAAGTACAACATTAAAATCAATTGGGTTTAAAAGGACCTGAAGGCAGCTACCAAAATCCTACTGTACATTTTCAAATGTATTTGTATTGCATAAATATCTGTTATAGAGAACATTCAGAAAGACTGATACTATTTAATTTTCTCCTCAATTTTTCTTCACCTCTGGAGAAAGTAATATTAAATTCTTAATATCAGATCTGGCAAAAGCAACTTGGAAAACATGTTTTATGATTAAACTAATAATTATGTGTCCTGCATGGAAAATAAAGTATTTAAAACCATCCTAAGCCAGCAAGAATAGTGTTATCATACAGCCATCTTCAGCTGTGGTTTCTGACTGCTGGCTGCTTGTCTGTGGGTAAGGAAAAACAACTTTGTAGTGCAAAAGAAAACATACCAAGGACAGCCTTTTACTCTAGCATTTTTCCAAATACTGATAGCCCAGTCCAGCAGATATTCTATGTTCCTGCCATGCTGTAAATGAGAATACACCAGTAACGTGAAGGGTTTTCCAAATCAGGCAGCCAGCCCTAGATTTCTTCCTTATTATGTGGTAAAGGCAAACAGCCAGAGATGTCACGTGAGGAGGAAACAAGAGAAGGATCATTTATGTCCTTTTTTTTTATGCTGTTAATCCACACATCTATTACAGGCCACTGCCAGTGTTTGGGAAATTTTTAGACTAGGGGAAAGCAGCATGTTCCTGTGTCATGACTCTCCATATCAGTCCACTGCAAAGCCTCGGAATTACCCATGGGTTACAAGGTTAAGCAGCAGTGAGTTTAAGTACCTCAAAAGGAAGAACTCCCTGGGAATTCAGAGGACCTTCGAGGAAAACAAACCAAAGTGACACACCAAAATCATGCCCAAGGGAGCTGATGGAACAGTGCAGTTCCCAGGAAGAAGTTCCTTTCAGCAGCATCACGGCTGAGCTTTGTTGTTGGGGGAGGAAAAATGAGGAGAGACTGCTCTGTGCCCAGCTGGCAAACACAGATCAAAAGTAATGCCATTATTGTTCACATTTGCCAGGTTAGCTTCACTGGATGCAGCACATTCCCAGTTGTTTTTGAAACCACTTTTCATCCAGGTATTTCCCAGAGAGAGCTAATGATAATAATTTAAAAGAAACGTTGTTGACATTACTTTTTAGAAATCATCCAACGATTTTGTTACGTTCAAATGGAATTTTAAAGTAGTATAAATACACCTTTTGGCATTATTTACATCCTTCTTTTCTTGCAGCCTGGAGGGAGAAAGCAGTTCAAATTTTTGCCTTTGGCACTTTTTGCTTTCCAAAGATCAAACTCTGTAGGTAGCTTGCAAGCCCAGCAGATGATCTTCTCTGTCTAATAAAGAGAGCAATTCCACTTGATTAGCAGAATGGAAGTATTTCTAATAGTCTTGGGTTTTCCAAGACGTGGGTTTGTTTTGTTTTGTAGATCCAGGTACAGCCCTACAGTAAGGTCTTTCCCCATCTTACCTGGCATGAGCCCACCCCAGCCACGAGCATAAGGATGTGTACTGATTCTTATATTTCTTGGACCAGATTCAAACAGACCTCTTTAATGGTTTTTCTTGTCATTTATAGGTGACATTCCAAGTTTTCTTTTTGATCATTGAATTCATGATGCTAAAGAAATCCTCCAGCGCTTCCCCAGTCAGCCTTAGAATGGCATGTTTAGTCTGAGGAAGGAAAAAAAAAATTGCATATATTATCTCAGGACAAAAAACTGCCTACAGAAAAATTACATTAATATTTCTGCAAAGATTCTATAGAAAATTGGGAAAATTTAGAGTCTAGTTAAAGAATCGATTGCATCAAAGGAGATTTTTAAAATATTTCCTTCCTTTGAGTGTTTTGAAACATGCTTCCTCCAGGGGGTGCCAAGTTAACACCACTGGAAAATAAAAATGTGTAAATTATCCCCACCAAGGACAGAACTGCCCATCCCGTCCATTCCCCTGGACCTCGTGAGGGATGCACCCCTCCAGTCTGGGCCAAAGGCACCAATCCAGGGTGACATTTCTCAGCTGTTCACCTGTGGAACTCTCTTGAAGTCAGAAACAGTGCTGACTGGTCCTGCAGTTAATGTCACACCCATGCTCTGCTGAGTTGGACGGGACACAGCCCTTGGAAAAGAGCTTTAAGAGTGGCTGTGTGGAGAAATGCATCCATCTCAGCCTCTGAAAGACAGAGACTCTGGGGAGGGAAGGAGTAACAAATGCAGTGACAGCTGTGTGGAACTGACTTCAAGCAGCTTAAGGGTAGAAGTAACCAGAGTAAGGGCAGAAACCTGGACACAAGAACTAAAATGACATAAAAGCTGAAGAAAACACAGTCAGGAGTGTCAGCAGGTTTTCTGTAGGTCTGCAGGGAATGTCAGCCCCGAGTAGGATGCCTGTAAATGTCATTAGAGCAGAGGAGAAGTTTCACTGGCTCAGAAAATAGAGATCTGTCCCTTAAAACAGAAACTTTGCTTTGAACAAGTGACACTTTACTCTTAGGGAAATCATTTTAATCACTGTTTCCAGACAAAGGAGCAAGAGAAAAAGAAAATGTTGAGAAGTAATACAAAAGTATCTATACCTTTTCCACTTTTCAATGCTCATGTTTTTCTTTTATCTACACAGCAGCTAAAATAATCACAATCAAGCTATTCTGGATCCTTCAGAAATACTACTGAAAGAGTGCCTGGTTATCTTCCACTTGACAGTAAAATCTCCACTGGATAATTATTTAAGTAGAAAACTTCTGTAAGACTCCAATAGTAAAAGACAAAATCTTTACTGTGTATGTATTTGTCGTCTCATTCCAAAAGGCAAGTTTACTTTTCCTACTTGGAGATTAGCAACGACAGCCAACACTTGCAGTGAAAACCAACATAATAAATCTGTAACATCATATTAGTGTGGACATTGACAGAATGGAAAAAGGGCCTGAATATTGTATTAGTCCATTATTAGGGTGATCTCAGCCGCGGGGCTGTCAGTTAACACTGTACCGAGATGCAGAAGAGATGCTCATTATCCCGAAAAAGTCACCTCTCTGAATTCTCAGCTGCATGTAACAGTGGAACCCCGCTGCAGGCCCTGAGCAGCAACTTCACATCAGCTAAAAATGTGATCACTTGTCTGGACTCTGACTTGCTGTGGAAGCACGATGAGTTCATGAACCAAAACCTCAAACACTGGGGGTGATTTCTGTGACCACGTAGGGAGCAATGGGCTCCAGAGGGAAGGCTTTCCCAGTTGTGCCCCTGGAGAGTAGGTGCTGAAAATTGTCAGCATCTTTGGGGAAAGGAGAGCACACTTTGGTGAAGTTCAGGTGCAGCTCAGCCATGCAGGTGCTCTGCCTTGCAGATCCCCTCTCAGCTGAACATCTTGGCAATGCATTGTGTGTTTGCTATGCAAGAACCCCAGGAAATGCTGTCCCTGGTACATGAGAGACAAATATCTTTCAAGCCGAGTGTGCAGAAAGGGAATTTAGAGGCAGAAAAGGCAAATAAAGGAAGAGAGAATGAAAGGCAACCAAAGGAAATGGGCTGAGTACAGTTCCTCCTCCCAAGCTGTTGAAGTAGGTATTTAAATCACAGCCCGGTAGCAGGCTGAGCAACACACAGTCAAGATGTTTAATGAGATTAATTTTTATTTTACATATTGCACAGTGTAATGATCTGTAAATTGACTGGTGTAGGCAATGAACCAGAGACAAGCAGATAAGAATTAGATATCACCTGCAGTACATACCTGGAAGCCTAGTCATTGATTTTGTAAATGATAACATGCCCTAAATTGCATCATCTTCAGACTAGACACTGGGATTGATGGGACATTTTACCTTGTTCCTTGCTTTCTCTCCATGCCATATTCTAGAGATGCATTGATATTTTTGTTTTGCATTACCTTTGGAGAGGCAGGCTTGCACACTAACCTGGTTGATGCTGAACTGTCTCCTGAGAAAGGGAAGAGTCTGTCTTCTACACTCTGCAAAAAACAAAAGGTCCCATAAAACCTTGCCTGGATTATTATTGGCAGGGAGTCAGATCCATCAGCCCTGAGGGATGTGGTAACATTTTTTATTTTTTACTTGATTTGTTAAAAATCCCTGCTGTGGATATTAAGAGGAAATCGGCCATAATTCAGGAGCAGTAGTTCTGATGGACACTGAAATGGAAGCTTTCATATTAAAGCCTTAGGAGGCCAACAAGAAAATTGGAAATCTGGAGGTATTGGCTGATGGGCACTATACTTTCATTATAGAGAACACCAAGCTCTATAAACCTCTTGGCGGGAGGGATAAAGGCAGAATCAAAACAGTGACCTTGAGATCAGTGTCAGGCTGGAGAATGGCAGGTTTACAACAGGGGCCACATAAAGGAGAGGAAGAGGAAGCACAGGCCAAGACATCATCTTCAACTTGGACCTTGTTCTGGGCACTCCTGGCCAAAAAATGTCCACATTTATGGCTTCTTCCAGTAAACCAAAACAGATACATAATGTTTTCTTTCCATCCATGCAACTGGAACTCTTATCTCGGTTCTCTTTGCTTTGCATCTTCTCTCCTGCATTATTCTCTCCTCAGCTTTTGTCATTTGGTGCCTTGCCCCATTCCTTCTCCTGGCCAGTGCCCTGCTTTGACCAGATCCCTTTCTGTTTATGTCCCTCCTTTGATTCACCATTCTCCAGTGCAGCAAGGAAAAAGCTATTGGATTCATTTCCAAGACCTGTTTCGACCCATGTCTAGTCCAGCCTATAATTTTAATTAACTTTTAGAGTCAAAGCTCACTTCTTCCTAATCACATTACCAGTTTGTATCACCTCTTTGTTACATTTTCTCACATTTCCTTCTAAGCCTGACCTCAGTCTAAAGACATCATATTGTAGACTCTTATTTGGGTTTGGCTTTGAGGAGCCAAAAGCATATATCATTTGCTAGTTAACCCTGGAGGCAACTGGCTATGATTTATGGGGATGTTGGAACACCCACAGCTCAGCATCCAAAGCCTCTGAGAGCACAGGACAATGTGGGTGTTGGCTCACCATCACCATGTGCTTTTTCATATGTGAACACTGGTTACTTAAACACCCTGCATTCAGGTTTGACAGACTGTAAAGTACTGGAAGTCACAATATCCCCAAAACATTGCTCTTGATGTCTCTCATTTTATGGCATTCTCATCTTTTATAGCAGTGTATGCATGGAGAAGTAATGGTTCAAAAGCTCACCTAAATCATTGGTTTCCAGTTTATGGTCTGCAGAGCCTGGCAAGCCCATGAAAAAACTTCTAAAGAGTCTGCAAAAAAGTGATTGAGAAAAAGAAAATTCATATGTGCCAGACAGCAATCTACATATGTGAAATTCCTAAAGGAGTCTGCACTACTGCTGGAAATTTTTTTAGAGGTCCACAAATCAAAAAAGGTTGAAAAACCACTGACCTAAATCTTCTCTTGCAACAGCAAATGGCCTAGAACTGCAGCAGTATGAGAACTTGGCACTAAGAAATAGCATGACAGCTCAGCAGCACAAAACCTCTGCAACTTCTTACAGATGTAAGTGGAAACAAACAGGACAGACACGTATCTGTTTTGCTTTTGTAAGTATTTGTTCAGGGATTAGTGTTAAAACAGACGTAGAGAACAAAAAGGGCAGCCCACTTGAGTGCTAACTAAGTAATCTTGACCACAGATTACTGTATGCAACAAATCTGGAGATGGATCTATTCCTTATAGAGATTGGTCATTTCAAAGGCCAAACTTTCACTAATTAAAAAAAAAAAAGAATCAGACAAGGACAATCCCTATTAAGGCATCATGTAGTTATTTCAGGAGGTTCTCTGGAAATAAGCTTGTTTCTGTGCTAATTTTTCTTCTGGCAGAACCAATTCAATCTTGGCCTTTTCAAGCTGGTCTTTTACATTTGCTTCAAAATTGGATTTGGGCCTCTGGAGATATCTGATGTCAGCCTTCCTAATGTAGTGTCAACATGAAGACACAAAGAGATAAAAAGTCAGTTGCACTTAGAGATTCCTTTTTCCAGGGTCTAATCTGGATTTTTCACTCTCTTTCACTTTTGCACTCTGGATCACTGCATCTTCTTGTCGTGAGTCACATTAAGCAAGAGGGCAAGAGTGTGCTTAGCCAACCTCCTTGGTTTATAGGCAGGGTCACTAACACAGCTGGAACACATACTTATGCTTCATGATATCACCTCATAAAACGATCACATAGCAGACAAATTTTAAGTGCATATTTGAAAAGCAGAAACTCTGGGGTCAGGGTGGCGCAGACTGGAGGAAGGGCAAATGCAGGCTACAATGAGAAATAATGAGACTCCCTTTGCTGGAGGAAATGGTCAAACATTAGCATTTCAATAGAAGAGGTCAAACCATTTCATCCAATACAGGATGTCATTCCCTGCAGACCAAGTTAATACAACCCATAACATCTGTACTCTGCACCACACTTTTTAAATATGACATCCAAACTGTAGGTTACTCCCCACAAAGACTTATATTATCCCTCCTGCCTCCCTCCCTGGCCCAGCGTGCAGTCTGTGCTCATCTGGATTGTATGAACTAACCTACTAAAAATGGGACACAAAGGAAAAAGAGCAAGAACGCAGAATATCTCAGAGATATTAAGGAGAACTGTGTAGGCACACAGCTCAGGACTTTCATAACACTGACAGAGAAAAACTGAATTATGATTCCTTGGGCAACCTGAGTTCTGGACTTCCCTCACACATATATGACTTTACAACAACAATGGTTGTGTCATTCTTTAGGGCAATAATACACATTATTTATAGACTACGAGTTGATCATTTTCTCAACTAAAACAAGCACCAACAAAGTATTTTCTGCCGTTGCCTGTGAGAGGCTTTAGGTTTCTGTTCTCTTGCAGATGACTTGGAAGCAAAGTGCTTCTCTCTTCTTCTAAAGTGACATAGCCTGTGCGCAGAGCTAACTTAGACAGGACATAGCACTTATGCAAATAACATGACTGCAAATAAAGGCATGGTACACTAAGTAGGATAAATTCGTAATTAAAATCACATATGACTCATAAAATGAAGATATCCAATCCAGGCAGATTCCTAAACTCTTTTCCTGGAAGTGTGAAAATGCTGTGACCAAAAAAAAAAACAAACAAAAAACAAAAACAGAAAACCCCCAAAACAAACAAACACCCACAAAACACAAAAAAACAACCAAAAAACCCCCAACAAAACCAACCAAGAAAGAAACTAACCTCCTCTTCCCCCTGCATTTCCCAATCTGCAGCAGTTTCATGGTCCGAACACCTACAGAGTCAACCTTTTGCTGCAGCTGCCACAGAGCAGAAAGTGAAGCTGCTTTATGTAGTGTCCTGCTTAGCATGTTGTATTTCACAAAGGCACTAGAGAAGGTATTTTGTTCCAGGCCTCATACATGGCAACTGGGACAGGATTTTGGGCCACAGGTAGAACATCATCACTGTGCCATATTGCCTACCTTCTTAAAAAGGTAAGGGAAATCCTCATGTTCAGATGAGCTGTACAGCTGTTCAGTTCTGCAGATCTGTGAATTTGCCTTGATGCTGTTTCTCCTCTGCTTACACCTCTGTGTCATTTAACCCCCCTATTTCACTGTTCCCTCGGCAGTCAGGGCCCAGCAGCACATCCTCCCGTCAGCTCCGCCCTGCACACCAACCAGGAGCGTGTTAAACATTTGATTGGATTCAGCTGGATCTTTCTGCATTGTGGGAAGAGCAGACAAGGATTTGAATAGAGTTCCTGGGTGTTGGTCTGGTTATCCAGATCAATCCCTTGCCAGAAAGAGGAAAAGCAGCATCACGTTTTTCATAGTGCTTTTCTTAAATGACATTTCCTTCCTTCCATTAAGCCAATGTCCAGGGAAGACAAATGAATTGCTTTGTGTATCTAGAGGATCTTTGAAATCCTTGATCTAGGCTAAGTGTGCAAGGATGAGAAAAATAACATGGAGCAGAATGGAGGAAGGAGATTTAAGCACATGAACTTCCAGACTGAAAAAAAAAAAAAAAAGAGCTAGAAAATGGAGGCATGGCACAAGAAAATAACTGAGACATAGGGATGCTCCAAATAACACAGCTGCTAGAGGAGAATAAAACCAACACAAAAGAACCTCACGCAGTAAAGGGAGAGCTGATGTTCAGCAGCACTCAGAAATTTTAATACTGATGTGTAAAATTAAACCATGACAGCAGAACAGGCTTATCTGCAAGCGTCACGTTACTTCCCCTGGGATCACTACCTTCCCACTGGTGCTTCTGTCATCTTCTCCTCCCCCCTCCAAATCTCACTTGACCTGAATTCTCATGATTTGACTCCATAATCCTCTGGTTTCCACTGTATGCACACAAAAGATTATTGTACAAAAGCGAATTCCCAGGGCCTTGGGCTTTGCTTTCCATTTAGTTAAAGAATTATCCTACAGTAGTTTAGGTGCTGGGAAACTTGTCCTGTAGATTATTGCCTACAGGGCAAATGCTGAGGAGGCTGCTAACGAGAGAACAGATGTTCAGTGGCTTATGAGCCTTGCTGAATGTAAATATCTTCAGCACACTGCCTGTCAATAAGCCTCTGCCTAAGAATCTCCAACCTGATGGACAAAATTCACCCCCTGTGTAAATGCATGGGCTTAGGCAGAATTACACTCAGGAAGAAGCTGTTCCTTCATCTGCACTAGAGAGCCAGAGTTTAAAAGCTTGTATAGAAATTGAGACGAAATGTCATGAAAAGTTAATATTTTTTAACAAACCTTGTCTCTTTCCAAGAGAAAATGCAGCTCTTGGATCTGTTATGACACAGCAGGCCTAAAATAAACAGATTTCACTGAGACATTGATATTAGGGGTGAAAGATCTTACAGTGACTGGATCTCTAAAATTTTGCTTGTGTCCATAAAAGGATGTTCTATTTACAGGGCTTCAGTGGTGATGTCTTTCCTGGCAGCAGCAATTTAAGGGGGGTGGGCAGCCCTGGACACCCCTGAGCATCACTGCCAATCCCTGCACACCCCTCCCTGGAACACTACAAGACCTTAGGTGGTCTTCTAGGCAAAACATGGAAAGAATTTAAGCCCCCTCTTACAGTCTTCTGAACACAAACTTTCAGCTACCAAAGCAGTCCATTTGCTCCCCATTCCCTGAGGAGTGACCTCCAGAGCACAGACATGGAGTGAGGGCCATTGCAGCTCATTGATGCTTCTGACTGGCTTTTTTTTTTAATGAGGTTTCTTGACAGAAGACCAAGATATGCAAGGAGGGCACTTGCCCTCAGGCTTTACTCCTTCCAGCCACTCTTCCTGGGGCAAGGGCAGGCTGACCTTGCTCTGCACCTCACTTTTGCCATGGCACAGCTCAGTTGTACCTGCACTGCTGGAAAGCCACGAGCTCTGGCTGGTCAAAGGTTGCCACTTCACTGCTGAAGTTCAGTAGCTGCACTCTGTCCTCAAGTTGCTTGGTACAATTTTCAGAATTCACTAACGAATCCTTCCAGCCAAGCGTGCCAGATCTCCGTGTCTTTGCCAAGTGGTGCTTAAAGTTCCCAGTTATGGCATGACAAGGGCAGGCAGGTGGGCAGGGTCTCTCTTCGTTGAGCCCATGAAACCATGAAGGGGCTGTTTTTTTCTGGGAGCCCTCTGTTACAAGGGCATAACCACAGCCTGAAAAATAAACAAACTTCACCTTGTACAACATTTAACTGAAAAGACTGGCTGGCAAGCTGAAACCTGGGAAACCTGGGTCAGCTACTGAACTATTTTATGATGTGGAACAAATCACTGTGCTTGTGTCATTCCTCTGACCCATCCCAACCAGACTGCCAGCTTTGCACAGACAAGACTTGAGTTTTATTAAACATGTATACTCTACTGAGCACAGTGCAACCCTTGTCTCACCTGAGGCTTCTAGGTGTTCTTGTAGCACACATAATAATAACAATACTTAACAGTTCAATCTCTTATGGTGGTGGGAAGTCCCACAAAAAATATTTAATGTGAGCCTTTGTGTATGTGAGTAGCTGGCATGAAAAGATGCCACAGAAAATACTGTAATTACAATCTATTCTTTTGGAGGTAGACCTTTACTGCTGCAGTGTGATTACCTGTGTGTGGAGAGCACCAGCTCTTCCAGACCACACAGGAGCAGCAGCTACCAGGACAGACACCCCATGCCTGCACCAGGATCACGGGCAGGACCCAACCTGCTGAGCCTCTCTCCTTCCCCTTGCCCTCTCCCTGCAGGCAAACCACAGCTGGCAGAGCTGAGCTACCCCAGCAGAATCCTGGCCAGGATAATAAGGTAAATACTCTGATTCTCACCAGAACTGCCACCATCTATTAATACCTGACCAAAGCCCTCTGCAGCACCTGATGCCCCTGTGGACACTAAACCTGCACCCACCCAGCTGTGCTCGGCACCGGGGGCACAGCAGGGCCACAGCAGCCAGGGTGAAGGTGTGGAGGTAAGAGGAACATCAGCACACAGACCTCCATGGAAATAGAGAACTGTGAGGTACTTCAGTCCCTGCGGAACCTTACTTGGGTTGCACCGTTGTTAGGATGAGGTCTTTAGCAGCTGTAATGTTTTGCTCTTAAGCAAAGCTCCTTGGATGTCTCTGAAGCCCTTTAGTATCCGTGGGGCAAAACAGGATCTATGGCAGGGCTGCACACGACTTACTGGGTTTTGGCAGAACAGCAGAACATTTACTACCCTGCCTTGAGCTTCCACAGTGAAAGGAGTGACCGATTCCAGAGCGAGCGGCCGGGCGGCGCTGGAGCAGGAGCAGGAGCAGGAGCAGGAGCAGGAGCAGGAGCAGGAGCAGGAGCAGGGAGGCGATGCCTCCCGGCTGTCCTTGAGCTCCAGAGGCACTAGATGGCAATGTGGGTCTTCAGCAGCCGTGGGAAGGCAACCTTGGGGGAGCCCGGGGGTGGGTACCCCTGGGCACCCCTGAGCATCCCTGCACGCCCCTCTGCATCCCTCCCGCAAGACCTCAGGCGGTCTCCTAGGCAAGACGTGTTAAAAAATGCTCCTCGGTGGCTGTCATTGCCCTCTGCCTCCAACGACTGCCTCTCTTCCCAGATTGGAATTTATCCGTGTCTGGAAACAAAAGCTGCAGCTCGCGGCAGGGCTGGTTCGTGCTGGCTGCAACACGTGTTCTGGGGACGGGGAGCGTTATATCACTGCCCAGCTTAACCTGCTACTGCTGGGACCCACAATATCCACGGGAAACCAACTGGGGCAGGAAACCTCATCTGCAGGCAGCACATGTGCCAGCAATGCATTTGTGCCCAGGCTGCTGTGAGACCACACACCCTGCAGCCCTGCAGGCAGTGCTGGTAGGGGCACACCAGCCTGGGCACCACCAGGCACTGCCATCACTAGCTACCTTCTGCAGCCTTTCTGCCCAGAAAAGATTAGCATTTCCTTTTCTGAGTACAGAATAATATTTCTGAGAGTTTGTTTCTGGACATTTTATTAATTACCCTCAATCTAGTGATTTTTTTTCTTAAGAAGGGAGCATTTTTCTTAATAAAAACTCACAGACAGAGCCTTTTCTGTGGTTGCCTTTGGATGGAGTTTAATCTAGAAGTCACAGGCATGTTTTTAAGAGGAAATTTTAAAATTAATGACACCCTTAACTTGGCAACACAGATGATCTGCCACTGGGTTTCTGTTTAGTTTTTTTAACCTGCCATATGATGGTATATTTAATATTTCAGTTTCAGAACTAATGGGCTTATCTCGTGTCTTACACCTTACCTCAGTGGTGGAGTGTGTTACACGAGCTGCTTCCTCCAAGCTTGTCATAATTCTGTTGTACTTCTTAGTGTTGCCTCCACTTCGAGTTCCCTGTGCCCATCACACAGATGGAATCAGTGTTTCACAGCAAGAGCTGCACTCCCCAGGACAGGGTGGTGAGCACTGGACTGGCAGTCCACGCACACAAACTCCCCAGCCTGATTTGTGCTGCCTGTTGCACTGGGGACTTACCATTAACTCTCTTGTCATTCCTTGTCTGCTTTAACATGATTGCTTTCAAGATTTCTCTCTCCAGGAAAACATCTGTGTTTTGGATTAGTTTTCCCTAGACAGATTTACTTACCGTTTTTCCACATTAAATCTCCCTATTTTGTTGCTTTCTAGTCTATCTAGGTCCTTTTTCTGTTATTGTTCCTCCAGGTGCATTCAAAAATCTCCCCATTTAGTGGAATCAGCAGAGTGCTCTGGTATCCCAATTTACTCTTTGTATTCGACTATGAATGAATCACACATTCCTGGATGTCCTTCTGTAGCACAGTGCATTCACTTCCTGCAGTCCTTTGTTTACAGTTCATGCTTTTGTCATCTGCATGATTGTGCCAATACCCAAAAGGATTTAAATTACTGTTTCCACCAGACACGTGAAAAAGCTATAAAAACCAGAATAACCCCCCTGATTGTTCTGCTTATCAGCCATAGTTACATTATCTTCTGAACATTACAAGCCTTTCCTCTTAGTATCTGTTTTATTTTATAAAATATAAGCTTGCAGTAACCTCCAGATGACTATTGATTTCTATTTGAAAATTGTTTGGAATTTTACTTTTTACCTTGTTTTCTGACAGTATAATATCAGTTGTCTGTTGCTTAGTTGTAACTAGCAGAAAATATTTCATCTTTTAATTCACGGATATAACACTATAAATAGGCCCATGAAAGAAATAAAAATTTTTGAATGGCAGCAACCTTGTCTCAAAACAGAATAAAATGAACCAGTGAGTGAATTTAGAGAGTGTGCTTTTCTGCCCTTTGTTTTATCCATGTATTGAATTCAGGGTTGAAAGCGTGTGTAGACTGTGTCCCCAAAACACACATCCCCTTGTCAGCATTCCTGTTTTTCATCCAGATATGCTTTTCTTTTTGACCCTCGTGCTCTGAGGTCAAACACTACACAACCTGTCTCGAAAAAACAGCAGAACTGGAGGCTGCTGTAGCTGTGGCAACAACCGGGGCTGTGATGGCCCTGCAGCTCTGCCTTGAACACACGGGGAAGCTCAGGCTGAAGGACGCGCAGGTGGCAGAGCTGCCCAGAGAGCTGTGGCAGTGCAGTGCCAGCGCACCCCAGAGACTGCTGGAAACAGGCCCTGGTTCTGCTCAGCACAGCTCCCCTGGGCCAAGAAGGGAGCAGAGGAAGGAGGCTCAGAGCTAATGTGCTGTGCTCCCCGCTGGGGAAGCAACAAGCAAAGAACAGCTCACTCACGTTATTTTCTACTTTGTGTCCCAGCCTTGCTTCCGGTGAGAGCTACTTCCATTTCCCTCTGCTCTTTTCTCAATACAGAGCCAGATACTCCATCCTGTGCTCACTCTTATTCCTGATAGGTTTGAATTTGAGCACTGCAGTGATTTACTCCAAGGTCTTGTTCTCTCAAGGCATTTCATTGCTCTTTTCTCTTGAATGCACTTGAGAACCAAGACACAGGGACTGTATCCTTCTGATGAGTCACAGTAAGAGGATTTTTACCTCTACAGCTGGCCTATTGACCTATCAGGTCCTCAAAGCAACCAGAGCCAAGACTATACAGGTTTGCAATACTTCTCCTTAAACTCAAGCACTCCATTGCTTCACTGTTACTCCCCCACCACTCCAGCAGGGCTTTTAAAATGTTCCTAAGATTCATTTGTTCATTATTATTTTAAAGGTGAGCACAGGACCAAGCAGCTCAGTTCTCAGTGTGCTTTTTAGATGACGTGGCTAAGCCACTGGTCACACGCTGCCTTCCTCTGCCTGCCACAGACTGTGAATACACCCTTCGTGTGGGGGAGAATGGCAACCTGTACTTAAAGACCTTGCTTATTAGCCTGATACTGATCTTCCAAGCCCCTGTGCTTTGCCTGAAGTCCACTCTCAAGACCCTCCCACCCTTGCCCTCTTTATCTTCACAGAGGATGATGGCAAACTGTGGGCACAGCGGGAGTTGAAGATTCACTGTAATCATTTGCAACAGCAATTAGGAAACGCCTGTGCTCACCTGAAGCCTCCATGGCGTGACAGAGTGTAGCACATGTCCTTCAAATCCCACCCCTGCTCCAGGCTGTGCAAAGTCCTGTAGGATCAGAACTCCCGGCTTGGCACTGCTGACAGGCAGACAAAGGCAGAGAGAGACAGCCCTCCTCCCTCACCCTTATTCAGCTGTCCCTCCTCCTCCTCCCACCTGTGAGCCTTTTGCTGTTAGAGCTTAGTGCATTCAGCTGCCTTCCACCTCCATCATTGCTTTGATAACTGATAGCAGGGAAGGTATTACTTAAAGAATCTGGGTGACTGTTAGCAAAATAAACAGGAGATGAAAGATAAGGCAGTCTCCTTGGTGCGTAATTACCTTAAATGAAGGTCTGTTTGCTAATACTGTTGTTTTGATGTGCTAAATAGCTTGGGCTTAACGCCCCAGCAGATACTAAAACTAACTAACTAATTCCCGATGATGTCATGCCAAGATTACAGAGGCTGGAGAGGCAGGAGTTAGGGGAGGAGTGCTCCCAAATCCCCCGACGTGGCGGGTGGGAGGCTCGTCCTCACAGGCAGCTCTGCTGTCAGCGCAGCAAAACCCCCCAGGTGATGCCCCCAGGCAGGCGAGTGGCTCTCTCCAAGTGACCTCCTGCCTTCCCACCAGCCTGCTCCTGAGGACACGCTGGCAGGCGTGTGCCAAGGAGAGCCCTTTGCGTTCTCTCTGCGGAGCTCTGCAGGGCAGCGGTCGCTCCCCAGTTCTTGCTGCGAGGGGGACACTCTCCCTCCGCTCAGGGCTGGGCTGGAAAAGCTGCAGCTGGTTTGGAGGCAGCCGGGTTACCTGCGTGTGTGCACAGCGTGAGCCGTGTGGGATCGCAGGGTTCCTCTCTTTTATTTGATTGTCTGCCTGGGAGCATCCTCTGACCTATTTATGCCCGCAGTTGTCCCTTGGCCCGTCCCTCGTGCCGAGTGGCACCGCAGGAACAAGGTGCCCTGTGCACATGCTGCACACAGTGGGGCTAATGGAGACTGACAGTGGGCACTGGCTTTTTTAAGGCTGAGAAGTTTCCTGGGGTGTTAACTAATCCCCTAGAGGTGCCATTAGCTTATGATAACCACACCTTTGAAATTGTTTTATTGCTTTAATAATGTGGTGATGATGGAAAACGGGGAACACGCCACATTTATTATTTATGCTGGTAAAAGATGAAAGTTAGCAATTAGAAGCTTTAAACCACAGGTTCAGCAGAACTACATGACTTACATTTATTCGTTTTTGGACTGTGCACCCATCACTGGAATGCCCTTACTGTCCAGGTTTGTTATGTTGAGCTGCCTACAGAAACCATGGCAAAGTGGCAGGGCCAGCACAATTAATGTTGTAAGATGGATACACATCTTACTGCAGGGATGGGTGGAGATTTCCTGGTGGGGAGCTGTTGGAAGTGCAACAGTGCTTTATGATATCTGAACTAATCTTGTGCTATGATAATTCTGTCTTGCTTAAGTGCTTGCAGCCTCTCTGTGCTGTAGTCATGCTGTGGCAGCTGCTGTGTGCATCTGATCCAAACTCGCTGCTTCCCCACACACTTAATTGGCAAAATTGCCACCTATTGTTTATAAAAAAGCGTGGAAAGAGTGAGCAGAATCTTGGTCCCCAAGACTGTAGAGCAGTGGCTCTGCTGCCACACGGCTGGGAATCACACTCTGTCATCTCAAGGCAACACAGAGACGATGTATGTTGTACCATATGTGTTGTGACATCTACATCTGGATGGAGCAGCTCTAGTGAAATAAAAGAAGCTGGTGCAGCTCGAGGTAGAGCACAACATCAGGCCCTTCAAGGCTGCCGTGCTTCCAAAGTGTGTGTTTTTAACCTGAGCACCCAGAGAAAGGCACCAACACCCCAGCAGGACTGAAGGGAAAGGAAGGAAAGTTAGGCTTGTTGTAAAAGAAACGTGCCAAGACAGCATATGTCCATCCTTGGAGCTGTAATGGAAGCGATTTCACTAATCTGCCTTGCAGCCCACTTTCTTATTCTGTGTGATCCTTCTGTGAGCCTGCAAGCTCGTTTGATCGCTTCACCTCAGGATCAAATAAGGAGAGGGCTGACTGGCTGTTTTATCTGCAGTTGGCAGAAAATGGAGGTGAGGGAGAGCAAGCGAGTTTCTATTAAGAATAGAGAGATTAATGCACCCAAATTTAATTGGAATTGCATGAGCAGGCAAGAGGTGTCAAGCTCTGAGTTCATGCATAGATTGTGTGGGTGTCCTATGTACTACATTTTGAACATCAGCAGCATGACTATCTCTGCCTTGTACTTTGGTACTTGCTATGAGCTTTCATGTTGGTTAGTGATGTTGTACATCCTTATTTCCACTGTACCTCCTTCTGCCCTTTGCCTCATTGCACAACATCACTCCCACTGACGGGCTGTGTGCAGGCAGAGGTGACCCAGGACCTTGTCCATGGCTTGGTTTCTCCTTGGCTCCAACATCCTCAATGTTATCAGTGTCACACCCATGCCCTTACCACAGCCCTTCCCTGATGCAAACCCTGAAGCAAACCTAGGCCAGCTGCAGGTCTTGTCCAAAGCCTGGTGTTGTGAGTGAGCAATGCTGGGATGCAGGGCAAAGTGGGACCCCTGAATTCATTAACATGTTCCTAATGACCATGGGCACTCTTACACCAGTGTGTTGTTAATTGGGATCCATGTTTCTCCTTTGGAAGGCTGGTTCAATGGTTTTACCCAGGAAGGTTGCACTTGCATCAGTCACAGGCACCCACATCACCCAGGCAAGAAGCAGCCCCGTACACAGCCTGAGTTCCCAGCCTGCATCCCCCACCTGACAAGGTCTCACTTTGCGGGATGTGCTGCACTTTGTGGGTGTCTCTTTTTCTCCAACCAAAGTCCTCGTGGCTGCACATGCCTTCCTGAAGAAATGCCACATGATTCCAGGCAGGCTGCTGAGGGGTTGAAGCAGGTGCAGTCAGCACTGCGAGCGGGGGCTGCTGCCACTGACAGAGTGAAGTGGGTTTAGGCCCATCCGGTGCCTTCTCACATGAACACCACCCTTTGACAAAGCCCATGCTCTTGGTTCAGGTCGTTCCTGTAAGGCTGGAGCTCAGCAATGGCAATGGGCTAAGCCTGGCCTGGGCATGGGCTTTGTTTCTTCTCCTCAAGGCTGCTGCCAGCCTTGGCCGTGCTCAGGGACCCTCACTCGCAGGATTGTGCTGTGCTAGGAAAAATGTTTCTGGCTCTTCTCATGTGTATTTGGGGCAGAAAGAAGGTGTAGTTTAGATTAGAGCACTGCAGCTTTATCAGTGTTTATCAGTGTAGGAGTTCTGCTCCGTGTAGCATAACAGCCTCAAGTCCTTTTAAACCCTGACATCAATATGTGGTGATAAGATAACACTGGTTATCCTGTACTGGTTGCTCTAGATAAGATAAACCCTTTTATGCTTTAAAACAGGACTCAAAGTTTCTGCTATGTTTTCTTTTCCTTTTAATGTAGCAAACTCCAGAAACATTTTATTTCTAAGGGAGTTGTATTTGTTAAGAGCAGATAAAAACAGTACATATCATAAATAAGACTTTCCAAACTTGCCTAAGAAGCATGAAACATTTTCTTTCAAAGGCTAAATAGAAATGAACTAGTAGGAGGTAGATTTCAATATCTTAGAAATTTGTTGGATTAATTAGAAGCTAAAATTATTCCAAGTAAATGGTCATGCCTACATTTTTTTCATCAGAAGTGTGTCCACACAGTGATATTGCAGCAACACTGGATGTTAATTTTAAGGTGGTTACTTTTAATTAACATGAAATAACTTCTATAGAAATATTGCTTGAGACAGCAGTATTTTGCATTTAAAGCTGGGACAGAATATCTCTGTACAAGCCAGTATATCCATTAATCTACAGCACTGACTCTTCAAGTAGAGACTATATCTTCTGAGAATTTAGACATATCCATTCATTAGTGAGTTAAAATTAATAACTAGGTCCTTTATGAAATTTAGCACTTTAGTCTTGTTTGTCCCAAATGATTTTAACAATGGAGTAACAGACTCTTCACATTTTCTGTATAATTAAAATTAATTGAAATGATGTGCATTAGTTGTAATTAAGCTATGCAGCTAAGAGTGGTTGTATCTAATTGCTATGATTATATAGGCTACAAACAAGCTAAAGGAATGAAAGTGGAGTTACTGTGACAGGAGAACTCAGGCTCTCACCACCTTCCTGTGACTGATGGTCTGCACAAGGGAAAGGATGTCTCTGGGATGAGGCAGTGCTCCAGGAGCAGGATATGCTTTGGCAGCTGAGCTGGCTCAGCTGGCCCAGTTTTTAAGCTCATTCTAGTGCCCCAAACCCGATCATTTAAGGTTGCCATTGCACCCTTTGTTCAGCTTTAGTGTAGCACTAGTGGGGGGGAGGAATTGCAATGGGAATGCAGCCCCTGTAAAGCACAGCAGCCTTTGGTGCAGTGTCTGGCACAGCCCATAAATCACTGCATTAGCTGCAAATTTAGCTCCATGTTCACCAATTCAGCCCAGTTACATCAGACATCCCCTTACCCCAGCACCAGCTGCCCCTCAGGAGCTGTACAGCTCACAGAAGGTGACCCTGGAACAGTGATAGAAAACCCCTGGTTTTAACTCTGATGATTTCCATGTCCCTGTGGAAATGTTTTGTGGCTGCAAAGCACCTCTGGGCCACTTTGTCCAGCTGCTTCACACCAAAACTGCCCACAGCAGTGCTACAAAGGGGAAAGCAAACCAAACAAAACACCCCCTCCCTGCTCCATTAGCTCAGGAAGGCTCAGTTTGATGTAATCAGGCCTAAACCACAAATCTGTGGTCATTCTGTAGGTCACTGCAGGGTCAGGCTGAGGTTGCTGGGGATGTCAGACCCATGCAATCGCTTTTTGTGTGTGTGTGTGTGTGCTCTGCTTAAGCTTTCTGAGCAGTGTCTTGAAAGTGCAGCTCAAATTGTGGGTTTCTACATTCATAATGCATGGTCTGGGGAATAACAAGTGCCTTATATTATAATTTATTTTAGGGTTGGTTTTTTTGTTTGTTTGTTTGTTTGGGTTTTTTTGCTTTTCACCGCCCTGGGAATATTGAACTTCATTTCATGGAAAACCCAGGGAAAAAATGGGCTTATTCCCATGCCAGAAAAGCCTACAAACAAAGATTTTGAAGAGATGCTGTTGTAATCTGCCCTCTCGCCACCTGCAGCTGGCTTGTGCATGACAGGCCCCAGAATGCAGGGCTGTGTCGTGTCTTGCGGGGTGTTAGAAAAATGAACATTTCAGCGAGGTTCCAGCCTCTCCAGCACACGGGAGTGGGAGGGACATGGCTTAGCTTTGCCAGCTGTTCACGTGCCACCCCCACCACAAAGCAAAACAGCCCCCAGAGCACTCCCTGGTGCACCAGCAGATGCAAAAGCCTGTGCTCAATGCACAGCAGGCAACAAAGAATTATAAACAGCCCAAATTTCCCTCCTTAGAGTGCATTGGGAATGACTGACAGGGCTGCCAAGCAAAGCCTCTCAGAATGTACAGCACATGGAAACCTTCCCGCTAATTAGTGGGAGATGGTCCTTTGGGCAAGTGATCCCAGAGTCTCTCTCCCACCCTGTGTCTGTCCCTAACTCAGGGCTGGTCTCTGCCAAGGAAGCTCTGTTTATTCCCATGCTCCAAACACTCCAGAGGAGGATGTAACCTTCAGTCATCCACTTTGGCCAAAACCTTTTGGCATGCTTTGTTCTGCTTCTCCATAAAATCCCAAGAATCCAGTTTTTGCAGTGCTGTTTCATAGCCCAACATTGCAATATCAGTTTTATCCTGCAAAGGCTCAGCTGTCTACCTTCAGGCTTAGCAATCTGATTGCAAGAAGATATTTATTTGCACAGAAGTGTAAATTAGTGACCCTCTCTCACACAGATGTGGCAATCTGGCTGACTTCCCTCTTATCATTTCTTTGATAATCTGCATCCTGTGAAATTTAGGGTAGAGATTTAGGCAGCCCAGGGTAACCACATGGCCCATGTGTGCCAGCACTAAAGGAGCTGCACCAGTATTATGGTGGGGAAGCAGAGCCTTTAAAAAAAAATCAACCCAAAAACCCCTCTCAGGATGGACAGACCACAATATTTGTTGGGAGTGGGTGGAACAGTGCAGGAAAATGAGAGGATAATATTTTGGACCACTAGTCAGGAGCCTGGGGACCAGCTATAGCAAATAAAAACTCTACATAATTTAGTCAAGGAAATTCAGCTAAAAAAAATTAGAAGTTTCATTTTTTTTTTCAATGTAATAACTTTTTACTCCATTTAATCTCCAGTTCAGCCAGCTGAACAGATAATAGAAAAGTACCATGAGCTAGGGAATAATCAGAACTGAGGGAGAGGAGAGAAAAAAAATCCTCAGAAACATCCAGGCATGTTCACAAACAAGAGTCATCCCAGATACCAGAGAAACCAGGAAGCAAGTAAATCAGGACAAAACTAGATCTTCTTACCCCATCCCAGGAAACACAAGGAACCTGCTGTGCACTTCCATCTGGCAGCAGTGCAGACCAGCACAGGAGCTGTGCACACAAGATTCCATCAGCAACCCCCTGGCTTGCAGGCTCAGTGACATCCAGTCTCCAGCTATTGCTGTGGGGGAGATCGAGTCACAAACTCACCAATGGGTTTTATTTTAATTTTAATTTATTTTTTCTGTTTTAAAATTAAAATACTAACTTCTCTACAACTTGTGGCTGTACTCCTCTGACACCTTTGCTAATAAATATCTTGGAATGGACAATGACTAAAAAGAAAACCCCAGCACTTGCCTCCCAGTTGCTCCTATTGTGTACTCATTTAGTATTGGATAGCAATTTTTTTTTTTTTCAAAGAAGTAGCTTTGATTAATGCTCTTTAAAGGCTGTATGGTGTTTTTGCTCCTTAAAGAATTTCACCTGAACAATGTAGTTTTTCAACATACCCTAGTTAAGATGTTTGGACCTTTGGTATCCAGGGTTTCTACAAACAAATAGTTCCTATCTTCCTCGTGATACTTCCTTATCCTCCTCAAAACACTGAACACATCTTAAGAGTAATCAAGAAGCCACAGCAACTGCTCCTGGCAGGAAGCTGCCAAGCTGTTATCCAGAAGCCTGACCAGCATTATTTGGAACAGATGCTCTTTCAGCTTTGTAATTTTCAGCCAAAACCAATGGCAGTAAGTGAAAGTAAAGCTGTGGGTCAAAGGAAGGCTAAAATTGTATGAGAATCACATGAAAATATTTTTTATTTCATACATCCTCTCATTTACAGCACATGCTTCTGAACTGGTCTGTGAACACTAAAGCTGCAGGTTTGACCTTCATGTCTGTGACCTGGACTTGCCAACAGCTGAGACTCACGGGGAGCACAGGGTCACATCCTGCTGGAGCCCTGGGCACAGACTCACTGGGAGCACAGGG
>NW_020884906.1:1384354-1499072 GCF_003945725.1 Corapipo altera
TCACATCCTGCTGGAGCCCTGGGCACAGACTCACTGGGAGCACAGGGTCACATCCTGCTGGAGCCCTGGGCACAGACTCACTGGGAGCACAAGGTCACATCCTGCTGGAGCACAGGCTGTGCCCCAGGAGGAAGCCCCTGTGCCTCTCTGACCTGGGGAGATGGGTCAGACCCGAGGCTCTGTTCTCCCTGTAACCCCTCCCAGCCCCTGGGGAGGCACTGCCTGGCCCTGGGGCTGAGCAGAGGGGTCACTGCAGCCAGCAGTGTCTGCCTGGGTAAAACCTTCACCCTCTCCATGAGCCAAGAGCAGGCACAGATGCAGGCAGAGGTGTCACCCTGCTCACCTGCCCAGCCATCCCAGCCCCCAGGGCTCCTGTGTCCCATCCTCAGGGGCTCCCAGGGCTGCCCAGCACAGGGCACAGCACAAGGGCTGCAAAGCAGAGCAAAGCTTTCAGTCACTAGGACCAGGCAGGCAAACTGTGCTCTCCCCAGCTGTGTGAAGGGTCCACTGGGCTCATGCTGTTCCTTCCTTTGCTAGGCAAGCTCAGTTTAACAGAGCTCAAGAAACAAGCAGGTCTCAGGAAATAAATGTTTTCAGTCTCTCTTTTTTATTGCCTGTAAAATAGCAGGAGGCTTTCAAAGCAACAGCAAATCCTGTTAAAAAAAGTAGAGAAAATTAAAGAAATGTTTCTTGTCTCAGATCCAGCCCTTTTCACCTTAACTTTCCATCATGGTACATAAAATTTTGTATGTTTTGGCAGAGCAGAGAAATAACTTTTCCCCCTTCTCTTCCTTGCACAGCCCAGGAGCTCTGAGTGAGCTTTAAACCAGTTTTGCACAAACACAGAACAGCCAAATAATAGAGCAAGAAAACAGCATTAAACTTTGTAGACAATCAACTTTATTCTGTGCACAGCAGCTAGTTTCTCCTGCTCTCAGCAGAAATAAAAAATTTACAAGTGTTCTGGGAAAACATTAAAAACCAAACACATCCAGACAAAGTCTAGTGCAAACTACTTGGAAATAGATCTGTGCATCACCTCCTGAAAGGCTCATTCCAGCTGTGCTGCTGTAGCCAAGCTGGTGGCGGCCAAAACAGATACACCCTGTGAGTTCAGGATAGGATTTGAGGGTTGAGATTTGGGTACCAGTCATCCGTGTCTCCCAGAGAGGCAGTCACAGTTCTCTGCTGGTGAGAATCTCCTCATCAAAGAGGTTTTCTGCTTCTTTCCTTGCACACTGCCACAGAGCAAGGATGCCTACGTATTTGGGAGAAATGGAACCTCCCAGCACCAGGAGGAAAAAATCCAGCTACTGCAGAGAAGGGATCAAAGATAAGAGGGTAGGATGCATTCACAGGCACACACCCCAGCCCTTTCCACAGGGACCACATTAGGTTTGCTGTACACTGTTATTGCACTGAATGTCATCTTCCAAGCATAGCAAATAACATTTTCATAAAGCACTGCTTTTAATCAAGCACAACCCTCACATCCCCAAAGGAGCTATCTGGAGTCTATCCCTTTTCTCTACTGTTCTTTTTTGCCCCCTTTTAACTCCTTCCCTCAGAGGCTTGTGCCTCCAGCAAGGAGGGCTCCATGTGGTTCCCTTCGGAGCTCATTAACACGAGTCCATCCATCAGGCCACGAGTCTGAGTGCGTGGTGCCAGGATCCCAGGGGGCCCTGCACAGGGCCTGAGCACAGGGCTGGGCTGTCACACAGCAGAGCATTAATAACCCCGGTGCTTACGTGGAAACACAGTGTGGTACCTGATTATACAGCCCCTGCATGCTGGGACACTTAAGCAGGATGCCAGTCTTGATGGAGCAGTGGGATCCAGCAAGCCTCGTACTTAGCCGGTATATTAAAAACACTAATTATACTTCAGTGTCATCCAAACAGAGTGGGTTATTTGCATACCCAGTCACTGTTGCAGCTGGGGTCTGGTTTGAAACTGCCTAAAATGCATTTCAGAACATCAAAATAATACTTTCATTACAACAGTACTGGTGACCAGTCCCTTCCCAAGCCCCAGCTCCATGACCTCCTCTGTGATCACCAGTTGACTGGTGAGCAGCTTGTGTGGGTGAGTGAGACCATCTTCCCAGAGTCAGATGGTTATTTCCTGCATGGCAGATGCTTTCCACCCAACACAAAGAGAAAAGCCTTCCAAGTATATTTGCTTCTGTAGCAAACTAATGTTTGGGGCAAAGGGTCGAATCCCTTTTCATGCACAGTTTGTAGAGCCACCGGTACAGAGCATAGGACTGGTGGCTGCTCAGAGTAGCCAAGGAGCACTGATATAAGCACATTTTTACCTAAACATGTAGCACTGCTGGTCAGATTTACCTGCCCTCATGGCTGGCTCCAGGCAGAACCCTTGGATCCTCGGATCTTGGAGCAGGACGACTGATCAGAAATGTAGGAGACTGAAGCCTTTTGCTCTCAGGTGCAAATGGCTCATTATGGCCTTTTTCAGACGGTGCTGATGAGAGGAATCATTCTTCATTGATGAGAAATCCTGCATTTTCTTCTCCTGGAGAACACAGCTTTGTTCCCTTCCCCATTTAATAACGCACAATTTATCAGGCTAAATTGGTGAGCCTGGTAGCAAGTGATTCAAATCAGCTTCAGCGGCTATGAGCAATCACATGTACTTGAAGAAACCCACTTATACCACTTTCTGCAAAACCTGAGGAAAGCTGGCTATGAATGCACTACTGCAGCCTATTAATGCTCAAGAAAACCCATTTAAATGAACCTCTAATGGCTGATTGAGACTTCTATAATGAAACCCCATAAAGAGTCAGCTCCTTCCTTCAGGCTGGGCAGGCCAAGTGCCTCCCAGCTCTCCCTGTCTCTCTTGTTAGGTGTGGGTAGGAAAAGCAAATGCATGGAAGGACAACTGTGTTGTGGGCACAGAAAGGAGGGAAGGCTCCTGGCTTTTCAAGGGATGACACTCTCAGCCTCACCAAGAAGGTCACAGAGCAGTGAGTCTCAACTGTGTCTGCTGATACTGCAGGAAAGAGTTTATCTGTGGTGGTCACTGTGCTCCGAAGCGCTGCTCACACCTTTCCCCTGCACAGAGCACAAGTGAGAAAGAGCTCCTGTTCACTCCCCATCCCTATAAGTGCTTTCAGGCTCCTGATGCTTCCCAGGTGCCTCTGTTCTGGGCAGATTGGCCTTGCCAGCAGCTGGGGGGTTTGGTTTGCCAGGCACTGTGCCTGTGGGCAGCTGGCAGTGGGATCTGGAAAGCCTGGGTGCAGCATGAGCCTCCTCCCAAGTCTGGTCTTCCTGAGCCCCCTGCCTGGGCAACAACCAGCCCCGGTGGTCCCGGAGGACTCACATCACCCTGCTGGAGCTGTGGGTGGTCACCAGGACAGAGATGGGGCACTGTGATCAGTGTGCCGGGTCCTAGAGCCTGCAAAGGCCGCGGCTGCCTCTGGAAAAAGGGGACTGTCCTTCCATCCCTGCTTTTGTAGTAGCAACTGCTGCACCGAGATAAAAGCTTTTGTTTGCCTTTTTTCTCCTACATTCCTAATCTCCCTCTGTGCTGGTCTCCCCTATAGTCCATCAAGCACTTTTAATCTCTAATTGCATATGACTGATGAGCCTGAACTCCATACACAGTGTTGCCAAGAACCACTTTTTTCGGAGCCTGCTTTAGCTCTTTAGGCCAGTCATAACACACTGCAGGACCATTTAGAGTTTATAGTTTGTATACATAACACCCTGGGAGTACCAGAAGGTGGTTTATCCAAACAGAAAAGAATTGAGATGAATGAATGCAGAAATGACTTTTGGCCAGGAAATACTTTAATTTTAATTAGGGGGGAAGGGGGCGAGAGAGGAATGAAGAGGCTTTCTTCTCTCACAAAAGACAAGACTAATGAGTTTACAGCTGCAGGCGCTGACCTTGGAGCATCCCGAATAATGCTAGTGCTGAAATGTTTGGATGTGATGTTAGACCTGATAACCTTGCTTCTAAAAGGAAGAAATAAAGGGAAATGGCTGAATGGGGAGGGGTTCATTTCACAGGGATGTAGGGACGTATTTATTTATTTTTCCCCCTCTCACGTTCCCGCTCAGCTCCTTTGGGGGCACAGTGGCTCCCCCAGCTGCTGAGCCTCGCATGGGCCTCATCTGCTCTGCATGAGCCCGGTCAGGCAGTTTTCCTGCGTTTAGGATCCTCCCTCATCCCAGAGCCGCTCTTGCAAGTCCCCACCTGTCTGGAGCCTGTGGCTAGAGGGAACGGGGTGCCAGGGCCAAGGGGAGCCCCGTGCACATCTTCATGTGCCACCCGAGCACGAGGGAAGATGCAGCCGGGGCTTCTGAGGCAGTGCCTTGAAATAGGCTGAAAGCCTGGAATTACCCACGGATGGCAAGGGGGTCGTCTTGGTCACTGGCTTGTGACGTCTTAGCTCGTGCCAGCACCCACTGCAGCGCTGGGCTCACAGTTGTCCCCATCCCAGGAGGCTCTTGCCCCTGCCCTGGCAGTGTCACAGCAGGTCCCCTGTCCAGGTGAGGAGCGGGACAGGAGCCACCATCCCGCTGGGCTGGGAGCTGACACCAGTTGGCAGTGGGGTCTTCCTGGGGCACATACTGGGGCAGCAGTAGCATGTCCCTTAACAGCCCTGGCCTGCTGGGCTCCCCCTCCTGCCTGGGGACATGGCCACAGGGGTGATCCGGGCTGATCTTGTACCTCCATCCCTTGGCAAAGGGTGTGGCTGTCACATCTTCCAAAAACTGCAGAGCTGCTGCTCCCACCTCCCTGCCCAGCCTGTTCCTTCTGGGCTGGGGACATTGGCCACAGTCTCCCAGCAGCCTCCAGGCACCCTGGCATCTCCTTCCTCCCCTGGAGCTCTTTCTGTGGCCCTGTAAAGCATCATCCTTGGATCCTCCCACGGGTGCTGCCACACCACAGCCACAGTGATTGTTAAACTCTTGCACTGCTGTGAGCTGCTGTGGCTGTGAAGGCAGCTTTGCCTCCAGGGGACCAGCACCCCCTGCCCTGTGAGCTGGCAGCCAGACTGGCTGGAACAATAGTGCAAGTTAGTGGAGCAAAACAACCATCGGTGTTTCCTATTAAAAGTATTTTTATGATGATGATGATTATTAATATTATATAGGGGCTGTAATTTTCTTCCGACTCACTCCAACATCTCACAAAATAAACAGTTGCTGTATTATCCCCTTGTAAATGAGACCACAGGATTGTAAACTTTAATTTGTTACTTTTGGCTGCTCTCAGGTTTGGCAGACAATTAAACCAATTCATTAGTTCACAGAGGCACATTTTTGGCCATGTCTGGCAGCGTGAAGTCATCCAGTGAACACATTGGAGACAGGGTGCGGAAAAACTGTTCAGTGCCTTTGCCACAGGATCTGTCAGTGACGGTCCAGACAGGCTGGGGTGGCTTTTGCAGACCCAGGTGGGGGGGGATCTGCTTCCTCCTGTCACTCTGCTGTGCCCTGGGCATGGGCCATTGGCAATCCAGTGCCCCGATGTGTTGGTATTGACTATCTGACCAGAAAGTAGTTATGTCGTGCCTGAGGCTTAACCTTTACATTCTGCAGAGTTGGACTAGTGAAACTCCATAGGACATGGCAGAAAACGCTGAGCTCTTGGAAAGGCTGATCTGGCTGAGCGTGACCTCCAGAGCCAGCCCCAGCAGCTGAATTAATTCCTTCAATAGCTGGGCTGCTTTCAATCCCTGCTTTCCCAGCTGCAGATGCATGGCTAGCCTGCAGAGCCCCGTGACAGCAGTGCACAGCTTTTAGGCTTTTCAGGGCCACCAGTGGTATGTGCTGAGAGGTAAGGTGGGTTTCTTTGAAATGGAAGCCATAACAGTATGTTTTATGGCACTACCACCTCCCCTGACCAAAGGGCCTTTGTGCAAATCACCCCTCAGATGAGGTTCCCTTGTCAGACATTTTTCACTCTCAGTACTTTCTTAGATGTCCATTAACAAACCAAAAATCCCGAACCACCTCAGTTTTGGAAAAAGCCCCATAAAATTAATCCCTTTTCCTTTGTTCCCTCCACAGGAGGAGGCTTTTTTATAGCACTCAAAAATAAAGAGTTTTGAATAATGAAACCTGAAAGCTTCCCCAAACTAGTTCCCCCGTGCTGCGTTTCTCACTGGCCAGCACTTTGAGTTTGGATTTGCAGAGTTCTTCTGCTTTGCAATTTCCTCTGAGTGATCCCACCACCTCCAGCGTGCCTGGGGAGCATCGCTGGGCTCTGGTTCTCCATCGGCTGGGAATGCTGGAGAGAAGGGGAGGCTGCGGTAGGGAGAGGAGCATTTTTGAAAAGCTGGTCACTTCCTTCAGCGTCTTGACTTGTTTTTCCTTTTCCTGAAATAATAATAATATTTATTAACAAAAGTGTTTGGATAGAACTGTGAGCAAATGCTGCAGAAGAGTTAATTTCAACTTTGTATGTTACAACAACAACTCTGGAGAGCAGCTGCAGGACCCTGCCTGCCCCCGCTGAGCAGTGCTTTTCTTCCAGGGTTCCTCCTGCCACTGGTGTGGGGTGTGAGCTGGGCCCTCGGCTCCTTTGGGTGTCAAACACATCCTCTGCTCCCCACCCTGCCATGGAGGGCGATGGAGGCCTTCACCCCGCTGCGGGCAGCTGCAGTTCGCTGCGTGAGCTCCTATCAGGAGCCGGAGGAGGAGGATGAAGCTGGCTGGGTTTTGAGTAGAAAAATAAGCCCTGTATTTTTCTCCTTTCAGCTGTTTATCAAGGCTCGGGCAAAGGGCCTGACACGGCCGGCGCAGCCGTGATGTGTGTGACACACGGGCCGGTAATGAGGGACCTGCTGCTGAACGGCCAATTGAGCAGCGGAGCTGCCTGGCGGGAGGGACGGCGGGGGTATCTCTATTTTGACACATCCTCGCTGAGTGAGGAAGAGAACAAGCAGAAAATGGCTGATGATAAATGCAGCAATTAGGGAAGCTTAATGGAGCAGAAGGTTTTTTGTGAGAAGACAAAGAAATTGCCGGGCCGACACCTGCAAGGAGGTCCCAGCCGCTGCGAGGGAGCCTCCAGCTGTGCTGCAGCAGCAGGGGCTGGGATGAGGGGAGACGACCTTTATACTTCACACACGCATCCCTCAAAGGCCTTGGAAAAATATTTTCCAAGTTAAACTTCAAAACATCATTTGATTTTTCTTTTCCCCCATTATGTTCAGAAACGGGAGCCTGTAATTTAGGCCTGCTTGCAGCCTTCCCCCGCTCCCTGCTTTTCATTCTGCTTCACATAATACCCTGCGCTGCTGGGAAAGGCGTTTTCCTGACAAAGTATTGATCTCGGTGGTATGAAAGAGCTGGGGCCTCAGCAGGGGGGTGCCATCTCGCTGGGCACAGATGGACATGAAGGAGATGCCCTGGACACGGCTGCCGTGCCCACAGTGACGCCCTGTTAAAGGCTGAGCCCGGCGCCTGCCCCATTATCTCCAAAGCACCATGTTCCTGAGCTAAGCCCTGGGCTACCACCTCCCCAGGATTTGGACAAACGTGCTGAATTTGCTTGCCAAAGCCCCATTTTTCTTTATTTCCTTAGGCTCATGCAGAGCAGAGGGGCACCAAGAAGCACTGGGCAGAGCTCTGTAAGGGGTGCTGGCGTGGGGATGCCCAGGTTTTGGCGATGGGCGATGCCATTTTGGTCTCTCACAAGACCATTACCAAAATTCCCCAACACTGCAATGCAACTGTTTTCCTAAGACTTTGGCAAAAAGGAATCTCCTGAAGGATGTAAGGGAAAGGTTTCCCTTTTTTGCTTGGCACAAGCCAAAGAAAACACCCTGTTTTCCCCACCGCCGAAGGCTTCCCGGCTCCAGCCTGAGCTGCACACCCCTGCTCTACCTCTGCTCCCACTCTGGCACTTGCTGGCCTGTCCAAAGCACAGCTGGTGTGTCTCACTCTTCCCTAAGCTCTCAGGATATTGCATTCCTGACTAGTTGGCTTCTTGTCTTTCCCTCCTCTGGGCCAGGGTGATGTTGGCGCTGCAGACCTGGCGGTGGAAGCTCAGCCTGCTGCCGAGTCCTTGGGCTCCCTGCACCAACCCTCTGTCTAACTCGAGGTCACCAATAGCTAACTCTAAATATTTATGGTATGGACACGAATGGACAATTCCAACATGCTTATTTTAGGCAATAAAGCTGGCTTTTTAGGGAAGCACTAGAACTTTTTGTCAAGGAACAGTTAATATTTTTGACAAGTGATCTGAGGGTTCATTACAGCTTTACAGACTGGCTTTTTCCCTCACTCCATGATATCCTGGCTATTTGTTTATTTTATTGACTGGTCCAAGACTGGCCCCCATTAACTGAGGTGGCTGCACACATCTCCATCCATGAGCTGCATTGGCCCATGGCATTTTGGACAAAAATAATGCAAGTGCATGCACTAGTCTCCCTCCTTATGGCTTCCTAAGCATCTTTTTAAAAGCAGGTTGCCTAAGGCAAGCAATGAGCCTTCCAAATCCCATCCTCTTCCTCCCGCCATCATTTGTTTGCTAAATTCCACCCTTCCTCTGTGACTGAGGGAAGTCTCTAGGGAGACAGCCAAAAGTCGAATAAAAATGGTAAAAACGGCACAAAATGAAAGCTGAACAGTGGTAAAAATGCCTAAAACCCAGGAAGTCCTTCTGTATCAGTTCTTTTAGCAGAAGGCAGCTCAGCTGGGGTGGCTTAAAGGAATAAGGCTGAATTAATTAGTTTCTCTGTTTAGGTAATAATACCATTAATCACGATGAACCATTTTGTGAGAAGGCTGATACTCGACGCCGTGTAATTCCACAGGAATCCCACTGTAGTGCAGCATTATTGATGGGTCATCCTCCGCAGGCGTGAGAGCAATGCCTCCTAATACAGCAACTGGCAAACCGCTGATTTTCTTTTAATATTCAGACCACCACCACATCAGTCATGATGAATTCTTCTGGCACCGGGGTGGTTGCAATAAGCAATCCTTCAGGAATGCCAGGGGAGCATGGCATTGATTTAATGCTCACTTTTTAAATCGTACACAGACCAAATGCTTCCAAAAGGTACGGTTCATTTTCGTTTTTGTTTTTTTTTTCTGAAGTGTGCAGTAACAACCTCCTTGGTCACACTTACCCACATCAGGAAGGTGCAGCTATGGACTCTAACAGAGGTTAGGGAGGCTCATTTATGCAGGTCCATGTTAGTGGTGGTGTCAGGAAAGATCCCATGTTGGACACTGGCACTGGGAGAATTACAACCCCCCTGAGCCAGCATTAGGAATATCTTTCTGCTGAGTCCAACACGCTTTTCACATCCACCATGTGTTCTATGTTCCTCCAATTTCAGCTGGGAGAGCAGGTGCTGATTTTTAATGCCTATTTTGTTTTAAGCCTCCTTTCATGAGATTAAGGACCCTGCTATTTTATTTCATTTTATTTTTTTATGCTCAGTAATTTAGTCACACGCAAACTCACAACCAGAAGCTGTAACATGCTGTTAAAGCACAGTCGCCCACCGTTAAATCAGTCCCTGAGCACGAGGGGGGCTTGGGGCACTGTTCCATCCCCCTGCAGATGGCTGCTCTCAGCCTATGGGAAAAGCTGGGGAAGCAAATGGGGAAGGCAAGTGGAGAACAGCGCTCGAGGCGAGAACCTTCCCGGAGCGATGCCGGCAGCGCGATCCCTTCAAACGAGCTGCTGCACAGGGGCTCTGCTTCCTTTTCTGTCCTTCTTCCCCCCTGGCAGCAGACATGGGAGCAGCCCACGGTGTGCAGAGCCTGAGGTGCCCCAGTGTCGTGGGGTGAGAAGCTGCAGAGCCAGGGGAGCACTGCCCCACTCCCCAAATCCTGATCGCCACAGCGGCGGCCTCCGGGCATCCGATGGGCCACGGTCCTTCTGCCGGGAAAGATTCACAAGCAGAACCAAAAATCCCTCTCCCAGCACCAGGGAAAAAAGATTCTCAAGCAGAACCAAAACCCCTCTCCCAGCACCAGCCCCTCCTGCCAGCTGCCTCCTCCCAGCCGTCAATAAACCATTAGCCTCGAGTCAACAGCGCTGGCTACGACACACAAACACTCAACTGCCTTTTTCATCCAAAATCAATGTTGTATTTATCTTCATTGATCTACAAGGAAACTGAATGTTTAAAATTACAGGGGGTGCAGGGGGGAGGATGGGGAGGGGGGGGAAACAAGAGTTACAGAGCCAAGAAAATAGTAGCGGATGGCTGAATTAACTAGAGAGAAAAAGCCCAGGATATATAAAACATGGACACTGAAAAATAAAATAAGGGAAGGGGGGATGGTACAGCAAGTAAAACATGGCAAAATTTACATATGGATGAAAAGTAAAATTGGAAATAAAAAATAAATCATGCCAAAAAGCAGTTCAAGGCAGAACCACACTGAAACAAACATTTGCTTATGGTCTTCATGTACTATAGATAATATATCAGAATTTCTTTTTTTTTAATCAACCATTAGACTTTTTTTTTTTGCACTCCTAAAATTCTACTTTGTCTTGTATACAGATTCCAATAAGAACACTGCACAATTAGCACAAGGGGTCCACGGAAAATTGTCCTTGCTTGCCAGCGATCCTGCCCACAACACAAAAAAAGAGAAAAAAAAAAGGAAAAAAAAATAAGGAAAGGGTCTGCCGCATGGTACTGTGCCAGTTCCATCTGCTTTTGCCAGCTTGAAAAGTAGGAAACCAAAATTCCCTTCCAGGAGCGTGTGTCTCTCTCTTTCCTTGACGAACTGTCCCTTGTGTTTGTACAAAAAAATTCAGTCTCTCTCTTTTTTTTTTTTTTTTTTTTTTTGTTAAACACAAGCATCCTTCTTCCTGTTCACATGCCATTGCCATTCTGTCTCCAGAGTTGCGAGTTGGTTGTTTTTGGGTTGTTTTTTTTTTTTTTATTTTATTTTTTTTAAAACCTTCCTCCCCCCAACATCCACTAAGACCTGCCTCCGAGTTCTTGCATAGTTGAAGTATATATGCCGTACTTAGCTTTCTGAGTGTGAATTTCTGACTGTGACAAGAGTATGAGTTGTAACCATGTTAAGAAATAACCAGAGTGGTTCTAGAAACCATTTTTATAAAGTTCTACCTATGTTAAGAATTTAATATTGGTGTACATTTATATTAACAGAGTATTTACAGTTTGTTTTCTTTTTTTTTCTTTTTTTTGTTTAAAACAAGAAGTCAAAAAAAATTCCTCTTAAATTTCTGCATAATATAATAAGGCAAAAAACAAACAGTTTTGTACATTATTATTATTATTAATATTTTAATATATATCTGTAACTTCGGTTCCAAAGTACCAAGGTAAGTGATCAATTGGCCTCAGAAGGGAACCTCACAGTGGACTGTAAAACTACAGTATTTCCATAAATAATACTTTTAAGAAACCCTGGGTATTTTTTTCTTAAGGATCTGAGGCCTTTAAAATGCAAATTTAACTAAAAACAAAAGCAAAATTTCTTCTCTTTTTTTAAGTGAATAAAGAGCACAAAATTAAAAAAAATACAAATCCATTAAAAATGTTTCTCACATTTGGGAAAAAATGTACAAACTTGATATTCTCAACTCATTTTTTTTTTTTTTAGCACAGAAACAAAAAACAAAACCAAAAATCAATACCTATATATTAAATTCCCATTCTCAGCAACCTTCTTGTTGGAAAGTCCCCAACCCCGTTATTTATGGAAATGTGCTTAACTTCTACAAATTTTACATTAAAAAAAAAAAAGTTTACAGCAGTGCATTTTGTAAAAGGTTTGTTGGTTTTTTTTTTTTTTTGTTTTTTTTTTTCCCTGTTTGTGGGGTTTGTTTGTTTGTTTGTTTGTTTGTTTGCTTGCTTGCTTGTTTTGTTTTATGTACAGGTGAAGTTTAAAATTCAATGTCGGGGACTATCGTGCCTCTACTTCTTTGGGGTTCCTAGAGGGGGAGTAGTCCCTGGACTCTGAGTTTGTGAGTGGGGTAGTCCTGCGTGGGGAGGCAGGTCTGGTGCTGCTGGCTGGTACGAGAGGCGGTGGCGCGCTCAGCGCTGCGGTCGGCGGGTTCCTGTTTAAAATCCCGTTGTGCATGGCAGTGGATGGACTCAGTCTGGGGTAATGCATCCCGCTTAAATGAGGCATGAAGGATGGCACGTGTGCCAGGTGGCTTTCGATGGGGGACGAGTGCAAGTGGTGCATTCTGGCACGCTCAAGTTCTTCCCGTAAGTGCAAGCGCTCCCGCTCCTCCACTTGCCGCAACCGCTCCTGCTCTCGGCGGGCTTCAAGAAGGTTCTCGTGGTTGTAGTCGTGTGGTTCCCTGTCTCTATAGGATCGCTCGTGGTCATAAAAGCCAGAGGTGGTAGGAAACCTATGGATAGGATCCGTCCGGAGCTGGAAGTCCATTCGACGGTGCAGGTCTAAGCTCCGGTAGGCATCTCGCAACGGGTCCCGCATCGGGTCCCAGGAAAATCCAGGATGTGGCAGCCTCTCTCTTCCTGACAAAGGGTTCATGCCTATAAGCGGGGTCATCATCCTGCTGCGGTCCAGGACATTCATGTTGTTCATCTGGTGCACGCTGCCCATGGAGATGGGCATGGAGGCAGCCATTGAGTGAGGCAATGATAATCCATGGAGAGTAGGTGGTGGGGGATGCTCCACTGATCGGGAGTGCTGTGAAGGCTCAGACCCTACCACCAGCACGTCACTGTCTTCCTTCCTCTCCTCTTTGACTTTGATGTCATTCTTAATCTTCTGGAGGTCACTGGGAAGCTCCGTCTTTCTCTCCATGTCCTTGCTCATTAGATTGGTAAGCTTCAGGCTCTCACTTAGTGCAGGTTTGCTGTATGGGGATACAGACTGGATCACTGGCTTTGTGTTGTCCTCAGAGGGTCTCTTTTCATGGCTTGGAGTTTCCTTCACCGGGGAACGGCTCTCTTTGATCTTGTGTTCTGCTATGGGCGGCTCTCGCAGCCGCTCCGGGTGCTCCCGCTCGGGTTCCTTGGACCTTTCCCTCTCCCCGAGGCTGACCTGCCTGATGGGATCGCTGGAGGTCTGGCTGTTGCTGCGGATGAGATTGCTTATCTGATGTGTCACTGGAGCTGATGCCGGTGAGGATCTGTTTGAATGTCTGTTTTTATCCATGAGGTCTCTGCAAAAAGAGAGAGAAGGTACATCCTTGGTTTTGTGTGAACAAACACACCCGCGATGTGGGACATGCACAGTGCGGTGTCCAGCTGTAAACTTCCAAGATTGCTTGGAAAATGATTTGGAAAGCTCTGCTTTAGCTATAGCTGTGATGCTACACCAAAGGACATGCACTACCTGCCTTTACATACTACATAGGAAAAAAAAAAGTCAAATGTCCACAAATTTCGGACCAGATTGGGGATGTGTTTGAAAGAATACTATATTCACCCTAAGAGAAAGACCACCTCACTGGGAAATGGTGGGAAAAAAGAATTCTAGTCAGCTTATTTTAACTTTAAAAATGCCTACTGTGTGTTCATGTATACATCTTGCTGCCAGACAATGATCTTCTCAGCTGTAGAACTCTTAACTCAGGTTTCTTTCCTAAAACACGGATCCAGGCACACAAACCAGGAGCCTACAGAGATGTATGCAGGTCCTTCCAAAGACAGCCATGGCCACTGGAAGCACCCATAAGATGAGGCTGATTTTCCCTGGGAGCTGCAGGAGTTTTTGCTGTTGGCAGTTCTTGCAGGTAACCCAGGTGCTTCAGGAGAAACATCCATGAACCTGAGTAATTGACCTCTGTTTCAAGAGGACCTGCCATGATGAACAAGGGGTTTGATGACAACGTCCTCAGTTCAGAGAGGCACAAGGGTTTACGTTTCAACTGCACCTCTGCCTCTGAGCAAGCCAATTAGTCACAGTTAATCCCACCTCTTTAAGAGGGGAATAAATAATGCTCACCTTCTAAAAGCACTTTGCTCTGAATGAGAGACACTTTAAATGCAAAATATGATGATGTGATTGAGAGAACTGCATTATGCAGCTGAGAGGCTCACTGACACCTAAGTTTTAAGCTGGGTTTGCTTTCCAGAGCTGTAAAACCTGAGTACTGAAAGCTGGAGGTGTTTTGGGGAGCTGTGTAAGTATTTATCTCTTATGATTACATTTGCTACCCAGATTTCTTCCTCTGTGGACGTCCTGATTGCTGGTCAAGGATGTGGTCTATGAAAACCATGACCAAACAGGGATGCTGGGGACAGCTTAAGCTGAATTAAGAGAAATGTAATAGAGCTGTTAACCCCTAGGTGAGCACCCTCGAGAGTAAAGTAACCTCGGTTTGCAAATGAATTCCACTACAGCCAAGAAGGGAGCTTCCTATCCGTGCAAGGAGTGCCAGAGAATTTAACATTTGAAGCAAGATGATTTTCAGCCTATTGCTTCCATGTAATCTTGTTCACAAGTACTGCCTGAAGATCTCATTAAAAGCACTCCAGGCAAGCTATGAACCCCCTAACACCAGTCAAGCACACACATCTAAGACTTGCAGGCTGTTATTGCCTACAAAGAAGTAGCCTGTTGGAGACAACTGGGCTCTGAAATATAAAGGGCTTCACAGCTTTAAAATCATATAACTGGAAGCTAATGAAGTAACTATAGCCCAGGTGATACAGTCCTGTCATTGTTAATAAGGGTTTGCCTACAATGCAATTTTTAAGATCAGTTTTGCTAATGGATTCATGCACACTGCTCCAGATACAGGCATTTGCATTTTTATCTCGTTAATGTCCAGCTAACATTTGAATTCATCAGCATATCTGTACATTAATGAGAACTATGACTGTCTCCAAAGGACCCATCACAATGCTACCCTTCATGATTTCAGAATACCACAGCAATCCTAAAGCAGCTGCATTGAAAACAGCCAAGTATCCCCTGAAAACACAGCAACACACTTAATTCCTCAGCCTGGTGCTTTTTATTAACCTACTGGCAGGGACTGGCTTATTTCCACAGAGGAAAAATCCTAAAAGGCAAAGAGGTTTTTTTTTTCCTTTGTGTGTCGCTTGTGCTTATCTGAGGCAAAGGCCTATCAGCTGCTTTTAAGGACAAGCAACACTTTAGAAAAATCAGAAAAAACATAGAGGAAAAACAGTCCCAGAAGGAAGTGCTCAGAAGCCCAGGCTGCTCACCTCTCTTTGTCTCTGTCGTCCTTGCTCAGAGAGAGATCCCTCTTCTCAGGCTCCCGCTCCCTGTCCCTGTCATGGTTTGTCACTGAGGAGCTTCGCTCCGAATCCGTGGGCTTGGGCCACTGGGGAGGTGTTGGGAAGGACGGTGGGGTCCGGTGGAGTCTGTTCCATGGCTCGTGGGGATTGTTGAAATTCTGCAGGTTTGGGCCATCTTTGTGGGTAAAAATGTTGTTGTGAGCTGGAACAGCGGCAGGGGGAGGAAGAGTTAAAAACAGTTCAAAGCCAGGGATTACAAAGACATTTTTCACAATACTAATCACAACCAGAACTGTCCTTTCAAGACTTTTTAATGGCGAGGGGGAGCTTCTGGCAAGTGGACACAGATAATGCCAACAGCGGGTGTAAGATCCACCAGCTCTTTTTAAGGCTGTTGGTGGAGGAAGCTCTAACCACACATCTCGGTAACTCAGAGACAACTGACAATGCCCAGCTTCTCTTCTCCCCCCACCCCAGGCAAGGGTTCCAGCACAAAAGCAGTATTTTTCCTCAGCTCCTCTCACTGGCAGAAACTTTAATTTCTGGGTAGTTACAAGCAATCAGCTGCCTCCAGCTGAGGATTCAGGGAAGTTTTTGTTAACGAAACCAGACTATTTGGTGGTATGTATGCGTGTGTATAAACATAGAACTTGGCTGTAAGGCTTTTCAGAACAGTCACTTGATTTTCCTCCATCCATCTGCAGCTGATTCCTGTTGCACCATGAGATGCATAAGCATACTCTCTTATGTGTGGCTCTCAAGCATGTTTTGCCTACAGGTAACATGTTTTTGAAGTAAAATTATTTTATACAGGCAATTTAAACTTCAGACAGTGGTTACAGAGGAGGTCTGTGTGCTGAATGAGTATCAGTAGCTGTTCCACTATGTGTCTTCGCTGCTGAAGGGTGTGACTTTAGGTGCCCACAGGGTCCCAGAGCTCAGGGTCTTGCAGCTCCAGTACCTCTGCAAGCACACAAGGTACCAGCCTTCAGCAGAGAGGAGACAGAGCACAGCTACTGATCTCTGTGACATGCAGAAAAGCTCCCACCGCAGAGACCTGGAAATCTTAGGTGCAGTGTTTTCAGATAGGAGAATGGAGGTTAGGAATTAAACTTCTTTAAAAACTACCACCAGCTGCTGTAAATATTAGCATGTGGCTTTTCTGGAAGGGATGTTTGTCTGCAGTAACCCAGCCAGTACTTACTCAGAGCATGACTGCCTAATCCTCCAAAGGCATTGCTGCCTAAGTTCCCAAGGCCGCTGAAGGTGCTTGACCTGCTAAATGGATCTGGAAAGGCAAACAGGGATTTAGCAGGCATTTAGCCAAGAATGTTGGAGAATGAAACGCACCCCTCCCCTTCTTAACGGTCTGAATCCAAGTAGGATTAGGCCAGACTTTAAGCTGATCCTTCTCATTGCAAGGTTCTTTGCACAGAAAATTCCCATCATGTTAAAATGGAGAAGGGATTCAGTGCTCACTCTGCAAACAGGTGCTGTAATAAACTTTTGTATGCCAGTCAGAAGCGAGCTAGAAATTAAGGTCTAATAGCTGAAATTAGGGTGGCTGCTGCTGAGCTATAACTCTCCTTTCTTATCAGTACTAACAGCAGAAGCATTGCAATTGCCTCAAAAGAAGAATCTCAGCAGGCTCCTCGGCCAGCACTTGAGGGGATGCATTGTCTTGTTTCTACAAACAATTCCCTACTCTTTTTGTAATATTGCATAGAGACAGTTCTCAGCTAATTGCTAATGACATCCATCCTTATGCCAACTAACTTTGTCCTGTTTGTGCCAAAATCCTCTCCCATAACAGCTTCCTTCATCCCAGTGGTGGTGGGAATAACAGCACAGTCTTAGAATCTACTACAACAAAGGAATGGGAGGTTTGTATCCTTCGAGGCAGAAGATTTATCTTGCCTTTCCTAGCCAAGTATCTGACTATTTGGCTACTGGCACTTTATAAACAGTCCTGCCTTCTTTTTTCCCCCCCAGTAAATGTGTCCATCACCAGAAGAGGTTCCTCTCTGAGAGTATATAACCCGACCCGGGTTTCTCCAGAGACAGCTATGGGTTAAATCTTACCAGTGTACTTGTTTTCTTTCCTACTGCTCTCTAAACAACTCCTCCTTCTGCCCACTGGCTCTCTGATTGCCCCTCTAAGGTCTTTAATTTGCCATGTTAGAGGAGATGTGTTGCTCTCCACTTCCTCACAGGTATCATGATATTTAAAATATCAAGGCAAATGGTACAAATAGCTTGGATCTTTGAGCAAACAGCTATTTGCTTATTTACTTATTTTAAAATAGATGTTCTTGCCCTTCCTCTTTGATATTAAGTAGTTGAGTGACTCGGTAGAGATAGTTAATTTTGACAGAATGTTCAGGAATTGATGTAAATCTGGGTATTTGCAACAGAAAAAAAGTCTACTAGGTCATGTGGCACGCCACATTTACTGATTGGATGAGTGTTACTAAAACATTAATCAACAGAGCTTGAACTTTAATTGGCAATGAGCTGCTTGCGAGCTTCTAAAATGAGGAAATTTGAGAAAATCAGGCTCTACTTACTGCCAATTAGGAAACTGAAAGGCTGGCAAAATGTGCAGAACAGCTATTTGCCAGGAACTGTTCCCTGAACTCTTTTAAAGAGCATAGCCAAGAACTTTCATCGGTGGGAAATGGTAGGGGAGGAGCCCAGTTGAGGCTGCAGCTTGTCTGAGGTACCTTTGCATAAATTTCCCCCATTTCCTTGGGCATATTCAGCAGCAGAGAAGGGCTCTGCAGCTCCCATTTTGGCTGCTGTGCAGTGCCCCAGCAGTGACAGAGGTGACTGCTCTGCAATGCCCTCTTCTCTTGCAGGAGAAGGTCTGCCAATCCTGCCCCTCTCCTCTGGGGGACAGCAGGGGGATGTGCTGGGAGCTGGCAGGGGTGAGGAGCTGGCCAGCTTCTGGATGCTGAGGCAGTCTAAGCCCTTCCCTCCCGCAGTGCTACAGTGCAGGACCACGCTGGAGAGCCAGGAATGGGTCAGAGGTATAGAGGTGAAGGCAGGGTTTACTTACACTTACCTGCCAAGTGGTTTGTAGGCAGGAAACTGCTGTGGTGAGGGGAAGGACCAAAAGGGGTGGTGGCTGGATGTGTCGCACCTGTGAGAACAAGGTCCCTTTTTAGTTCAGGAGCAAAACTCCTCGTGCACTCAGAGGCCCTGACATTCAGGAACTGGATGCAATGGTCAGATTTAAACACAGCAAAGGCAGGGGAAGACCCCAAACACCAGCTGAGCAAGCAAACAGGCAGGATTTCTCCAAGAGCCCTATGGAGGAGCCTGTGGGCACTAGGAGGCAGGAGGAGACCTTGCACTGAGTGCTGCTGCTCACCTGTAGTAAGAAGGAAGCGAATCTCTTTGTCTGACATTTTCAGTCACTACTCTGTGTTTACATTAAAAAGGGTCAGCTCAGGTTATGGGCTCAGACAGAAGATGCTTGGAAGTGACTGATTAGAGTCTATATGAAACACCAGTTAATGACAGGCACGCAGGGAACATCAATCATGCCTCTCCCATGGGAGCTCCATCCACGCTCTCACATCTGTCTCTGCATCCACAGGCTCCCCCTGTGGTATTTTTTTCCCTTTCCCAGACACTGCTCATTGCCATGGTGCTGTGCTTCCTCGTGGGAAAGGAACACCACTGCTGAGCAAACCTTCAGATGCTGCCTGGATGCAAACACAACTTCTGCCTCCCTCGCAGAAATCAAGACCTGCCATACCTGTGCACTGTCTCATTTTGTTAGAAACTAGTAATTCCACATAATGGCAGAGGCAGCGTTTTCCAGAGGACATGTTAAGTCACGTGCAAAACAGACCAATGTCTACATAAAGCTTTATAGTGCTTGTCTCATATACTTTGTTGGTAAAAAGTTAACTTCCCTTAATACTGGGAAGAATAACAGGTGAAATCTAGCAAACACGAGCAGCCACATGTCCAGAACATGAGCAGGCTATGAAACTGGAGAAGGAGACAGAGCTCTGTCTGAGGTGCCAGCTTGGGCACCTCAAACCTAAGCAGCCAGAAAATGAGTTGAGGAAACTTAAGAGAGACCCCAGCAACGAGGCCTATCTAGTACCTATCTATAAACATTCTGACTGCTCCAGTGCTTCAAGACGGATGGAGACTGTCATCTTTCTAATCCTTTAAGATTTCAGAAGGTGTATAATGGATGGGAGATTTCTTCAAAGGAGACGGCTTACAAACTCAACTACATGGGCTGATAATAAAAAATCCTCTGGAGGAAGCCGGGAGCAGCACTGCAGGCTGTCAGGCAGTTATTAAATGTAGCGTCTGCCAGGCAGCCCAACATCCGTCCTGGAGACAGGTGGCCCTAAGATAACTTATGTCTCCCACAGTAACCAGGCAATGCAGCAGAACCAATGATTCACACCAACTGCACACGTGCTCGATAAGGTGAAAAGAATGCCTCGGATATTGCAGAGTAAAAGATTTATTCATCTCTCTATTACAGCTGCAGTGTTTGCTCACGTTGATAGCGCTCTTTACCCAGATTTACCGTGTGATGGCTCTTGTGATTAATACACTCACGGACAAGTTGCTGTAAGGTTGTTTATCTCTAGTGAAAGTTTTCTATTAATTTGCTTTCTCTAATGTTTCTCTTCCATGCTATTTCCCCTCTTGCTTTTGTGAATGAAAAGCTCGCATCTTTTAAGAGAAAAAATTCCAGATACCAACTGGACCAGAGCTTTTCTGCCTGTTGGGGTAAACTCTGCCCAGAACAGCCTTCAAGTAGCAAAACAAGGCATGAAATAAGGTCCTTGTAATGACAACACAGGACAGACTGAGGACAGTGATAAGGATACACCTGCCACAGGAAAACAGCCAGGAGTTTGTAAATAAGCTGTGCTTATGCATCCAAGTAGATGCAATAAATATCCTGGCCCTGTACTATCAAAGTACCTTTATAGAGACCAAAATACAGGGTAGCACCCTAGGATGTAGAGCTGGCACCAGCACTGATTATATCTCCTAGAAATGTGCATTTGATGCTTCAGAATTTCCATGCACATACAGAGAAGAAAGACAGACTGAAGCACTGGTGGAGTTCCTGAGAGCTATCTGACATCTGTATTTGAAACTCAGTTCTCACAGAAATTTCAGTTTGATCCTCCTCTGTTGCTCTTCTGTCATGTTTGGGACAGAATTCTAACCTCATTCATCTCAACAGCTTGAACTAAGGCTGCATATGACCATGTCTGCACTCAGGGTGATTGTGCAATACTGCATCATAAAACCAGAGTAGCACTAGGGAAGAAAATGTCATTATTTGCCAATTAATTACATACATAAAGAGCTGAGTTACATCTCATCAACTGATACAGCTCATTCAGAACACAGACTTTAGCATCTCAAGCACAGAAAAAAAAAAAAAGAAGTTGAGGGAGATAGTTAAGCCTGAGAACAGAATGAAGCCAACACTCGGCATTTGGTAGACAGATATCCATGTGAATCCACAGTGACCTCCTAAACCAGAATGTCAGAGTTGCAGCCTCCCATGGTCAGAGCCAGTGAGAACAGCACAGTGGAGCTTAATGCCCTTTGGTAACTGCATAACTGTAATTACTTCTCCAACAGATTGGAAAGCAATTGATCAATGTGAACTGTACTCAATTCTCTGGTTTTTTTTTTTGTGTTTTTTTTTTTTTTTTAAATTCAATATATACCATTTTAAGCCCTAGAGTTTGCTGGACTTTGTAACACATAGGAGAATTTTCTATTTAAAAACCAAACACTTCACAAATACACCTTCTGTGATATTTTCAATGCTGTTATTGAAGTTTTCCTTTTACAAAAAACCCCTTGTTTTCAGAAAACAAACAGAAACTTGGTGAGTGGAGGAGCTGAGAAGAACATGGCAAATATAAAAGCAAGAAAGAGGCTGGGGCCACTTCCAATCCTGTGCAATGGAAACATTTTCAAGTGTTTTGTCAAAATCGCTTTTAAAAATCACTCCATAGCCTATTAATCAGGCACATAAGAACCAGCTGCACAGACATGAATGTAAGCCAAGTGCTGCAGCTCAGTGACGTGCAGAGGATCCTGCACTGGAGGTGGTGGCAGAGCTCTGGTCACAGCGGTGGCCAGAGCGTCCACACCCCTCTGAACCAACCTTGCCTGCTCCTATTTTTGAGGCATGTGTAGCTGTAGGGACACACGTGACATATACTGACTGTTTGTTGGGTATTTTTTTTCAACAAGTAATGATATTCCCTTACCTGTGGTAGAAAACAGAGGCCTGGCAAGATCTTGTGGGTAATGGAAGCCTGGAAACACTCCAGGGGCGGGAGGTCTGCTGAACAGGTCAAGTTTACCACCTATCTCTAGCTTGTGGGGATCCAGCTGCATTTGCTGTCAAACGATATAAAAACAATCTCGTTACACACTTCCTTTTTTATGGGAGAAAAAGAGAGGGAGTTAAGGCTCATTCCTCCTTGGCCCTGCCAGGGAGAGTTAGTGAGAGTGACAGCCGTGTCTGGGGTCACACAGCCGTGCTCCGACAGCATCTGTGGGGCCATTTCGCTCCGCAGCCTCTCGGCTGCCGGCCCCATCCACACGGATAAGGTCTGAAGTGATCCCAGCCCCTCAGCACACACTGGAGCACGGAACATGATACACCAAGTGTGCTGCACCCCGGGATCAGTCGGTGCTCTCAGCCTGACAAAAATTACTCTGCGGGCAGAAAGCTGCCGACACGAGTCTGGAGAGCTGGGTGATGGACTTGTCTGTTTTGCTTCTCCAATTTGAAAGAGAGAGACGTGCCCACACTGTGCCCTTCCTGCAGCTAGTACAGCTCAGTATGCAGGCAAGAGGCAAAGGATAAAGCAAGCCATGAGGCTCCTCCAGAGGCTATTTTTATCCTTGCCCTGTAGAAGTGAGCACGGCCAGGACCACATTTAAGTCACACAAGTCTCTCAATAGCCCAAAAGATTATATATTTGCTTATAAAAATACATGGACATACCTCACTTGCAGAGGCACTGCTGACAGTGTACCTACTTAAGCACTGAATAGTCTTCATTAATGGAACAAAAAAACTACAGCAGGGGCTATGAAAAAATAAAACCTACACAAACTCCCTTATCAGCTACTCCTCCTGCCACAAGAGCCTGTAACAGCACACCAGAGTACCTGTGTCCTGTGACCTCTTGAATTTTAACCCCCTCCCTCTGCTCAACATCACAGCAGTGCAGGAAGCTCCACAACCCCTAACACTGGAGCCATCAATCTCCTCCCCTGCTCTGTGCTTTGTTAATGTGTTCTTCACTGTATCAGCCATTTCATTACCTCCTCCACGGGAGGTACTGGTACAGAAGGGAAATGACATTAAACGTGTGTGCTTTGTAAAGAAGATGGACTTGGGGAAATATTACTCTCCCCCTCACTTTCTTTGTCTCTTTCTGGCCATGCACTCAGTATCTACTGCTCATTCTGCTACCCTTCAACTCAGCTCCTTTGCCCTTATATAAACTTTATGGTTGCTACAATAAATGTTAAAAGAGTGTAAGTATTAGTTAATCAATACGGGCAAGCTTGAGAATCACCACAGTAACTGTTTCCTGCCCATTACTCACTAAAATACAATCTGTAAGCTAAAAGACTTGGCTTTGTTCCAGAGACTGTCTGAATTACCTTCATCTTTTGCTGGTGATGGTAGATCTGCCAGGCGATCTGTACGTGAACTGCACACCACTTCCCGGGTTTCTGCAATGGAAAGCACAAGAATTTACATTAATTTATACGTTAGCAATCTACATCAGACAGAACATTTCATTTCCCTCACTGTCAACCAGGCAGCTAAGCAATGAGAAAGGCTGATTACTGAAACGGCACAATGGGTGATCAACATCTTCTTCTGTACTGCAGCAGATGATGTTTAAATTAAGAAGGAAACAGGAAGAATGTGGGCTATCTTCCTCATCTCATGGACATCTGAGATCCCTGCCTTGTTCTTTCCTACTTGCACTCCCCACATCATGAACTGAAATGAATGGCAGCAAAGAACAGTATGCCATGCTTAAGAGAAAGCAACTAATAGTTCACAGTTCTGCTTCTGAAAAGAGCCCTGTTCATTCATCCCTGCTGCACTGCAGGCTAAGTCATGCGTGGTTATTATGGCTACTTGCTTTTGGGGAGGAAAAGGGTTCAGACAAACAATCACCAGGATGAGCAGTGCCACAGCTGAACAAGTCACTGTTTTCTGCTGAGCTGTGGTACTCACTGTAGGGTGTTTATGTGGAACATCAGAGGCACATTGACCTAAGCCACCATGAATCTGCTCACTGGTGAATGTCTGCCCATGGCACAGTCATTTATTTCTGTGACCCTTATTTCATACCGTGAACTATTAATGCACATAAATAGATGCAAAATAAGGCTGGGATTCAACCTAAACGTTATTAATCAGAAGCAGCGAAGAGCTAACGATGACATTTTGCTTTAACTGAAGGATTAGTGTGAAATTTTCTACTGGACATGTTAAATTTCAAAAGCACATGCACAATACTCAAAGCATCTGTGTATAAATATGTATATAAAATCCCCCACAAACCTTACTTACTCTTACTGGAGGCCTATAAGGGTCTGACACCTATGGAAAAAGCAGAAATAAAACAATCAGTCTTTCTAAAACTAGCCAGTGTACAGAAAGGTGGGGAACTTCCTTCCTCTGAACAAGTAAAAGCATTTAGAAAGCAATGTTCCACAGAAGTCCCCTGTGACATGGGAAACCTAAAAGGCTTAAAGAAGGCTTAAAACTTCTCTTTCATTCCTTGAACCAAACTCAGTAGAATTTTATGATAAACAAAGCAGCTTCATGCCAGCAACTGAACAGTGCCAGTGCTTTTCTGAACCTTGTAATCGTTCTGAAATGGAGCACATAAAACTACTCTCCAAGCAGTGCTTAGGGGAAAAGATGTTGAAGGGGTTTCCTGCCCCATTTCCCTGTGACTTTGTTTAAAGAAGCCAATACATCCCTTTGAATTTATGACTGGTGGAGGTTACTGTCTCACCAGAAAAAGAAACTTCTGTCCTGACTGCATGTTCCGAGTCTGGAGGCCAATTTGGTCACCAGCTTGCTCTCCCTTTTCTTATGAGCAATCCCTATGTTTACTGTAAAGCCAGATAAGCTGAAATGAAGGTTATATATTGTTGCCTACCCCTGGAGTCTTCTGCAGCAGCGTATGGTGGACTGTGCCTGGTCTACCTGCTACATCAATAGGGTTTGAAGTCTGAAAGACAAGAATAGAGCGTGAATAATACTGTATCACACCAGCAGTACATTTAACATCTCTATCTGATGTTAACAGCATTAATTAGGACATGTTTGCACTGTGCTCTGAGCACGCATGTTGCTACATTAGTGCTAAATGTTATCTCTTACTGACAGCCAACAGCATTTAACCACCATGTCATCTGATATTATTCAGCAGCAGCAACAGTATTCCAGTAGCACCCCTAAGCCCCACTGAAATCACACCCCGTTGTGCTATGCAGTGTGCAAGTGCATGGGAAGAGACAGTCCCTGCCCCAGAAGCTTATTCTTTAGACAAAACAGGCAGGAGGTAGGAGAGAGGACAAGAGAGGTGGCCTGCCTGCCTCCCTCCATGTGTCAGGCAGCAGCCAGTACAGCAGTCAGGAATAGAACCACTCGAGCATCCTAGTCCCATGAATATTCCACCCACTGGACCACGGCCCCTCTTTGACTGGGGCCAGGTAACACAATGCCTAAACCAGCAACAGCCCATCTATTTGCTTGGACAAGGCAAAATGAGAAACCTTAGAAGGTGCTTGTGGGTCTTTTATAGCTTTGCATTGTTTATCCCATCATTTTCCAGCGAGAATTAAACACCTCATTGAATGAATCCCTGTTCCTCCTCCTCCGGATCCCACCTGTTGCCCTGTCCTAGATGATCCCCAAGAACTCATTTATCTTCTCCCCCTGGCATTCATCCATCTCCCACTCCCAGAGCTCCTGCACCTGGTGCCTCTGCACAGCTGAGTGTGGAGGGTTAAACCTCATCCCCCAGGAGATTACTTTGCTCACATTTTAGGTCAAATTATAGTAGATTTCAAACAGTGCAAGGCATGAGTATAATCACAGGCGTGGGAGGGAAGATAGGTTTTCATTTGTCTAAGGCTGGTAACTTCCAGACTCATTAAGAACAGAATTCTCGTGTGTGTGTGTAGGTAAGCCAATGCACTCCCCAGGCAGAGCTGAGCTCTCAAGGCCTCTCTGACAGCTGAGGTATATATAAGGTGGCAAATAAGTTACAGCTATCATACAGGCAAGAGCTTTAAGATCACAACATGTTAATAGCACGGTGTCATCCTGTCCCTTTGTCCCCTGGAGGAAGACGTGAATGCTTCCTCCAGCAAAGTAAGCGGAATACTTCTGACCTTTTCAAGTTCTTAGCTCGTGAGAAATGGCCTTTGGGAAACTCACTGAGAAGTTCACCGTCAGCCTGGATTTATGTGCAGTGGACTTGCACAGCTGTAGGCAACGGACATGGGAAGGGGAAAAACAAAACCAAGACCTCTGCTTTGGAAAGCGAGAAGTGCAGGACTCAGCGTGCCAAAACCAAGTCATCAGGTCTGCAGTGATCAGGAAGGCTTTAGTCAAACAGCTTGGGAGGGAGAGAGCATGGAAAAAGGATGCAGTAACAATAACTGGAGTGGCTCTGCCTAGCAGTTGAGCTCTGTCTCCTCTAGGAAACTGTAAAATAATGTACCAAAGTGGCAGATCCACTTTTTAAGCTATCCCTGTCTTTTTCAGATGTTAGATTGTATGTAAATACAGCACAGTCCAGAGATCAAGTGATGTCAGTGATTAACCACGGCACCAGAGTGTGACCTTGCACTGCTTAAACTCAAGCTAGCAAATGTTGGATGTATCTATCATTAAAATGAATGAAAAGCTAGTTATAACACAGCACTAGGAACTGCTTAAAAATGTAAAGGGTCTGTGCTCACTTTTCCTTTCTTGCTATGTTAAATGCTTCTCCTTGGCCTAATGGTATTTTACAGTGAGGTGGAATCTGAGCAGCTCTGTAATGAAGATGGAGAGCAGAAGCCCATGCCATCAGTGTACCAGCAGCTCCTCATCAAGAGGAAGCAGCCTTATGGCAAAACACAGCCCTAGCAGCCTGCTAGCAGAATTTGGCACTTCCACCTTATTGGTGCAACTCCTTTTCTTGGAAGATCGAGTTCACACCCTGACAACTCGGGGTCTGTAGGGATTCCCTGGCATCCCTTGCAAGAATAACAACAATTAACACTGGCAGACAAACTCCATCAAAGGATGGATGTGTTCTGTCCCTCTTCCTCCCTCTGCTTTGATGAACTGATCCTCTTCTAGGCCTGCAGCCACTACACACAGAACTCCATTCGGTGGCACTGAGGAAATGCTCCAGCTTCCACTAAAAACATTAAGTTAAGGGGGGAGGTCGTAAGAAGCCTTATTTGCAGCAGTTGCTAATTACTGACTTGCACTGACATCAGGGAGACTGCTGAGGGAAGCACATCCCACAGACCTATCTGGCATGGTTATGGAAAACACCTTCCAAATGCAAACAGGAATGGCCTGGCTACTGTGCTGGTCCTTCAAGCCTTCTAACACAGCAGCAGAGCTCTATGGAAATGCAGTCCAAGATAAGAAATCTCTAAAATCACAGCATGTGAGGAAGCTAAACATGTCACCTGACAAAGGAAATAAATGCTTCATTTTCAAACAAATACTGTGCAGATAAAGCCCGTTTTTTCCTTGTTTGGAGAGATTTAACAGTTCCGCACATTTATAAATAGTTAATAAAAAGAACATGTCTGGGAGGGAGAAAAAAAGCAGTGCACACCACAGAATTCACCAAAAATGGGGGTTATCATGGCAACATTTCCAAACGCCAATCAGTGCTAGTTGTAATGACATGTTACAGCTGCAATGCACCTTTCAAACACATTATCTCAAAGAAGCTTGCAGGCATTAATCAACCCTTATAAAACCCACTGCAAGATAACTTTAAAGATGAGGAAGCTGAGGAACAGAAGGTTTAAGCGACTTGCCCAAGGTCAGACAGTGTTGGAGCTGGGAATAAAAATTCAGCTCCTTCAAATTGCTCTACCCATTTAGAGCAGTCTCTCCCTATTGTTCCCACACTTATGCAGTCAAATTCTCATTGCTTTTTTTCTGGGAATAAACACAGTTTATCTTTTGCAATCTCAGACCATTAGATTTATAAAATGATTTGGGACTCATCGGTCTATTAGGAGCTGTAAATGTTTCAATCAAATAAAGCACTTGACTGTGTGCTTCTCCTCCAGTTTCAGCTGACCTCCCAAGTGAACCACTATATCCTTTTCCAAGGAAGGATCTGTAGTGCCAAGAGAAAATTTCTGCTAAAGTGTTGGCTGCTTTGTGCAGAGGATGCTCCCAGTTGTGTGGGGTGATCGCTTCCAACCCTGGGCTGCGTTTCTGCGGGTTAAATCATGTGCTACAAAATCACCAGAGACACCACTCTGAACACAGTTTCTCTCCCAGCAAAAGAACAAAGCCTTCAGAAGAAGAAGTTTGTACCTTCGGTTGAAATGCTCCCTGAAGTGACCCAAAGGGACCTGAATGTGGAAGCATGGGTGGCATTCCAGGCATTGCTGGAGGATAGGTTGGAAAGAACTACAAAAGAAAAAGAGATGCTTATGTCACAGGATGACTTGAACAATAATGGAGGTAGGTGCCAAGCCTGGCACATACAAAAATAGTACTGTGCTGAGCAAGTGCCACAGTGAAAATACACGCTGAATTTGCTTTCAAAATTTTTAAGAGCAAAGCCAAAACTTGGAAAATGCACTCATCTGATGAATTTTCTAGATAGTGCTGAATGAGTGTGCCTTTAAAATTGTGGACTATTGCAGGAAGCACAGAGCATAATTTGGGGTTTATGTTCCCTTTTCGTTAACTTTGCATTTTTCTGCAGTTGCAAACAAATCAATCCTGTTTTGAAATGTGACTTGCTTTAATTTTCAAAGCAAAAAAGAACCACAAGATGCTGCACTGCACTCTAACCACAGGCAACATGCACACCACCTTGTAGTTGTGTTGTAGGCTGGGTTAAATTTTGCTTAGGCCTCTCCTGAGCACATACAGCAGTTTTACAAGTCCCAAAACATGTAGTTTTTGTGCTTTGGAGCAGTGGGGAGCACCAGGAAGAAACCACCAGTCTGACTTACTCCTGTGACCTGAGCAAAACCTTGTGAAAGAGCCATGCACTCCGGGCTGCTGCACTGGGAGAAGCACCAGCTGCAAAGATACTGCAATGACCACTGATTGAGCAATTCCTGCGCATTCCCTGCCATCCCAGGCACAGCCATACAGAGCCACAGCAGCAAAAATGCAGTAGGACAAGAGATTTAAAAAAAAAATAAATTAAAAAAGCCCAAAGGAAATTTCGTACCTTAAAAAGATAAAAATCAAGATGGAAAAAAGAGCTTTAGGAATGAATGAACCAAAACACGACTCATCAACCGAAAACAAGCAAAAGAAGAGCAAGCAGAACCACTAACAAAGAAACCAACTGGAAAGGTGGGCACTCACGTTGGAATGTCGAAAGTAGGGGTTGTCTAATTTGGGAGCGTACTTGTCAAACTGGAAAGAAAAGAGAAAAAAACAGAAAAGAGGTGAGTTTGGTTTTGGCAGTAGCAGACACATCAGCATTTCAACACAGACAAATAATCATGGCCCGTGTGCACAGCATTGAACAGAGCAGAACTGACTGGTTATTCCACACTCGCTCATCGGGGAGCTCACTGACTTCCCAAAGCTAACAGAGGAGCCCCTGGGTCTCGCTGGGTGCTGCCAAGGCTCACTGCAGAACCCTGTCTCAGGCACTGCAGGAAGAGCTTCCTTCACTGGGAAGAGAGCAGTCCTGACACCTGCAGCACAGCAAAATGTGGGGAAGTTCAGCTCCAGGTCTAGATCTGGGATCTGCCCCTGGATCACTGAACTAGGTCACAGACTAGCAGGTGAGGAACATTTTCCATTAGGCCCCAACATCTACTGTGGGGCAGCCAATACCAATTCCTCTTTTTCTGGGTTCCTGTAAGAACCAAAATTGTTTGGGAAAGGGCTTAATTGCTTTAGATGCACAAATCTCGATATATTCCCCTTCCCCTGCAAAAGGGAGAGTGCCCCAGAGAAAAGGTGATTGCTAACCTTTCCCATTCCAGCATGGGGTTTTAACACCTCCATGTGTGTAGTCTGTGCCCCATTTGTCTTGTACCATCTCAGAAGCAAAACCAAAGCACAAACACATTGCATTTCTGAACAGTATGTACATTCTGCTGGGGAGGAGGGAGTGGGGTAGAAGGCAGGGAAGGGAGCTGTAGGACCCCATGAAAAGCTGCTTATTTGGCAAGTCAGCTGCTGTTTCACACTCCTCTATGTGCAGGAGAGTAGATTTGTAATTTCATTAATTACAGTTATTACTGGAGCCATGTCCCCTCCAGTGTAAATACCATAAATTACCAAACACATGCAGCTGTAAATTTCAACACTCCTCTCTGGTGTTGGGATTAGCAGCCCTGATCTAGTGGAATATAAGAAGATGTGAGTGAAATATAACAAAAGAGCCTTGCAAGTTGTTTTTGGTCTGAAGGCTGAGATCAACGGGCACGGGTGGGAGGGAGGGAGCTGTTCACAGGCTCGGCTATCAGAGTTCTTAAATAACACAGGAGACTTCTGAGAAAAGATTCAGGATTGTTTTACACAGCCCGAGAAAAGAAGGGAAGGTGTTTACACATGAGTACATTGAGCAAACACCTGGGGCTGGATTTTGGGTGGATGATATTGCTTTTAATTGTCTCACTGCTAAGCAGATTACAACCCAAGAATGTCATCGGGCAGTCAGCAGTGGGAAAGTGAGAAACATTATGCTCCTTGAGTCCTTGGTAGTTCTTCCCAAATGCTGCTTTGGCTGTTGCTCCTGGCATTTGCCAGCCTTAGCAGAACAGGGTTATTTCTGCATTTTGGACACAGTGTGAAACTGAGAGGGGGGAAAAGCTAAATCTTGTGCTTTCAATCTCACAAAGTAATTGCCAGAAATGGGGAGAGAGTGCATTTTAAAGTACTGACAAAATCCATTTGTAGCAGATCTCTAACAATTTTGTAACAGCTGCAGCAAAGTCTTGTTGTGTTACAAGCAAATTCAGTGACAAAATACTTATTACACCGTCAGGAGGATCTCTCCCACTAGAACCAGCCACACACAAATTAGTGGTTGTTGATGTAATCAAGTAATAAAATGCCAAAATCGATACAGATTAGGAATCAGGAGGAAGAGGGACAAAACTTGTATCAGATGAGATGCTGCACTGTGGTGAGAGCTCTGGGTGAGCCAGCACAGTCTGCCTGCACTGAGCAGTTGTGGGGAACGTGTCTGGGACTGGAAGCCACCCATCTTGTGGCATCTTTGTTGGTGTCTTTTGGTGTGTCATGGCAGCTGGCTCTGGGAAAGGGGGAATAGAAATACACACCATGACACACGAAAAGGAAACTAAAGGGACTCCGGACTTGTCTCGTGGGTGCTGTATCTGCTCATGGGTAGCAGCATGGGGGACCCAGAGGCTTGGTGTGGAGGCTGTGGATGGAAAGGAGGTCCCTTCAGGAGCGCTGAAGGGTGGGGGCAGCACACCTGGCTGAAATGAAGAGGGCTGGGTTTTGTTTGACAAGAGTGGGTTAGGCTTTTTGACCAGAGATGCTCTACTTATCCTCACATTTTGGGCTGGGGTACGCACCATGGGAGGTGCAGAGGGCGGCATGAGCGGCGTCTGGGGCAAGCTGGATGGAAAAGGAGTGAATGTGTGCTGGTGGGTGTGTTGGTGCTGATGCGTGTGTTGGTGCTGGTGAAACTCCGCTCTCAGCAGCGGCACCGGGCCAAGTGAGGCAGCGGCCCGGTCCGAACTCTGAACCAAAAACCGGTTGTTCAGCTCTTGCCTGAGCAGTTCGTGATCTAGAGGAGAGAGAGAGAGAAAAAAAAAAGACACAGAGGCCCGTGGGCCTGTGAGTACCACAAAGACGGAGGAGAAAGAGTCAATATTCACCTGGCATTCCCTGTTTCTGCAGGTCATGCTGTGGTGGTTTTCTACGTGAGGACTCATTGGTGGAGGTAAGAGAGATGCCTGTGACAAAGTACCAATCAGAATCCCCGAATGAGGCTGGCAATACATGATTGGTTGGTTGAATGATATCAACAGGCTGGTATCTAAAGGCAAGAGAGAACACCATGAGTCATCACAGCAGAAAACAAAACACGAGAACACCGTGAGGCAGCACAGCAGAAAACACGAGAACGCCGTGAGGCAGCACGGCAGGAAACACCGCGGGGCACGACCTCCGCCCGGCCCCGCCCGCGCACCCCGCCCCACCCCGCCCCAGGACACTCCTCCTCCTCCTCCTCCCCGGCACCGAGGGGTCTCTGTGATCACACCTCGGAGCTCTGGTCCCACACCGTGGTGGCCGGGCCTTCCCGCACCAGAGAGGTGCTGGGGATCCTCGCCCCGTCTGGAGGCCAAGAGCTCGCTCTGAAATGAGCCATACTGACCTGCTTCCACTGGAGGGGAGACCCACAGGCAAACACACACGCTGGCAACACGTCTGTTATGTGTGTGTGTTAGGCCCTCTAAGCTTAAGAGGTAAAATTCTGACAAGATCTACAAGTGAGGTAACCATGGATTTGGGCGGCTGGAAACTACCTGCTCGGACAGCCATTCCTCAACAGATCCTCCCCCTCTCCTCAGCCCCAAGACATGCACACAGTGACCAGAAACATCCATCAAAATCGAGGCCTTCTTTGCAATAAGCGTTTTTTGAGACATTAAATACCGAGCAGCCCTTTCCTCAATTTCTAACAGGCTGTAATTCTCATTTTTTGTCATTGCCTCCAGGATTTTCTCCTGTGAGAAAATACAAAGGAGGAATCAGTGGGAAGAGGAGAAACATTGAACTGGTTCAAGATGTCATGAAGGTTGCAATGACTGCTGAAACAAAATGTTCCATCATATGATGTGGCCTCTTCTCAGCATCTTCCTCTGGAATAAAAACTTCCACTGAATGTGAATGTGGTTTAGGGCGGTGGAAGATACCAGCACTTTAGAAATTATGTGACTGAAGACAATAAGGACCACTGTCTACTTGCCCAAAATGTCTGCTGGTATCAATTAAATCCATCTGTGGCTTTGCCTAAGAACTTCAAACAGGGATCAGCACTCAACGTTATATATTTTCTAAGCAAAGTGCAACCTGTGCCCAAAGCTGTGGATGACAAACACCCAGTCCTGACTGACCTACTTGCTTCTGAATTTACATGAATCCACTTCTTTCAGTAACACCCCTTTCAAACTACAGCTCTGAATACAAAGGGGCAAAAGAACACCTGCACTTTAAAGTTTTATTTCATGTTCTGCAGGGGTTTCTTTAAGTTCAATTTTCTACAGTAACATTAGAAATGTCTAAATCAATCACTTTCTGAAGTGATGTGGTTAAGATCTTTAAAAACAGGCACGCTGATGGGGAACTTCAAGGTCTCTACTACCACTTAGAAGCCTACATCCAATCGAAAGTCACATTTCAAAGCAAATTTTGGGTGCCTAAGTCATTTGCTTTTCAGTAATAAATGTACTGCTAAGAGTAGGTACTGTGTACTGCTACAATCATTATAATAATTCAAAAGCAGAAAGTATATATACTTGTGATACTGAGCCTAAGGCACTGGAGCAAAACAGTCTATAATGGGTTCTCCTTGGATTGAGCAAATAAGAAAAAAACCCCACAGGCTGAAAGCACTTAGGTCCAAAACCTAACCTCTTTAGAGAATATGAGTATGATTTCATGTGTGCGTGTGTTTACGCATTTAAATCTGGCATGACTTAAAGAAACTGAATCCTTCTCTTAGCATCAAGATAATCCACTTCTCTGGAGGGAGAGATAAAAGCGAGTTGGCAGTTCTAAGTGCTCTGATATCCAATTTCTTTAAGAGACTTGAAGTCAGACTGATAGATTTGCAGCTGGCTCCAGCCCATAGCCCTGTACCACAGCTTTGGCCTCCGTCAGCAAAAGGAAAGGCCTGGAGATGTCTGGAGGAGCGGTGTGGCACTCGGAGGAGTGGCTGCTTCATAGGAAGGACGGGATGGCCAAGGAATAACCTGGCTCTGTGCGGGGCTCCGAGCAACATCAGGGTCAGAACTAAGTTCTTGTATCTGCCAGTGATGCCTCATCCATCAGGTCCAGTCATGTAACAACACAACCAGGAGCAGAGAGCCTGAGCAGCCCTCTGGATGCCCAGACACCCCAGCTCTGTGTGCGCACGTGAGGCGGGCATGGCCCCAAAACGTCAGTCCTGCTCACAGTGCCCTCATATTCTGAAGAGAAGAGACACAAACCACTGTGTATCCTACATCAGAGCAGCCTTGGTGCCCTTGAGCAGAGGGCAGAAACCCACGCAAGGGTTGCTCCTGTGTTACTTGTATTAGCTTTAGGTTTCAAAGGGAAGAAATGCCACCAGAACCATTCCTGTCTCGCTCTTCAGGGCTGCTCAGAAATATTGTTTGCTTTTAAGAAACTTTTATGTGAATGACAACAGAAGCTCCTGGCTCTGCAGCACTCTGTATTGATTTTATGATGTGCCACTTTGCAGGCATTTCATATAGTGCAGACAAGAGGCATTTCACTGTCTGCAGGGTTAGACGCCCAGACCTTTCCCTCCACTAACTTAGGCTTCTCCTACTTAAATTGCAGGAGAAATCCTTTTAGTAGGAGCAAGACTGTTACTGTTTCCTGGCAAGCTGCTGAATGTGAATAGGTCACTTGATCTTGCACCTCCTGAAGTTAATGGTGAAAACATACTTGCTTTCAGTGACTGCAATATCATGCTTTTAGTGAGCGCTTTGCTATTTCCTTTTGCAATGCTTTCAAAGTCTCCATCACAGTAGTCCTTTGCCTTAAACAGGGGAAGCAATGAATAGGTCTCCCACAGCGCTGCCAACATCTTCCCAGCCATGTGGTTGAAATTCTAGATGGTGCCAGGGCCCGTGAAAGCCGCCAGCTTTGGCCTATGTGGTCCTGTCTCTGGCTAGGAACCCACAGCACTTTTGGCTATCACGGTTCTGAGAGCTCACTTTGGACCAATTCGTGTTTTTTCTTTCACTTAAAGAAGCAGTTATAAATAATGAGACATTATTCAGCTACTGGAATTAAAAAAAAAGGGGATGCAAGGCCATCAGATTTTTCCACAGCAAATCTGCCCTTTCCTTATTCCTTTAACTGACTTTATAGGAAACACAGGGTGCGTTTTTTGCAAAATGCTTGTCCTGTTTAATCCCTGCTGAGTTAGTTGTGGAGTCAAATGCCAGATCAAAAGGAGGCCCCAGCAAGTGAAAGTTGCTGGGAAGTCTCCAGCTGCCAGGGTCTCTTCCAGGGACAGCTGTAGGCTAATGGATAAGCCATAAACAGGGCGTTCAGGGCAGAAGTGACAAATAATGGGGGCCAGGGTGAACAAAGGAAACTTTTTAAAAGGACGCAAAGATTGTGAGAGTTGAACAGCAGAGCTTGTCAGCTGAGCTGCCCCTGACTCGGACAGAAAGGCCATGGAGCCATGGACACAGAGCACTGGTGCTGCTGCAGGCAGAGGATCCTGCTCTGCCAGCAGGATGTGCTGCTGGTTGAAGGATCAGAGCAGGGGATTCAGTCAGATTCAAGTGTTCAGTTACAACAACTGTTTGGGACAATTAGAAACAGTATTTTCCCATCAGTTCCAACAGTAGCAGCTTTCATTAGAGTGGGGAGAGAGGAGAAGGGAAGAATGGCAAACTCTGCATCAGTTCCTTGTTAATCTAAAAAACACCTGATGACTGGAATGCCACACTGCACAACTCACACCCTAAAAAGGACCATTTTTTTTTTTTTAAATTTTTGTTCTGAAGACTTTTTATGGGAAGCTACAGCGCTGTGCCTACAATCCCTCATCTGGTGAAGCACATGCAGGTGTCCTATCTGTTTCACGAGCACTGCCCCAGTCCCAGCACTCGCTGCCCGCGGAGGGCTCTGTGCCACGGGGTTGTACCTGCCCACCAGCCAGCCCATCTCTCCACACCCTCCAGCGCATGCACGGCAGATCAGCCCTGGCAGAAGAAGGGAACCTACCCGCAGGGTGCCCTGGTATCACGAGGCTGTTGGTGGGTAACGCTGGTGGAGGTGGCAGCGTGGGTGGGGTGGCGAACATGGCCGGATGGTGCTGGTGCTGGGTCTGCGATCTGAGAGAGAAGTGCGAGGTAGCAAGATTGGAGATGGAGAGGGGCAGAGCCGGGCCGGAGGAATGGTGAGGAGGAATCTGGGGAGACAGCGGAAGGTGTTTCGGGAGGCTGATGCTTGTTGCACTGCTAGCACTGCTGCTCCGGCTGCAGAGAGAAAAAGATGGGAGGGAGAGGGGGGAGAGAGACAGAGAATGTTACCTTACAAGACTGAAACAGTGTAAGAATACACTGGCAGGAACACAACTATGAACACCCATCTCCCTAAGCTGTGCTTTTGCTTGTCTTAATGGCAATGGAGGCAGTTAACGAATCTTAATGAACCTCTCCAACGGGGCAGGATGGGCCTGGGGCCCTCAGGAGTGATGTTTCCTCTGGTGCTTCAGCCCTCGTGGCTATCTTTGAGATGCTGATGATGGCCACAGAGGCAGCTGGATTTTGCACCTTCCTTTAGCCTCTGATGACCTTGCAGTGGCCACATATGCCCTTAAGATCACATGATGCAATGATTCAGATCTCTTTTTCTGTTGCTCTGGGTGTGCAGAGCTGCACAATGCCAGTGACTCTGGGACCACGTATCTGCTGTGCAGCTGCAGTCACACGAACATGTAAAGGCACACCATGCTAATAGTTTTTCTCATAATAATGAGCATTTTACATCTTCTTCTATTATTATTACTACACTGCAAATGATCTAAGTTTTGTGGGCTGAAACACACTATCACTGCAGTTAATAGTTGTGTAATTCCCACAATATCGATTAATTGTTGCAATCTAAACCTCCGAGAGATCTTGAATAGTTTGAAATATTATTCACCATTTATACTGTGGTGGCATTTACAAGGTAAAACCACAACAGAGCTCAAGTATGCAGGATACTATGAAACACACATTAATAGCAGCTCTCTGTATTCATATTCTGACCTTTGTGCAGCCAAATATTATGCTTTAAATCAGTTTTCTCATCTTGTTTAAACAAGCTTAGCTCTTGTTTGGGAGGCAAGGCATGTTTTCTGTACCAGCAAAAAGACTACACAGGTTCCAGTTGACTGACTAAACTCTCTTCTCTAGAAATGTTTTATCCATACCATTTTCACCCATCCCACTTACTGGATGGAGGCAATTTAAACAGCAGAGCTAAGCCTCCTGTTAGATCTGGACACGTTAGATGGAAGCAGATTTCTCAGCCCACATTCAAAGGGACACAGCCTTTTCTGATACAGGTATCCCTCTTTTGATGCTGGTAAACCAAAAAAACTGATAACTAAGAACACACGTACTTCAATGGAAGTACTTCTTAACATGAAACAAGGGTGTTTTGCTCAAACTGAAACCACCTTAAATTTCTAAGGCGAGAATTAGCCAGTTCTCCCAAGACAGTGCAAAATTCCTCTAGAAACTGGACTGAAAGGAATACATGCCTTTCTCCTAGAACAGGAGCATTCATCACATGTTTCAGATGCACTGATCCACCACTGCTGGAAAATCCAGCCTGTGGAGTGAGCCCACAAAGCCCATCATCCAAACATGGACCATCTTACCCAGACGAGCGCTCGCCTCACCTATTCCTACCCCATGCGAAACAAGCTTGAGCCCAGCAGCAGCATGAGGACGACACGAGTGTCCCTTCCCCCTACCTGATATTATTGAGTCCGTTGTGGGCCACCTGGTGATGCACTTGGTAGTTGAGAGGCGGAGGGATGTGGCTCGGAGGCTGGCTCCGAAGGTCAGGGATTAGCTGAGGCTGCGACTGCGGCCGAGGTTGAGGTTGTGACTGTGGCCGAGGCTGCGGCTGAGGCGTGAGCCTTGGTGGTGCTGGTGCTGAAATCACTGGCTCCTTCTTCAACAGCGGGCTTGCTCTGGCACTTGACGTGGGCGCTGAGGAAGTAGAAGTCACAACGGCAGCTACTGGCTGGGGGCTGGGGATGGGCAGGGCGAAGGGCACGTCGGTGCTCAGTTCCCGGCTCCGCTCTAGCCCAGACACCTTTGGGACATTGGCTGCTTTCGCTTCTGGCTTGTCATTCAAGGTGGGACCTGATGGAGCAACGAGAAAGAGAACAAAGCGCACGATGAAAGGTTTGCATTTCTTTCCCTGCTTGGTGGAACACACGCCTGAGAAAAAACAAGTCATGTTGGAGCTCGTGGGAGCGTTGTGGGAGCGCTGCTGCCACAAGATGGATGTGTGTTTGTATCTGTCCTTCCGCTGTCCTTGACTGGCCAGTCTACAGTACTTTCAGCATGTGTGTGAGAGACTTAGCTGTCATTAAATGAATGCATACTACAGAGAACATCCAGCTCTGTGACTCCTTCCGAGTCCCAAGGCTGGGTACAGCAGGAGTGTGAACATGTCTCAAGTTACTGCTACAGTATTTCCTGCTCCATGAAGTTTTAAGGCTGATAACGAACTCGAACACAAGCCTGACCATTATGACATTTCAGTTTCTCAACGCTCTTTCAGGGTAACCCATGTTGCATTTAGGCTCAGCTCCAGCTACGACACACTGACCCAAGCACTAATCATTAGTGATAACCCCACCTGTCTTCAAGGGAGGAGACTACCTGGGATGTCTGTGTGGGAAGTTCAGTGAGCACCCAGGTGTAGTCCTGCTCACCCTAAGTAGTGCACACTGTAAGCATGGCATGCCAAAACAGCAGGAATACTGTGACCTTGCAAAATGCACAGTGGGAATTCCATACAGAATTACTCCTTCTCTGATGCCAAATACTGCTGTTTTTCATAATTAAGTTAAACAAAGCAGCCCAAAGGGTTAAAAGGCTGGAAAGGGAAAAGGGAGGACAGGAGAGATATTTCAGATCAAGCAGCATCCAAAAGGTCAAAGAAAACTGAAAAGACCAACATGAAAGCAATTCAACTCCCACTGTAACTCCCTTTTTGACCTAATCTGTGTATCCAAGAAAAGCTCTTCAAGGGTTACAAGAACTGATGCTGTGGATGTGTTTAACATGCACACGTCCCACCCTGCACACACAGCTCTTCTGACTGTTAGGATACATGTTTCTGTGACCCACCAAAACGTGTCGGGGGCTGTTTGCATTCTGCTGGCTTGCAGACATGCGAGAGATGCTACCTACTCTCATTAACATGCTCCCAACACCCTCACAAACAAATTCCACCTTTGAAACTTTCCCATCTCATCAAAGGACTGAGCCAGTTCCTGATGTAGGAGGTGGAAATAACACACAACACACACCACGAGCTAATTCTGGCCGTGCAGATGCTCTGACCAGGCGTTTGTGAACCAGCCCAGGCAAGGCCAGAGCCCTCAGTGCTGCTCTGAGGACCTGAGCACCCTCGTGCCGGTGGCAGATGAGAGGAGGACAGCGATGAATCAGAGCCTGCAGCACACCAGCTCATGTTCTGTACCCAAAGTGCCCACGTGGCGATGGCATCTCCTTCTCTGAGATAAAAAGCAGCTTCCCACACTGCTTCTGGCTCTGCTTGCACTCTCACCATAGCACCATTTCCTTCAGCCCTCAGTCAATCAAGTCATCACTACATATGTATAAATTCAGAACATGAGAAGACGAATGGAAACATATGAACCATATTTGTCAGTTGAAAATGTCTGAAGTCTTGTGGCCTCAAACTCACAAATAACAGGAAAAGAAGCCTTTCCAAACACCAGTGTTTTGGCTGGCAAGAAGTACTATCAACCCTGTACTTTACAGCACCTTATACATCTTTACAGGTTTGACACAATGTCTGGAGGTCCTACATTATTCTCTACAATAAATATAAGGCTAACTCTCATTTCAGTGAATTTGTTTTTCAAATATGAGTTCATGCATCACAGGTACCCTGGTTGTGAGATGTAACTAGACTTGGTTCCAATGCTACTTAGAATTTATTTCTAAAATCAAATTCTCATTGCTCTTGTGCACCACTATTTTTTATAATGCCACCTATGTTTGTAAATGTTCCTCAGATTTTATTACTAACAACTGAAAAATTGTCATTGCCTAGTCAAGCCAGGGCTCCCCACACTGCTTTTTGGAGGAAGCATATTCCCAGCTGTAGATCCCACTGTTTTTCAGGAGCTACCCATTAAAAGCAACTGGGTTTCATTCCAGAGCAGAGGTTTCCTCAGAGCCCATTAGCTCTTTCTACCCAACAGGCCTCCTCCTACAGAGTTAAACTTCATATTGGGTAATTATGGGCAATGTAGACTAATGGTGTATATTCAGAACACACTGGCACCACAAAAGTTAGTTGAGTAAAAAGTCAATTAGATCCAAAACAAATCAATGAAGTCCCACATTAAAAGCAGCTGTTTGACCAGTTTTATGTACAACTATCGATTCCCTGTGGTTTCAGCATTAGTTCTCATTTGCAGTTTTCTCAAAGCAAAAGCTCAGGCTCCCTTGCTGACTGAATTGACCAGTCAGTCTGGTTGTGTTTGTTAGTTCGAGGGGTACATGACTAATTTCTGCTGCCAACTCCCATCTCTCAGGCTGCAGGACTGCAATGTTTTTGTGTTTCATTCAAGACAACAATGAAAATATCCACATGCTTGTTTTCCCCCTTTCCCAGAAAAGCCACAGGCACGAGTGTATCTTCTCTCCTGCTGCACAAAAGCAGAAGCACTGACAAAGACATGGTGGGAATTCATGGGCAAGGGTGGAGAAACATTTGAGCCAGTGGAATCCCCAAGCCTTCTCAGCCACCACCCAGGAATGGGCAAAGCCCCGTGTTTTGGTGACTTGCCATTTCTCTTTCTGATGGCTGCCATGCACACATGGAAGTCTCTGAGCTACCTTGCCTGGAATCCCTCAGAAAGTTAATGATTTTAACAAGAGATGTTGCCTGTTCTGACCAGGACCTCAAACTCTGCAGTTTCTCCACAGGATACTTGAATACCCCTCCTAAGGGAACTACACTCTTGTGTGCCCAAGCTGTGACCAGGCTGAGTGCTGCTCACATATGGAGATGTCCCAAGGAAAGCAACCAAATATTTGCTTTTGTGCAAGTGTTCAATTGAGATCCTTTCAGAAATTTCTGTTCTTGGGCTCCTCATGGAGCCCTTCTGAGCAGATGGACCCATGGAGCTGAGCACAACTGCCCCAACAAAAACACAGGCCCACCCGACCACACCACAGCGTTCTAGAGGCAAAAAATGTGTTTATTTTTACCAAGTCCTAGAGTAATTTTCATGCTTAATGATAACAGGCTGAGCCAATTTGACAGTCAGCTCCAATAATTCAACCTTAATTAAACCTGAACGCATGTCAGTTCAGCTTGTCCCTTCACAGGAAATCTGACATTTGTAATGATTCATGTTTCAGCCATGCTATGGGAAGGCTGGATCACATCTGCCATTCTCCACCATGCAGAGCGCTACCCCTTTTCAGCATGCCAACTTTTGTTTATTTTCTAACCAAACACTTTGGACTTCTTCCATTGAGAGGTTTTCTTAAATGAACAGACAGTGAAACATGTCTTGATCTCGGGGATGAATGATGACTGAGTGCGAGAGACAGGGGAGGGAGGGCTGAAACTGCTCTAACAAGAAAAATAACAACAACCTGGGATTAGTAATTCTTGCCTCCTTGATCAACTAATTTGTTCATTTGGAGCGTTGCAAAATGTTAACCTTTCTACGTCTTGGGCTACATCCAATTCCAGCCTAGGCTGGCAAAGATGAAAACTTTACCATTTTTAAAAGCACAGAGAGCTTTAGCTAGTGCTGGTGTAAATCTGTGGGAATCAGAGGTGAAGTTTAAGGGAAACCCTAAAGTCAACTACAGTTTAAATTGCTGTATAAAGACGGTTTCAAAAGGAGTCACCTGAACCTGAAAGACCATCAGCCAATATCCCATGTGAAACTTGCCTGAATTCAGAATCTGTGACTGAAATAAGTGTGAACTGCCCATCCCCAGGGCTGTACAGGGTGACTTGCCTGCCAGTGTGTAACTACATGGCATCGCAGGCTAAACACAATACAGAAAGTCCCAGACACAAATTAAACCTTTCTGTTACAGGAATTTGCTTTCAAGCTGATTAAGAGTAGCTCAAGTGCAAGGGATTAAACATGTAAAGGCTGCTTTGAGAACTCCAATAAGCAGTTGCTGTGTTATACAAACAGCACTTAGGGCAACAGCAGTTCCAGCCCTGCCTCTTGCTCTTTGCAAGCTGCTGGTTGCTGCTGAAAGGAGACTGTCAACACACGTACAATGTGATTGGAAATAATCTAATCTTGCTTGCACGCCTTTCCTTTGTCTCTCGAAAAAAAGAAAAGTGGAGTCATTCAGACGGCTTTCTGCAGTTTCCCTGCAGCCTCCCTCGTTGCATTCAAACAGCAAGGGTGACGGGGGTGATGTGAGAAAGAAATTCCTCTCCTACATCCATCAATGACATCTTTACCAATGGCAATTTCCCAAGAAACACAACAAGCACCATCTGCAGCCCATCTATCCACCCCGTACACATCCCTAAAAACAGACACAGGCCAGGCTGGCTGTGATGAACCCTGCTCCATATTACAATTCCAGCAAGAAACGCTGCAAAAGCATCACCACAGGAATGATATGTGGCGAGAAGCTGAGGATTTCAGAGTGTGTTGATGAGTCCCAGAGAAGAGTTTGGAAGCATCAGCAAGGGGAACTAGTAAAGAAAAGCATGACTTTACAGCAGTAGGCCAAAACAAAGTAGTAACTAAAGGAGTGTATTCAGTGAACATCAGTAAACATTTAGTGTTTTATTTTATTTTATATTGAATTTTAAGACTGCTGCATAATGTATTGTGGATATGCAACACAACATAAGCACAAGATTGCATTGGCAGCGATAACACTGACACTGCTAGAGTGCTTACAAGTGAAAATCAATATTTAAGTGCTAATTCTTTATCCCTAGCTGGCTTTTGCTTTTATATAGATGGCTTTTTCATTGCATTTTAGGAGGGTAGCACTACTTAAGACATTAAATGATTAGGCTGGTTTGCAAAGGCAAGGCAAGCAGAGCTACAATATAGAAGCACCCAACACACGGGGCACAGAGTTCCTCCAGCTATTTTAACACAAATCAGCTCAAGATAAGAAATAAAGACCTGGGACTTCCACATCTAACTACTGTCTGGAAGGGTCCATGGTGTGTAAAGTGAATGATTTTCAGCATTGAGAAGCAAAAGCCAAGTTGCCATTGTGACAGCAGAACTACACCCATCAGGCTGCAGCAAAACAACGTTCTCCTGCAACGTGGGCTCCTCTGAACACCACGGGCTGCTGGTGGGCTCTCCACAAATAATTACAGTGTTTTCTCACAGAGGAAAGTAAGCTGAGTTGGAGCACAAACCCTCACACCTGGCTCTGAGCCTGCACTGCCGAGCTGGCCTTTGTTCCTGGCACTGCTCCCCCAGCCCATCCCTGAGACCCAGTGCTGCCTTGGCTTCCAGCGGGAAGCTCCTTCCCAGCCCGGTCTGGATTCGGCCCCTATCACTCAGTTCATTTGTACAGGGCTGTCTGTCAAGTCACATCGCTTTGCTGCAATCTGAAACACCCTCCCAACAGCTGCCACTATCAATTACTCTCCCAGACAGCCCTGACTATCAGGAAGAGAACTGGAGCGAGCACTTGCCAGTTTTAATAAACTGTGTTGCCCAAGTCATTTAACCTGCTAGATTGCTGTATGCTGGGGCTGTAACAAGCCTTCAGCTTTTCAACCCAGAAGAAAGTAGCAGTGGCAAAAAGCTGTCAGCTTGGTCCTCGGAATTAACTTCCAAGGGTGTCTTCCCCCAGCCTCCCTTCCGAAGTGCCCGAGTTTAAAAGTGAAATATCTTCGAGTCATTTTCATAATGTCACGACACAGAAGGCAGCTCACATTTTTAACAGAACCAGCAACTCTCGGGAGTGAAGGGCTGACATATTCCACAATTTTCACGTTAGGAGCACTCCTGAGCAGAGAGAGCTCCTCTCACACCCACATGGACACGACCTGTGGGCACTCCCCAGTGCTGGCTCTGCACGTATCCATCACCACCATCCCAGCCAGGGGCTCCAGGATGCCCTGACAACCTCCAGTTACAGCTTCTCTCCCCATCAAAAACTCTAACGTGGCAAATTCACATTTACTTCGGTTCTTTCAGGACCAGTAGGAAAGATTTCCTACAGAAACATTTATTTAAAATCAAAACACTTCCATCCAGATCAGTGTTTTCAGTTTTTGGCTCACGTGTATACCAAGATGTGAACGTTAATCAAAAAGAAAAGGTCTACCATCATTAGGATTAAATTGGCACACAGGAATCTGCACATCCACCAGAAAGCTTACTGGACTCTGCAAATCAAAAAGAAGATTCAGACCCACTATGCTAAATGTTTTCCTTGGCCAGCTCCAGAGATAAGAGCCTTTGCTGTGAAAGCTTGTAGCACAGAAAGGTTCCACCCCCTCCCCCAGAAACTGAGAGCAACAGCATCAGGACCTATGGACTTGACGCCGATTTGCTGCTTTATGGTTCTTTAATGGGATGTTTTATTCCTGGAGATTTGGGAGCTTTCCATGCTCTATCGAGGCATGTTAGCTGTAAGCATGCATGATGACACACCAGGGCTGCAGGAGCCGAAGGAAAATGGGTGCCAAACACAAGGATTGGGGCCACAGCACAAAGAAGGAGGATCACCATTCAAATCCCCCCGAAGTAAGTCACACTGCATTTCCCCAGCAATGCTGCTTCTGGCAACGTCTCAATGCAAAGCTGAAACTGGATTTGCAGCTAAAGCACCTACTGTGGATGCTGGCGCTGTAATGAGATTGAAAGTTTCATACAGGCTTTTTAATCCAGGGCTATAATGGTGGATCAAATGGGTTGAATCTCCTCAGCGCTGCTCCTAAGCAGATGCTGAGTGCCTACAAACCAGTGACGTAGGAGCCACTCTATTTCCCTGGCCAGAAGACATTGCTAAAGCTTCTTGTAGTTCCTAAAGGTGTGTTTGTCTTGTTTGGTTCTGGTTTTTTTACCTGTGATGGCACATTGTGCCCCTCATCCGAGTGACAGACATGCAACACGGCAAATGAGCTGTTTAGAAAGACACCCCTCCAAAGGTGAAAGCAAGCAAGCACACATCCTCAGCTCCAGATGGGAGCTTTTAAACAGACAGAACTGCTACATACCAAGGAATCTTATGATTTTAATTAGGCAAACAAGGGCAAATAATAAACCATCAACTACTACATTACAGGAGAAAATGTACTACTTTTGCTGTTTGAAATCCTTATTGATTCCCATCTAGCCTGCGAGTGAGTTATTAATCACTCCAATTAAATCATGAACACAGGTCTTTACGCTGAAATTGAACCCCCAACAATAGATCAATAACTCAAACCTCCAAGAGCAATTACTGCTCAGCATAATAGAGCAGCCTGTTACAGAGAGCTCCGTGCAGACCACAATTCCCTCTGTCATATCCTTCACAGGCAGTGCAAACAAACTGGGAAAAGAAAGATTTTATAACTATTATTTTCAAAATAAACAGACATCTGCTTAGAGTTACCTAATCTCTCTCACATCACAGAGGCAGATCTGCCAAGGTCACATTGGAGACATGATTACATTTTTTCACAATTTGTTATTCTAGCAAAGCCCTGATAAGATTGAACTATTGAAGTTCACACTCTGGTTTAATTTCAAGAGGTTAAATGCCAAATCCTTTTCTTATTGCTACAAGGAAGGGATCTGCCAGGCTGCATAATACCCTGTGTGGGCTAAGACAACAATTTTGTTTCATCTGCACAGTCTTATGAAGGTTTTGACTTTATTTTTTTTTTTAAATGACATCAGAGAACTCCAAACTCCCAAAGAATGATTTAAAGTAAAATCAGAAAGTGAGATTATTCCGGAGGAGCGTGAATGACCTTTCAGATCGTCCAGCCTGGAGAAGTTAAGTCAACGTCTGGCTGAGAAAGCACACTTGCTAACCAAAACCAGAAAAAGGCAGGAAAGAACATTCTGAAACACCAGATCATCTCTGCTGGGAACAGGAGATGATTGTCCTAACCAGCCAAGCGTATGCAGGGTCACAAAAATCCCCATCTCTGCCTTGGAAGACAACTGATGCTTTTCCTGATGCAAGGAAAAGAGGAACCATCCTCACTCGGACTCTTGAGTACCCTTTAACTCCCTGTCCTTTCCAGGTGAGAGCCGTTTTTCTGCACGCATCCTTGCTTTGACAGGCTGGCCCCTTCCAGCAGGCCCCTGAGCCCAATCCATCACCCTTCCTCAGGGGAGCTATTGGCAGCCAATTAAGTGGTGATGGACCCACACCACAGAGCTAATCAAGATGAGTTCATACCCTACCCTTCAGCCTAAGGGCACTGGCTCTTGTCCACCATGGGTGTCACATTACTGCTGCTTCCCTTGTCACTCATGGTTGGATATGCTGGAACAGCCTTGGACAAGGCTCAGCACACACGGAAAAATGACACCAGATCAGGCAGCAGGAGCAGGTAAGGGGGCAGACAGGTAAAGGCCAACAGACTGCAGCAAATGTCAGCAAGAGGGAAGAGCGTTTCAACCAAAGGCTGCTGCAGGTTCTGCTAGAGGCAGGTCCTCTTTCATAGAAACATGGTGGCATCAAGCTGGCTGTGCAGCCCTGGAAGCCAGTAAAACATCCACAGGACCAGCAGGAGGGATGTGCAGGGAACACGCAGAGCACAGAGGACTGAAGATGCCACGGAAGAAAACTCACCTGGAGATCTTTGCTAAACAGCCACAAAACCTGCCCATTCCCCACATGCTTTGTGCCTTCCAGACCCACTGTTACAGCACTTTGTTTAGGAGGCTCTTTGCTACATTCTGCCATTTAAATTTTTAGGGATAACAAGGACAGCAGCAATAATTTCTGCTGGATTTCAGTCTGCAGTGGTCCTCGCTAGTTGTCAGACTGCAGAGGACCCACTGCATGCAACGTGTGCAGTCAGTATGTGAAGTGCCAAAGCTGCTTTTCTGGCCCAGGGAAGTTAAACCTCAAAGACACAAAAGGGTGGAAAACATCTGTTTAGAAATGGCCTCAGTAACTTCACTAAGGTCCACACCTGATGTTGTGGCTGGAGTTCTGAGAATGGAAAGTTGTGCTGCAATGTCACACAGTGTCTGCTGAACAGGCACTGAGAGGAGGGACTGACCATGCACAAACAAGCAAAATCCCATCTCGTTTATTTGTTATGTCCAGCCCTCACAGTTCAGTAACTGCTGTCACATTAGTGCTAATACACTTATAATTTGTGAAAACAACACTTGAGATCGAGTGCTTGTCAAGTGGGGCCACTGCCTTCCAACCAGCAGCTCCTCATACCCTGCAGTCTCCCACTGCCCTCCCTCTGCATTCCCAGGCTCCAGGGGGCACCTTCCAGGGAGATCCCTCCCCTGGATTTAGTAGCAGCACATCACTACTCTAAATCAACACGTTTAGCTGTTACCAAATTGCCTCCATTTTGCTGGCAGTTGTGCAGTAGCACCTCTTTCCATTAACTTGGTCGAGAATCTAGGGTCAAGATGAAGAGAAACTGGAAGAATTTCCCTGCAAGTTCAGGAGCAATAAGCTCTCCCATCTCACACCTCTTGGCATGGTCAAAATCCAGCTCCAGACCTGCTTGAATGGTGTCTTAAGAAAAAACTGAGATATTGAAATTAACAGACTGAATACATTAACAACATTTCCAGTTGCATCATGGATAATTAAAATATTTAAGGGACAAGCTGCAAGTTGTTAATCAAGGAACGTTTACTTGAATGGTGTGTGCCCTTTGGATTTGGTCCCTATGGCAACCAAATATTCACTCCAAAAGGATGAGCTGGAAGAAGGATGTCAGGAGCTGCCTCAACATTTTAATTCACAGAGTGAGCAATGAATAAATACAGCTCCTGACAGCACAGCACAGGCAAAAAAGGTTCATAAACAGCATCAGGAAGTCACAGATGGCCTTTTGCTTTTTTTTTAAGATTGAAAAAGTTCACTCTTCCTTTAAACACACCCACTGTAAAGATCAAGAAAATTGGACTGGGTTGCACGTGAATCGCATGTATTAGCTACTGATAACAAAAGGGCTACAAGAGAGGAGCTTTTCTTCACTTCAGTTCTCAGTCCTTGATTTTTTGCAATTTTGTTTCCACTGCCCACACTGGAAGATGTTGCGTCTTCAGAAAAATCTTTTCCGTCCCCCCTGGTTCCACAGGAACCACATTTTGAAAACACAAGAGCATGTGAAGGATGCCTTTGCAGGATGCTTGGAAAGAAAAATGTGAGGGATGATTGGTTTTTCCTTCTAAACAGGAAGAGAGGTTTGGTATGCAATAAGGAACAGAACACTTCACTGCACTGCAGAAGGCAAACTCCTTCAGCATGATCTCAGTGTGTGAAGTGCAGCTGCAAAGCTCCTTCCAGCTTTCTCCTTTGATGAAGTGTGAATTCTTCAATGGGCAGTAGAAATTTTGGAAATACTTCAGTGATGGATAGGTTGGAGGATAATGTATGATCTGGCATCTAATAAGACCTAAGAGAGGAACACTGTGTCGTGCATTGCAATGGAATCACACCTTATTAATGGAAAGGTGCTCTTGAAATCTCTTCTTGTGTGAGGGTTTATGGCTGTGGAAAAAAGTCTTTCAAGGCTGGAGAGTGCAAGGCTGCATGGATTGCTGAGATGCCAGCCAGAATGAGCAGAAAGCCTCACACAGGACCTCAGGACTTGCAAATCCACATGTTTGCTCTACACTCCTCCTCCCATTGACTCCTTGGAGTCCCTTTACACCCACTGCAGTGGCCCTGCAATGAGCATCAGGCATAAGCACAACAATTTCTACAGGGCTGCTGCATGGAATCTGCTGCAGGTTGTCACGGCCATGGAAGACCCTTGTGACTCTACCATGCAGGAGGTTCCTCACTGCAGTGAGGGACAGTCACTCAGGACAGCACTCACTGCCCTACTGACTGAGCTATTTGGCTTTCTTGGTGCCAGGGGTTTGCAGGGAGCCCTGCAGCACATGGCTCTGTCCTGTCCCACTCTCCAGGCAGAGCCACAGCTCTCACAAACCCCACGTTACCCTCTGAGCTGGATTTGGGCAGGCACTGCCACAGAACTAACCTCTGTCCTGGGCAACAAACAAGTACAGGCTCAGACTCTTGTAAGGATAATCACAGGAATGGCCTCACACGAAACTGCTGCATGTTTTTATTTCAGTATTGGGTGAAAGGAAGAGAGAAGTATCTGGGCTTAGCCTGCAGGTACTTTTCCAAGACAGTAATTGCTGCATAATTCATATTCTTGTTTTCACATGTTTGCCATGTGTACCAACAATTCCACTGAATTCACTCTAAGTTTTTCCCTCAAGTTCTCTCCATGTCACAGTTTTTCCAAACTGCAGAAACACAAACAAGCCAAAATCCAGCACTAAGCAGCAACTTGGGTTTGGTAAATTCCTGTAACCCCAGATTCTTGCATATTAGGAGGGGACAGTGGGGTTCAAGCTAATTCTTGAGAGTTTCCACTCCCCATTAGCACAGCAGACAACATCTTTCACTCATTAGATCTGTATTTTCCTGCAAGCAATTCTCTGTGATGTCAGAATTGAGTCTTTGTATGTCTACCCAAAGCCACCTGCTCCCCATCAACTCCAGATCCCACAGGCTGGAGGAGTGCTGCCCTCTACATGAGGGAAGGCTCAGAAATAATAAGTATTTGTGACTGATAGGAAATCTCAGCACAGTAAGAAGCAATTTATAGCTTCCGCAGCAAGGAGGCTCACAGAGAAGTGGCAGCAACGATGCAGGTCCTCAACTCAGCCCCTCAGCAATGGTTTGAGGCACCTTTACTCATATTAAATTGGAGATGACATCCTAGGTCCTTGCAGGGAGGGGAAATGCATTTGTTCTAAAGGCCCCCAAATGGTTAATCAATCCAACAATTACAAATGAAACGCCTCATCTCTCCAGGGGCAGAATCCAAGTTCTGGTGCCACTGGTTTTGAGGACACAATATGGTTTTGTTTTTGAGGACACCACTCCAAACTGCCAGCGGTTAGTTGCAGGGAACCACCTCCTCCCACATTAACATATTCATTTGCAAAATCTATCACATATGTTGCGTGCAAACCGGCTGAGAGTTGATTCAGCTCTGACAGCATGAGAGCCTCTAGCCTAAATATCTGAGAGTAATAAAATCCACACCATCCTCCTGATTCCTCACCCTAACAGTGAAATGACCTATATTTGCTTTGCACTGTCAGTAGTGGGAAACCCACACAGATCTGTGCCCACAACCACAGACAAAATGAAGGGGCACCAGCTTCTAACGTGCCTCCATTTTAGCTTCCTCCTCCCTGGCTTGCACTAAGGATGCTAATCCTTAATCTAGCATTTTGTCTGTCCACTAATTGTCTGCTGTAACAAGGAGGGAAATGGTAAGCCTTGGTCACCCCCGATGCAACTGTAACAAGGAACCCAGATGGAGCTGGAGGCCCGAGGGTCCTCACACTGGAGTGACACAGGACTGGGACACTTCATAGTGGAAGAGAGAGAACGTGTCTGGCTGGCCTGCTGGGTCTGGAACACCCCAGGGCATCCTCATGCCTCTGCCCAGCCTGCTTACTTTCCTGGCCATATCCACTTAGGTTTTCTTGGGTACCTATCCAAATAGAGCATCTCTTCATCCCACAGAGGCATGTGTTTGTTCCCAAAAGACAGGAAACAGTAGCACTGGTCCATTGTGAGGTTGTGGACCTCACAGTGGGATAATTATCACAAGAAAAACACAAGCAACAGTGTTCTTGTTACAGATTATGGTCATGGCTAATGGCAATGACTGGGCTATCACACCCTACCTTGTGGTCAGTTCACAAAGGGAAATTAGGCCAGGAAGGACAGAGCACCCATTATTTTATATAGAGAGGTGGGAAGCAAGGACAATTATGGAACAACCTCTTGCAGGCAGCAGGTGTTGCTGTGTTTTTAGAAGAGTTCTCCCATCCCTTTGTTTCTCAGGCAGGCTGGCTCTGAGCTGGGCTGTTCCCACAGAGCTCTCAGCCTGCCCGAGGCTGGGAGGACCTGCTCTGAATGAGAGTTTCTTCCCATTAATTTGTTAAAACCAAAGCCAGATTCCCCATACATTAAGTGCTGCACGTTTCTGAAAAATCTTTTAAGACTGAACACAAGCAAGAGTGGTAGGAAGGAAGAAAGAATATTCCCCATCATGAAAGGAGGAAAAAGGCACCGAGGGAGCAGTCAGCCTCTCCTATGCCATACCACATCTCTGGGGACTAAAGCTTTGCTGCATCCACAAGATAAATCCACCTTCCCTGCCTGTTCCCCCAGCAGCACAGAGCAACTCCCCAGTTACCAGTGCTGGATGCTGGTAAAGGTCTCCCTTTTCTTCCCTGTGTAAGGCATTTCCCTCCCCTTCATTTTATAAATTACCAGAACAGACATTTAAATGTTCATGAGTAATCTGAACAGAGTATTCATGCCTTGGGCATTTTCATGCTCTACAAGGAGAGAAACAAAAGGGCCTCATTTAATACCTCCCTACAGCATTCCCTGTTCCTGCTCTTCCCTTGTGAATCTCCAAAGGCAAACTCTCAGTGGTTCAAGGCTTCTGCAATACCCCAGCCCTCCCTTCTCCCTTTTTAAGATGAGCTTCTAAAGCAAATCTCTCTGGCTGACTGGAACAGGTGGTAGGAATCCTTCAAAGGAGAGAAAAATCATTTGTAACTAATAAAAAGAGAAGAAAAGTCTGATTCCCGTGGTTTTACTAAGCACCCACGGGAGTCATTCGGATGGTAGGCACATCTGCTGCTTCTGTGTGCTTCTGTGGCCCCCCTGGCACTGCAGCCAGGGAGGATGAACAGCCTCCCTGTACCTGCACCCACCCAGGACAGGGAGGATGAACAGCCTCCCTGTACCTGCACCCACCGCCTCCCAGGATGCCAAGGAATGGAGTGGCTCTCTCTGCTTTATGGGGGATTTTAGGAATGCTGTATCAGTTCCAGAGCCTGATGGGCCAGGCTAAGGGCTGAGGCTGTCTTCTGCCCTGGATTTTGAGATCTAGCTTTACAAAACCGGCAAAAGCCTCTATCCTTTCCAACATACAGAAACCATCCACTGTTTGAACAAAGTTTTGTGCTAGATCAAAAAGCCAGACCTGCAAAACTGTCCTTGGGGCTTTGCTTTTATTCTTTAGCAAAACTCTCCTCTACAGTAACTTTCTGATCTGCTGCCTTGGAGAGAAACATCACAGTACACAGAGATGAACAATATACCTTAATCTCTTGCCTTATACTTGACAGGTAAAGAAGTCTGACTTGGGAAGGACCCCCAGGGCACGGTTGGCAAAGGCTGGGCTTGCTGTGTGGTGCTTGGATACAGCAGTTCTCCTGGAAAGAAGTGCAGCCCCAGGACAGCAGCTCGCTCCCCACCTCTCTCTCCAGCCGTGCCATCCGCCTTTCTTCTCCCCTTATTGTCAAAGCTGATGAGGGGAGAGGTGACAAGCTGGAAAGGCTTGGCCAAGACTTGAGAGCGAGAATTCAAAGCACCCCTGCTGTGTTCCAAAGTGCTGTTATGGCTGCTCCCTGTGTGCAGGGAATTAGGATATGGTCTCCAACCCAGCTACAAGCCAAGGAGGCAGAGGAATAGATGTGCTTTCTGCAGAGACCTCAGGTACTGTTCCTTTCCTGTGTTTATTGGCAAGTACAAGGTACAGAAACATCCATGAGCAAGAGCAAATGCTGGAATCCAGGTTTATCTGGATGCGATCTAAAGGACCCTTTGCTATGATGTGGCCAAAGCAGTTGTTTGTTCAAGAGTTAAAAGGGAGGGATATTTCTTCCTATGGAGGAGGATCAGGAAATTAAACCTGGACTCAACTCAGATCTTCCTCCTTTCCCATACAGGTTTCTCTCCACAAAGAGGGGGTGGCAGTGGGCTCAAATATTCTCCAGATATGATTTCCCTCTCTTCTACAAGAAATTTATAGAGAAAATGGTCTGAAATCCCTGCAGTCTTCTACAGATATGCCACACTCTGAAGCTTTGGGCTTCTCCCCATTTCTTTTGTTCTCTATATCAATTCTGCCTGTTCACAACCTGCACTGCAGTCACGTTGAGATCCACGTGCCCACCCCAGCCCATGCACAGCAGCTGGTCACATCTGCACGTGTGTTTGGTGACACACTACCACTGACCAGCTCTTCAGCAGCCAGTCCCACAGCATTGCCAGAAAGTCTGTTTAGTTTGTAAGGCTGCAAAACCTGGCACACACCTTTACAGAGTCTGGAACGACACTGCAGTATTTACATCCCTTCCAGAGAACCACAGAAACATCCATCACTGTATGGTCACGCTCTACTTGTCACACATCAGCACTGGCGTCCTGGAGAGAACTGTATCCCAAACAAGCACCCATCTCAAAAGTACCTTTGGGGTATTCAGTTCGTTGTGGCTGCACTGAACTGGTTTCTGACCAGAAAAGACAACACTTTCTTCAATCACCCTGTAGAAATGTTTTCTTTATGGCCAAACTTCAGAAATATTCACCACCCAATACTGAGGTTGGTTTTTCTAAGAGCTAAGGATCGTAAAGTAGCCACGTGTTTAAACAAGAGGTCATTATCCACCAGCTTCGGGGTTCAGTGCAAGCTTCTAAGCAAAGAGCAATTTGAAAATAGAGCTGTTAAAGCACTAACAGTAATTTAGAGTAGTTTAAGTTTCTGTTTTACTGATTTTTCTGGCTAAGATTCATAGGGCTATCAAATTAGCATCTGCGTATCTTGTTGAGTGGAGTAAAGTCAATAATCTAACAGGCCCATTTTGCTTCTCTTTACTGCTGCAATTGTGTGACTTCATCAATACTGAGACCTGAAGGCAAAGGACACAAAGCCAATGCCCTGCAGCAGATGGCAATCCCCTGTTCTGAGTGTCACTCAGCACAGTCCACCAGATGAGATCTGAGACACTGCAATCAGAGGAAACTGTTCCTGCTCAAAATGCCATAATACCAAAGGTTTAACACTAACTTACTGGTTCCCAACACAACCATAGGAAGGGAGATTTCTAAAAGGCACGAAGTCAGCAAGAGATTGAGAATTTGAGCCAAACCTTTAAAAGCTTTCTAACCACACCGTTCACCTGCACCATAACCTGGAAGCTTTTAAGGACCAACAACAGCAGCAAATAACATTTGTTATTTAAATAAATATGCTCTGTTAACTCTTTGCAGAGAAATCTGCATTATCCAATACCAACCTCCTCAGTCTCTCCAGCTTCATCTACCCAATGTGGTATGAAAAGAAGCTCTTCCACACCCTTCCTTCCTCTCCCTCTCCTCCACCTCCGGGCAGCAAATCATTTTCAGCACTGGTTTGTGCTGCCCTCAGCGCTCCACGCTGCCAGACTGGTCAAAGCCACAGATGGAGGGAAAGATGCCTTTCCAAGCCCACCTCTGGAAAGATGTAGATGTGGTAGGAAAAGCCCTGCAAGCTCCCCTTGTTCCCTTTGAAACCCGAGGAGAACAGATGAGCAGCACATTTGAAATTAATTACAGCAAAACCTACTGCATTGTTCTCTCCTCCCCTTCCTTTTCCCTGACCCTCTCATTGCAGAGCTCTCACTGGAACCTCTGTGGAGTGTATATTTTCCTAAAGTCGCCAGGGCCAGAGCAGTACAGCTGAGACATTCACAGAAGTCAAAGAAAGTGCAGGCCCAGGTTAGTGCACAGGGGCACAATAGTTCCTTAAGAGTGAGCGTCTCCCCCGCCACCGCCCCCTCCTCCCAAACCTTCCATCTCTAATGAACCTTTGGTGTCTGTCCACAAAAAACAAACATCAATCAGGCAACAGGCTGTTCCTTTTCCCCTGTTGCTAGTCTGAAATAACAGTCATCCCCCGCTGGGCTGGGAACGCCACTTCCCTCTCCAGCACACATACGGGATAATAAGGGGGAGACGAAGGAGGGAGGAAAACCCGCTCGGAGGTGCCAGAATACACAGCGAGCCGTGCCTTTCAGAGCCAGAGAAAACTTGGGAACACAACAGCTTTTGATTCCTCCTGCCCCACTGGGTACGTTAATTATTTAATAGTTGGCCTGTGAATTGGTGGTGGTGGTAGGAACAGGGTGGAAGGGAAATCAGGCTTTTCCTCCCTGCCCCCAGCCCCCTCCTTGTGCTGGCAGAATGGTGTGTGCACACACGTGTGTGTGTGTGTGTGTGTGTGTGTGTGTACGAGGTTTTGGGCACGCCTGGGACCCTGCTCTGGCCATGTCCTCCCTCCCCACCCACACAAGACCCTCCTTGTTGGCCTGTGACCACAGCAGCCGTGGACAGCACGGGACAGCATCTGGATGGAACGAGTTATGGGGCAGAGAAACGCACCCTGCCTACTCTCCCTTTGCAGGAGGATATTTTTCATGTATTGTGCTTGGGGGAAGGGCACTTTGGAGTTTATATTGGATTTCGACAGAGCTGGAAATGGAGCTGCAAATCAAACAGAGATCAGCTTATGATTTGCAACCAGGGCTTTCTAGGTGTCTGAAGCAACACTTTGGAAGGAGCGCAGGGAAAAGGAGAATGTAACTACATCTCATTTGGATGGAGAGGACTCACAGATGTTAGGAATATTTTTGATCAACAGCTTTCCTGGCACTGACTGTGGTGGAATCCACAACCTTGACGGCTAGCTGAGTAAGAAAGTGCTGGCAAGCTCCTGACTGCATGCAGGCAATTTGCAATGCTGCCAGTCAATATTTCAGTGAAAACAAAATTGCAGGGATCATATTAAAAAGAGAGGAAAACAGAAAATAAAACAAAACAAAACCCAGCCTGTCCTTTAAGAGAAACTCTGATACAACCTGATGGGACAGACCCTTCCAAATCCAAATGCACTCTTTGTTTAAAATGAACACACTGTGATGTGGGCCCTGCCGTGAGCACGCAAAGGAAAGCCCGCCAGCAGCAACAGAAGCAGACACAGCACGAAGTGGCTTTACACCGGGACACCTGGGTGGCATGTTTAGTACACGCCTGCAGGAAATGATGCAGAAAGAGGTTTATAGTTGTGTCCATTTGGTGGAGGAAATGCATGCAGCAGGCACGGGCCTGAGCCAAAAACCTGGATCCACTCCTCTCCAGTCTTTGAGAGGAGAGGAAAAGTGATGGGAAGACAGGGGAGAGCTCCTCTGGCAGTATTTTCAAATTCTGGGTCTGCTATGCTGGCCTATTCTTAGTCTAAGCAATGGTATTACTGGGGAGACTGCCAGCAGTGTAGCCCAGGCAGTATTTCTCTCTGGACCAGCCTTGAGATGACTGACACAGGCTCCTGGGGGCATTTAAGCTGGTACAGCACACACCACCATTTGGAGCATTTTCAGAGTACCTCTGAATTACCCCCACCTGTATGGCTGGCAGAAGGGTGCTCTGCTGCTCACAGGCACTGAGTCAGGCCCTTTCCTGCCCTGGCCTCAGGACTAAGCTTGGCTGACTGGGTTGCCAGTCAGCAGGGGGGTCCCCAGATGTCCGCTGAAGGCTGCTTTACAGCATGTACTGCTAGAATGACATGAACAGTCCAGAAGACTGGACTGCAACACAAAAGTATTTCAGGCCAAAAGGTACATTATGCTCAGAGAGCTCTTTTGTTGATCTAAAGAAAAGTATAAAATAATCTGCTCCACTTAGGTTATTAAATTGATTGGTACAGAATGTGATGGACATATTCTAGTTGCTGGTTTCAGGTTTCTAGCTCGGTTTTAAAGACTGATTCAATAATAAAAATAATGACATGTTCATTATTGTATAAACATTCAATGCTCACTCACACTGTAAATTTCTTCCTCCAGCGACTCAGCCTGTATTAGAGCAGGTTGTCTGTGCAGAGCTTGCACTGTGAGTGCCTCTCCTGCACCCAGAGAAGGCCAACCATGGAGGAAAGCAGCTGGCTGGGGATAGCTCAGCTGTTTGGAAGCCAAATCACAGAGTACTGAGAAAATGAAATGTTGGCTGCTTCATCCAACAAGGCTGGCCCTTCCCTGCCACCCTGCCTTCCTCGATTCCCAGGGAACAGGCTCTGGATTTGCTTCTGCAGTTTAACATTCACGAGCCAACGCAGTCTGAGGGCAGTTTGCAAACTCTGATGTGAATTTTAGCGATGTTGCCTAGTCCTACATGTCCCAAGATGTCAGAAGGACAAGGACTCATGGGACTGAAGGACAAACTCTTCTTCCACGGGTTTTGCACTACAAGACAAGGAGCGTTCAGAAGACAGATCTCTCCCAGAACTGGATCGTCAATAAATACGGAAATACAGAACAAACTTAGCAGACACTAGCAGCAGATGCAGGTTCATAGATGTCTGCTTATTACCAAACCTCACTCCAGCTGAGACTTAAATAGCCTCCTTTATGCACAACAGGAGGGGGAGCGCAGTGAAGGAAACTGGCAATTACACATTTTATTTCCCTCCCAGCCCATTCGCTGTTCATCAGGTGGCTCTGCACCCCTAGGAAAGGTGCTTGTGAGCACTAAGTTAAGCACAAAGCCAGCCTGATACTCTCCTTTCACTGGGAGGAAGTTTCCATGTGCTTTTCTGGATGTGGTGTAAAAGCACAGTGAACACATTGTTTTATATTATTTTGAAAGCACCGTGAGTGCCTGAGGCACAGGGACTTCCAGGCTGCACTGTCTCTCTTTTCCAAGGCTGCAACCTCTCCTGAACACGACGGTGCTCAGAAACAGGGTCTAAGTTTAACACCACACAAGGATTTATCTGTAGAGATGCATCTGCAATCTTCTTCTTCCTCACCTTTCAAAACAAACTTCTCCTTTCCAAAATCTCCACCCAAACTCCAGTAGGCTGACCAGCAAAACACCAGCTCACAGTGCTCCATGATGTACTTGGGTATAATCAGGCTTTCCCAGCTTTGCTGCTCACCTCTTAAGAATGTATCTTCAACAGGGCAAAATGTTACTGTCCATTTCATTGGAGAAAGATCTGGAACTCTGACTATTCCCTTATGGATAAGCCTTTAAGAATTTATTAGTGATGAAACTAGTATGTTTCTTCAGAAACTTAATAGGGCTCCATAAAATTACTTCAATAACTTTTAAAATTTAATGGTGAGCAAGAACCTTTCCCCAGGCTTTTTGAACTGTCCGACAGAATCCCAGAGCGGGGATATAATTCTGCAATAAATTTTGCAGGATGGTTAAAAGAAATATAAAAAGATTTTAATTTCCTATTACCTCCTGTAAGACTTTGCCATCAGTTTAAAGCAAATACAGGAACTAAAAGCGCCATAGTCACTTTCCTCTCCCAGCGATTCACAAGAAAATATTTACTGTTTGGGGAAAAAAACCCAACAAACTAGAACAAATATCCTTTTCAGAAACACAGACACGCAAACATAAACACTCTGCCAAGTCCTGCTCTTATCCATTGGTGTAAACCCAAATAAACGCAGGGAAGTCAATGGAGTCAGTATGGCTTTACCTGGCTGAACAGAGCCCGGGAGCCAGGGCTGAGCACAGCAGAGGTGGAAGGAAAGCCTCACACTGTGAGTCCCTGGGCAGCTCGGCAGCAACATTAACAGGCTCCACAGGGAACGTGTTCAGCCCTTGTTAGCAGGAAGGATGGCCAGCGAAGCACGGAGCTGGGGGAAGCAGTGAGCACATGCATGACTAGCACAGTTATTAAGGAAAATGCCAGGAGCCCCATGGCTGAAAGCAAGCCCTGAGCCTGGCCTCCCTCCTCCCCTCCCACGGGACAGGAGCAGAGAGCTCCACCACTTCCAGCACTGATTTCAAATGAAGCTAATAGAAACAGAAAAACCAAACCAGAAACATGGCATGAACTGCTGACTGGGACAGTGGGGATGTGTCATCAGCCCCAGCCCTGTTCTGGGAGGAAGGCCTTGGTCTCGGGAGGGGCAGTGAGAGGAGCAGCATCCTCTGACGGCATCCTCTTTTACAGCATCCTCTTTTCCTGAAGTCTCTCACTGGGACTTACAGACCTCACCAGCACTGCACACAAAAGAGTAACCAGATCCATTTGCAATTAAACAGCACGCCTTGGTCTCACTGATCACTCCCACTGATTGCCCAGAAGGAAACAGGAGCCCAGCCGGAGTCAGATCCAGCTCCCCCAGCACCAGCACCCGGCACCGCCCTGTCAAACCCCTGTGGATGGGGACCCACAGAGTCCCCAGTGAGCTATTCCACAGCACAGCTGCCACAGGTAACCTGTCAAACTGCTCCACCACAGAGACACAGAGCTCTGGGTGGAGGGTGGCCCTGAAAGGAGCATCGGAGAGCTGGAAAAACCAGCACAAGCTTGTGGCCCACCCCTCCAGCACAGCTCAGGGGGATGCAGAGAACAAGGACTTCTCTTCACGAGGAGCAAGCCTGGTTTAAATAGGGCTGTGGTGGGCACAGCTCAGACCTGTACAGGACACTCAGACACTTCCCCTCATCCTGCACCGCAGTGCCCGTGCACGTGAAGAGGGAATCAGGTTTACACCCAGCATTTAATTTTCTAAGAAAGCCGAAACTTTACAAAATCTTCCATGAATAAAACACGTCTCTGAGGTATTTTAAAAGCAGAACTGAGAAGACCCAACAGTTCTGTGGGGATTGCAACTGCTGCTCTTAACATCAGCGCCCTACAGCATCCTTCTGGTGCTGAGACACAACCAGCATCCTGCGAGCAGGGAGCGCAGCTGGAGACAGCGCCCAGACTCACCCGCTGGCTTCTGCTACTCCAGAAAAAAGAAAAACAAACTATAAACAAGGAGTAAAAAGATGGTATCTTTCAAACGTCCTTTAAAAGCCTAGGCAATGTAAACTACTAAATGCGCTTGGAAGGAATTTCTGGTTTTTTCCCTTCTGATTTACAGTTTGATGGTCCTTTTATCTACTCTCACATGGAAAAGCTAGAATGTGCCTACTCAATCAACATGAGTTTGTGCTGGCCCATTCAGGATATATAATATTTTGCTTTTATAGTTTATTTTAAATAAAAAGTATAATTAAAGAAAATAAACCACCCACTTCATAACATTTATACAATGAGGACCTTATTTATTTTATTTACGTTTTGGTGGGCAAGGCACAGCATGCAGTTAGCTTTCCGTGATACTTAACAAAGCCGCATTTGAAATTTAAAATCTTTAAGGAAATGAACAAATTCTGAGGAGGAAGGGCAGTTGAGCAAAGAGACTTCTTACATTACCCTAGGTAATTGTGCATATATATGTTTCTGTGAGTCTCTCTCTACTCCAAAAACATATCCATGACTTGGATGCTTTAAATCAAAAAGCAATTTCAGTCCGTAATTCTCGAATAAATAATTAAACACATTTTATCTCCTACAGTATTGCTTCTATTCATTTTAATCTCACTGACAGGAATGCAGCAACATACCCCACATCCTTAAAATAACAAAACAAAACGCAAGATATCAACCAGAAGGCCTGGAAATGTTTATAATTCAACTTTTCAACTCTCTTGGCTGCAGCCTGGAGCTACAAAGAAAGCTCTATGCTGGCTCCCTCGAAGGAGAGAAGCCTGGGGGTCACTGTGCAAACCACACGGGCAACGGTGCAAGCAAAGCCTGCACGGGGCAGCTCTCACTTTGGGAGGCACACAACGCTCAGTCTGTGTCAAAGGTAATAAATTATCCACTTCTGCAGCCTGAGTTTTACAGAACTAACCAGACAGTGTGGTTAAGTGAATGGTCTCTCTTGCTTGTCCATCATAATTTCACAGACAGTTGCCATGGATAGGGATGGTTATGGCCTGAATAATAAATGCATACAACACAGCTTAGAGGGGACAGAGAGTACATTCCCATTCCCAAAGAGAAGGCTGAGCCTTCCAGAGCCTAGCCTGCAAAATCAGGAAACTACAAGACTGAAAGACTGCACTATTTTGTGTGTTTAATTTCAGTTTGAACGTAGATAACTGGCTGTGACTTGGGTGATTATCTTGGGTACCCACAGTGTTTGAAAATCAAAGTCCTCCTCCTTCTCAGGCCACTTTATAATTCCATATATGCCTATGCAAGACAGTTAATGTACTCATCCAGGCAGTGGCAAAATTAGACAGAACTTTTCAAAAAGAGGATGCTGGGACTCACATGCTGCATTTAGCATCAGTTCAGGGTATCCAGCACTGCCAACCCCCAAGCATTTACAAATCACAAACTGTCTTTAAAATGAGGTTAAAACCAAAGTATTGGGTTTCTCTGTGACTGCCTGCTGGCTGTGAGGCACAGAAGACTCAAGAGTTCCAGGCTCTTCTCTGCAGACAGGAAGACTAAACTCTTGCTTAAAAAATGAAATTAAAACTTAGATTTTGGTGCAATCCTCTGAGGGCCTGGGCTTCATGAAAAACACAGAATATTGTAAGCTTGTGATAAAATCACAAGAGATGTGGCATGGAGAGCAGAGCAGCTGCAAAGAATCTTGAGCACTGTATAAATCATAGCAATATGGTTGCTATCTAAATAAGTGCATTACTTATTTTATCTATTATTACAGATGCTTCTGTGGAAATTTTTGCATGCCTGTAATCATGGTGGACTCTTGTCCAAAGATTCAGCTGTAAATTATCACCCCCCTCTCAAGTTTCCTGACTGTGAAGGTAATCACACACAAGATGGTGACCTCATCAAAATGTAACCAGAACCTGGGGATAAAACTGAGATCAAGAGACAGGATGCAGCATCTCAGATCCTGCTGTGGACCCCACGCAAGAAAACTGGGAAGATTTATGACATCTCTCCTGACCTGCATTCATGTAAAACACAGCTAATTGCCTGAGCGGGTGCTGTGAGACGTGTTTGCTCTGTCTGGGCAGATCTTCCCGTGATGGAAAGCTCTCCCTCCCAGCACAGTGAGGTAAAGCCCTGAAGGAGAGGTGGACTTGATTACAGGAGGTGCTGTTCCAGCCCAGACAGGGAGTCTCTGACCCTGACAACTGGAGATAGAGTGCTGGGGGACAGGACCAAGGCATGCAGGCAGCACGGCAAGCCCGGGAGACACCGGGCTCCTGATTCCCCTGTCAGTGCTGAGACCATCGAGCTGTGCTGCTGCAAACTGTGCCAGGCATGGGTGTCGAGCTCAGCTGCATTCAGGTTGTTTTCTGCTTCACCAGGCACTCACAGGTTCCTCCTGGAGAGCTGACTTGCCGCTCTCCCATCATGCCCCTGCCCCTCCTTTCCCCTCTCACCCCATCTCACAGTAATAACCATCAGTTTTTAACAGCATGTCCTACACTGGAGGTTTTGTAGTTCCAGCTTTTAAAATGATTTAGTGTGACAGTTTAGTGCTGAATTAAAAAAAAAAAAAAAAAGGAAAAGAAAAAGGAAGAGAAGAAGCAGAGAGAAAAAGGAGAGACAGTCCCCTTAAGGCAACAACATTATGGAGCAGTGATCTCAGAGGAACAAGGGTTCTTCTCTGGTTCAGATGTGCTTGTCAGAGCTCAGTGTCGTCTCTGAACAAGAAATCTCTCTTGCTGGCCCAAGGCACAGTTTTGTGGTCAAGAGGACAGAAAATAAAGGGAGGGAACTTCAAAGAAGCAAAAGCTGCATTAGCCCGCTGGGGCGGGTGGCTGCGGCACATCCCATGGCTGACAATTACGACCTGCATGCCGAGAAAGCTTGCCTCCCTCTTGTCAGAGGGATAAGACACAGGCTGTGAGCTTTAGAGCTTTGAGGATGTGTACAGTTCATGATGAAAGATAGCACTTCAAAGCCCTTTGCCTAGAAACCCAGGGAGAAGTGAGAGCAGAGGGTAAGCAATCTTTTTTCCTGGGGGGTGCGTATGCGGGGGAAGGATAGACTTACTTTCACTGTCATTTATTATTGCCATGAAAATGAAGCCTTGCACTGTTTATGGAATCTCTCATTAAAAGGATCTCTTGATAAATCGCTTGACAAACATTCATTAATTAAGTCTCTGAGCGCACTTGGCTGACAGGCATTAGTCTTCATTTTGCAGGAGGGGGGATCAGGGCTTGGGGCTCAGCAAGCCCCCAACAGCCAGGGCAGGGCTGGGGCCTGGCCAGACACCCTGTGCCAGCAGACAGATGGATTACACTGCTCCCTCCATGCCCAGCTTGATTCTCATCCAAAGGCAGGAGCAACACACTTGTCTTCAACAAACTCCAAAGCCCTTGTGGCCCCACTGCTGCCCAGGGCCCCCCAGGGCTGCAGGGCAGACGTGGCTGTACAGGTCTGGCTCCTCCATGGGCGTCTCTTGCCCTTGGGGCTCCTGGACAGCCCTTTCATCTCACAGGCACCTCCTCACCCACAGCCAGCCCAGGGCTAGGAATGGAGACACCTTGGCTGCTGCCCAGGCTCCACTTAACTCTGCCATGGAGATCTTCCTCCTCAGGCCCCTTAACCTACCAAGCCCTTTGGGAAACAGCTACTTTAAGAGGCCCATTTCACCCTAACCCTGCCAGTGGCCCTGGGTTCAAATGCTGGGGACTCAGCAGGTCACCTGGGCTGCAGCTGCAAGGTTGTTGTGGTAGAAAAGGAACCACCTCTCCATCTTTCCCTGGCATACAGCAGACCTGGAGCAAAGAGTGGTCAGAGAAAGCTCACCCACCTCCAGCCAGACCCATCAGAGAAGCCCACTGACAGAGGGAGCCAGCAGTGAGGACCCAACACTCAAGTCTTTAAAATACAAACTGTCCTACACCACACACTTCAAAACATGATCACAGCAGGCAGGAGGAGGTCCTTGCAGTGACTCAGGAGTGACCATCTCTCTCACCTCCGCAGCCCCACAACACATGTGCCCTCCTATCCATCACTGTCATCCCTCTGCCTCATCCTCCCTCCTGGAGACAGAGGGACAGATTTGGCTTTCGCCTACGCCTCCCCTGCCCTTCCTGGCACTTGCCCTTCAGAAAAAGCAAGCACTGGTTGGGAGATTCCTGTGAGAAAGGAGCTGCATGAGAGAGCAAACAGACCTTTATTATTTGCTTATTGATTTATTCTCCAGGAGGATGTAACACCCGGCCCTCGGCAGCAAATGCCCTTGTAACTCTGTGCTGCAGCGACAAGTTGGCCAAACAAACGCTTTACTGAGTCAGAAAACAAAGACTGTCAGCAGAGCAGATCAGGGCTTCTCCCCTCTTACTTTTAATTATTATTTCCTTACACAGAGGATTTAATCTCCTCTTCTCCTGGAAGCTCAAAGTGCCCCATTCAGCCCATTTCACAGCTGTGACTGCCGAGGTCACCCCGGGTCAGGACACCTCTCCCTGCAGCACAGTAGTGACTGGTCCCCAAGTGGATGTCCACACCGTGCATCTGTTGTTGCAGATGAACTGGTGTCAGGAGGAGGAGCACGGCCACCACTGTGGCCCCGGCGGGGAGGGGGCAAAGGCAAACCCTACCCAGAGAGCCCCAGACAAAAGACGCTGCTCCTCCGGCCCTTTGTGCAGCCCTCAAATGTGGTCAAAGGTGACATTTTACAGCTGTTCCAGCCTCAAATAAGTGAAACCCGTCTATCTTAATACTTAATTGCATTGCTAAGCTGCTGATAAACTGGGACGGCATAAAACAAATATGCGTGGCCAAACGCATCCCCAGGGGAAGTTTGCGGGGACAGGGGGAGCTGCACCAGACAATAAGCTGGGAACGGGGGCAGTTGCACCAGACAGTGAATCCACTTCATGTGTTTTAAAAGCCTGGTTACCTTCAATAAAGGCTGTAGTACGGATGCTGCACATTTGCTAGCTAATATCTCTCCAAAAAGGCCGCAAATGTTTACAAAAGAAGGGCACAATGCAAATGCCCACGGGAGAGGACGAGCACGTGCCATGCCACGCATGTGCCCATCAGGAAACCGTGTTAAGCTAATCCCCTCCCCACACAGCCACCACGGCTCCAGCCCCGGAGAACATGGCCTTAAATCAACGCTCTTATCTCACAAAAGGAATTTAAGTGCAGCGCTTTGAAAGTCACTTTCTCGCGGCCATATGGCAGCCCCGAGCCCGGTCCTGTTCATTTGCATGTGCGAGAGACAAATCCAGCTCCTGCCTTGCAGGGAGCGATAACAGGGTGAGGGGTAAAACTTAGCACTGTTTGGGTTTCTGCATAAAATCTTGCTGAGGCAAATTTCTCTCACCTCTCAAAGCAAGTGCCAAAAGCTGAGGCAGCCCCCAGGAGAGCTTGCCCACGATGGCAGCCCGTACTGATCATGAAGCACACCGGTAACAGGACCAGGGTAAAAGAGGAGTCTGAGACAAAAGCCATCATCTGAACCCAAAGCTGGCAACGTCTACACCCACATTACACCAAACAGGAACAGGCTGAAGTTACAGGGATATAAACAGCACTGAACACAAACTTCAAGACAGCGAATTCGCAAGCGTTCGCACATTTAACTTCCTGATAGGGAGGTATTTTGAAAACTCATGTTGCTGAGCTGCTCCATGATATGAAGGGGTGGGGGATCTTGGGCTTCAGCACAAGGAGGAGCCAACAAAGCTGCTAACGCTTCAACATAAGCCTCTCCAGCAGATCTCTGTGCCAGGCATTATGCAGGATGGCAGGATTTTTGTTTTGCCGAGGCAGTGCCGTATGGGCAATCTGGTTTGCCTTATCAGCGAGCCAAGTGAGAGGAGAGAAATGCTCTTCCCCACCATTTGTTTAAACTTCCCTTTTCCCCCCCCAGATAAAGCTGCATACTTTTGTAAAAATATCTGCAAATGTAATAACATAATAGGCTTGTCATCAGTTCCCACATTTGGCATTGAAAATCTGCAAAGCTTGGAAAGAAAGAGAATTCCTAATAGTTACTGCTGCTGAAGAGCCCAGCTATAAACTGGGCCTGGATCCAGGTGATGGAGCACACAACCACCAAAATGCCTCTCCGTGTCCAGCACCTACTCCTACACAACTGCAAATCGTTCCTTTCTTGGCCCCACAGAGATAAGGCAAGAAGGTTTATTTCATCACTTCTTATTGATGGGCCTCATCTCCCCTCTCTGGGGTATTTACATGCCCCTAACATTCATTACTGCTCTGAAGCCGTTTCATTGTGCAGCTCAATGCTGAGCACGCTGCAAACAGCCCCATGCCCCGACAACCCATTCGGAGCCACACAAACCCCCTCGCACGGTGATGTGGAACCATTCCCAGCCCAAGGCTTCCCATCATGGACCACAGTTTGCCCTCTCCAAGGCCGTTTCTTCAGTATTTTTGCCCAGCATCCATCTCAGTGAGATTATCCCTGGGAACACATGAAACTAGAGCAGCCCTGCTTTATGGCTGCACCGAGCCCTCAGAGGAGGGCTTGGCGTATTTAGAGATATGTCACCGTGCCTCCCAAGGGGAATGTGGAACGGCGCAGTCTCTTAGCAACACCCAGTGCCTATCACAGGTAACTCTCATTAACAGGAATAGTGGGAGCTCTGAGCTGAAACCCTGCAATGTGCTGATCACCTTCCCCTGTGCTGGGAGAACCCGGACGGACAGGCAGGAACGCTCTGTGGGCACAGGGGGGGAGAGGGATGGGCAAGCCCTTGGAGAAGGATACAGGCAGCACCAAAATACTGATTTGATTAAAAGAAATGAGGATTTGATTGTGTTAGAGAGAAAAGCATATCCCCTATGCTTCAAGTCAGCAAGGACTGATTTCTCCTTTGTCAGTAAACCCTCTCTCCAAGACATTTATTACAAATCTTACTGGAAAGGAAGAAATCCCACCCCACACTGAGACAATGCAGCTCTAAATTTCAACTTAATCATCACAAGCCTGTAAAGCTGATCTTTATGACAATGTGTGTGGCCAAACTAAAGGCTCTGGCAAAACTGATGTCTTGCTATTCTCACGATACAGATTTCACAACCCGAATCTCTTGCTGTAAGATAAGGAAAGCATTTCTCCAGGTCACTTACCTTTATTTGCTGCAGGAGAGAACAGCTTCTCAGAGCCTACAGAAGCCTGAAAAAGGAAGAGAAAAAGAGGGTGAATAATACTGAAGGAGAAATTCGGAAGGCTTGCTCACAAAAACACAGCTCATAAAACAAGTCGATTATCTGTAGACCTGCAGTTGCACATTGCACCTGGAGGGTGCAATGTTGTGCCATTAAAGAACAAGCATGCATCCTGAGGAGATGAGAGCAAAGCGTATACACGAGTACTGTCCTGATCTCACCCAACTATATCCTCCTGTCTCGTTTATTTAGGCAACCATGCAATGCACAGCTAATTTTATCCATGATTCCTCGTATAAAAACAAAACCAGTGAAACTGCTATCAAGCTGAAGGAAAAAAAAACCAAAAAAAACCAAACACACTTCAAAGGCTCTCTCGTTGAAAATAAGCTCATTTCTTGCTGAACATGCAAAATGTAATTTGTGTATTGGAAACACAAGTTGCAACTGAATACATCCGTATGAAGGAGGGTGTTATTTAATATTATGCCAAATGATTGGTACATGCTGCTATGCACTTAGTTGAGTATGAAATAAAACGTCTTCCTCTTGGAGACTGGGTTGCACTATGCTCTGAACTCCACAGCAGTGGATTTGTGCTCCTCACAGCTCTGGGAAATAGTTAAAGAAATCCAATTAACCTAAACCTTGTAAACAGCTTCATGATAATCAGGGTCACTGGGTTACAGACAAGATGATAACGACAGAGAGGGAAAAAAAGTCCGTTCATCGTAAATAAAGCTTTTATGAGTTAATTTGATGGCTTCCTTTCCCCCCCCAACGGATATCAAACAGTCAACCTATTTCAGCATAAGCTTTTCCTCCTCGCCATCAGATAAAATAGCAAGTAGCCTCTCCAGAATCAAAGTTGGTCTGGGAGCAGGAGCACGATCAGCATTACTACATTACTACCATCTACAAGATAGCTGAAAGTATTGCCAACGTGTTGGCACTGACTGCTGCATGAATAAAATGGGGTGAAGTACAAAGCTGACGAGCAAAAGATACTGGAAGTGAAAAACGCCTTTTTCCCCTGACTCTGCTTTAAAAACAATGAATTAATTCAACCCACGGCTGAACTAAGCTGATTTTATTTTTGATTTTATTGATTTTATTCTAAGGTGCCTTGGGAGATTTGCATGATAAAGAGCACTATGAATTGTATTACATTGCTATATATTTTAAATGACGACTCAGAAGGAAAAAAACAAATAGTAAAATGCAAGAAGATCTGCATGAGATATAGTAAGAAGCAAGAGTGATCTTTTAATGTTATTTCCAAGAAAAGTGGCACTGCAAGCACTGAATGTCTTACTTAATGCAAATGTATAAAAAAGAGAGGGAAAACAACATGAAAAATAGGTTGAGGCTGAGACACATAAGAAAGAAATTCTGAATTATGTCCACGACAAAGCTGCACGTGTAGCTGTGGCATGTATGATCATTACACAGCTCAGCAAAAAGATCCTAAAATCTTAGGGAAAATCAGTTACCTGCACGATCCCTTCACTGCATGGATTAAAAAGAGGAAGAACCAGGATTAAACAAGGTTTTGCCTAGGCTGGTTTGCAAAGAAAGTCTAACAGTGTCACACAGCAGCAACAACAGTGGTGCATAAAACGTTTGACAGCCAACTCTGAATTTACAACCCATTGTTAGGAGATTTTTCACTCATAATCAACACAAAGTCAGCACGGATGCAGAACACATCTGCAGGCCCTGGGAACTCACCCACACTAACACAGCTCACACAAAGCCAGGGCCTGGTCTCAAAGCACTCCCTAAGCACTCGGACACGTGGCAGGTGGATAAATAAGATTCCCCCATTTTACAGGCAGTGAAACTTCACCGTGGCTTGCACTAAAGCCCAGGCAGTAAACTGGCTGCTGAGCCACAAATCCTAAGCCAGGTCCTGCTGCTGGAGTGTGGGGTCTCCAGCAGCCTGCTGGGAGAGCTGCCCTTCCCTGGGAGCCATCAGGAGCAAGCCATGGCTGCAGGACGTGCCACCCCAGCTGGGAGAAGCTTTGTGCTTCTGGTCTGGAGAGGTGGGTCCCACCAACACACGGCAGCCACCAGCTCACTCCCTTCTGTGCAACTCGGTACCTGGGGCTAAATACAGAGTGGCACTGTTGAACTGTGAGCTAAAGATCTCAGTGCTACAGGTCCAGACTATATAAAGCAATGCTTGAGGAAGTCAGGCCAGAAAACTCACTTTTAAGAGAAAGTAAAGCACCTGGATTATTGCTCAGTCCTCTGCTATCAGCACGTGCCACTGCCTTCCACAGAGTCAACATTTACAGAGCAGTGTTTTCAACATCACAGCTTCAGTTCACAGACACAAACCTTCACACCTAGAGTTTACTGTAACTTTTGCTCTCGCTTCTGGTGATTTCTAGCTCCACATCTGAGCAGTTTTTGGCATCAGCACCATTCTGAAACAGGGAATGCCTGTGCTATAGGAGATTCTACGAGCTGCTGTAAAGGCAGGAGGGAAGCTGGGGGAGGAAGAGCCTGAATTCATCATTCAACCCTACCATCACCCTTTAAAGGAAGCATACAATAAAACCTATGTGTCTGAGGGAGCCCACTACTGAGTGAAAAAATCCAACAAACCAACCCATCTGCTAAAACAAGTCTCCTCCCAAAATTTCTGCTGTTCCAAGCAAATAATTTGCATATGTTTAAGAGAAGATTTAAAAAAAAAAAAAAAACACAACAAAAAAAAGTGGAATTTTCCCCCTGTGAACAAAAACAGGCATTTGGAGTCTTTTATGTATAAATTCAAGCCATCCCAGGAAATCACACATTCCTTGATGCAAAATGAAACTAGAAATTTCCTTTTTCCCCCGCTATTGTTGCTTCCTGCCTGTCTCCATCTGAAGGACCACCTCAAGAACAACCCAGATTACCTTTTGTTGCTGCATAAGGCAAAGAGACTGAGACTCACAGACAGGAGTCTATGAGTCCTTCCTTGTTCACTTGCTGCTCACCTCCCTCTGTGGAGCATGGCCACAGAGCCCACCAAGGCCTGTGCTCATAAAAGCTGCTGCTTGCACAGTCCTACCCTCACCCCCAGTAACCACCTTGGCATTTTAAGGAAATCTAACATCAGTGCCCAAACACAGCCAAATGATTTCAGAGAGCTGCAGTTTCTGAGGCAGCCTCACACTGATGGAACGTTTAAGACTCAGCACCCTTAAAACGACACCGAGCCTTGCAGGTCCCCTTTGTGGCTTATTCAACAAAGTTACCAATCCCTTGTCTCATTTTGAGTTTCTTTCTTTTCTACACCAGACTTAAAGGGGAGAATGCCTGTACCCACTCCTGTGACAGTCTGAGACCAGGCTGAATACACTGCAGAGGAAAACAACATTTCTGCCCTTTTCTGCTGTGCAGAAAGCAAGCAGAGCAGTGGTGCTCCCATCCCTCACCCTTCCTCCCCTTGAACCCAGCACACATCAACACCGATTCAATTTTCAGCACTAAAAGCTCAGCAAAGGCAGCTTTTTCCTCAAAATGTGAGGTGGTAACCACAAAGGATGTAGCACACCCTCTGCTCTGAAGGTGAGCAGTGAGGGATAATGAAGTCTGTGCCTCATCCATCCCGGTTCCCACTAACCCAAGGCAGCTGAAAGGTGTAAGAGCTCTTACAGATTAATAATTTAACGATTATATATAACAGAACAGCATCATCTGACAGAGACAGCATTATAAACTATGTCAGAGCTCGCAGTAATTACTTTTCCCCCCCCTTTTTCTGTAGCCAATAAAATGACTAACAGGGAATAAACCCATTCCTTATCACCAACAGCAGAGGCTCTGTGGACCCTCTCGCCGCCTCCTGGAGCACTGAATGCCAGATCCAAGCTGGATACTTCAGGAGCCTGATAGCAAGACATGGGGAAATTCCTAATAAGGCTCCAGTTCTGGTTCACAAGGAGCAAGAGAAGTGGTGTTAGGGACCTGGTATGTATGTCATGCACAGGGCAAAAGCCAAGCACTGCCTCCAAATGAGTCCAGCACGGTAGGCAGAAGGCAAAGGAGACAGTAAAATACAGTTTAAATTTTATTTCTGGTTGGCTGCCTATCTTCTAGACAGCCAAGAGCCAGCCTCAAGAGAGACTGTTTGCACAGCTACTGAACTCAGCAAGCACTAAAAAGCTCACAAGAAAACCCTTCTCTGGGAGATTTTCAAACTAGAAGTGCTGGATACGCTTACAGAAACTTTCAGCATAAAGCACAGACCAATTTTGGATCAATTTTCATCCTTCCCTTTGATCTGTTCCCCCTGCTTTTACTGACCACTCCGATGCCACTCGACTGCTCGTCCAGCAGAGAATTTCAGCACTTCAGCACTGCTTTACCAGCTTCCATTTCACTCTGCAAGTCATTCACACCAGATCCTTCATCCAGTAATATGAGAACACTAACTAAAACAGGAAGGTATTGTTTGGGTTGTGATTCTTCTGTAGGAAATGGAAATAGATACATATGGAAAGGTGCAAGAGGAACCTGGAAATCACACACATGCCCACAAAAAAACCAAACCAAAAATCCCCCTTAAGACCAAGAAAGTACTCAACACATTTCAGAATATAGAAGGAACCCATGGGCAACACTGCTTGTATTGTGAAGGGACGTTTCAAGGGAACCTATAGTGTTTCCAAAACCTGCACTATTTCTGGAGGGAAATCACAGCTCCATTAAGAAGACAAAAGAAAAGTCAGACCTGCAAGTCAGTCATTTCATGCATTGTCACAGGAAAATAAGCTGGAATAAGCAGTACATGAACTACCTTTTTGTGAACCTTCTAGGAAAATCCAGCTCTGTGGTACATGGCTGGCTGGGACACAGCACAGCCCAGCTGTGTGAGGGATTAAGCAAGAGGGAACAGGACTTCTACAAATCCACACTGTGATTATCTTCACACAGAATTTATAGACTGGGCTTTCAAGAGGGCTCAGCACTCAGCAGCTGCCTTTGGGGCACCAATCTGAATGAAGCTACTGGGTACAAAGCATTCTCAAAAATCCATTTAGATGTTTAAATGGTGACCAGGTTGTTCGGAAAATCTGGTTACAGCGGATAGTTGAGTTCACTTAGAAAATTCTGGCTGTTGATCTCCAGTGCGAATAAGGACTAACGACAAATAATATTCTCTAATCAAGAATGGATCTCCACCTTTCTAGCAACAATCCTAAAAACCAGTTGTACTTTTAGTTACACCATAACACATCACAGTGAAATGTGCAGCAAAACCACCCCGAACAGGCAACGACTTATTGAAATGGCAATGCCTTAAATGCCACAGATACTCCTAGTTCAGTTATTATTCAAGGCCCTATGTGGGAAGTAGTAATGAGTCTTCCACATATTTCATGAGAATTTACTCTACAGAAGGTCCATTAGAAACAAAAAGTTTCTTGGACTGTACTACACAGCAACACACTTGTTTAGGTTCCCACTCACATTTGTTTAGCACACAGTCCAGTACTGCTCTGGTCCTGGAAGGGCCTGTCACCCTGCACTTGTCTCTTGTCACTTTTTCTTCCAAGAACACTTATTTACCTCAGCAGTTTACATAACCATGACACATGCCACAGCCCCTTTGAGAAGCCAGCACGAGACTGGGAACACAGGATTAAATTAGGCCATAGAGAGCCCAGAAGCAGAGATCACTGGTCCCAGTTCACCACTGAATTACACTGACTTTACATGATGGAAAACGGAACGTGAGGCGAAGTGGATGAGGACTGGAAGGCACCAAAGGAAATGCAGCCCAGTCTGATTCAGTTAGAGCAGGGCAATGAGGAGCCAAGCTCGTTGCCTCTCCGCAAGCCTGACATTTTGGTTTGGACCTTCCCTTTTGGCAAGACAGTGATAAGCTTAAATTAACACTGTTTTGAACCCTGAGCATGTTCCTCATTGTTTTACAGCTGTTGTGGGATTGAACAAACTACTCCAAATTAAGCAGAAACAGCCATTCTTAAACGTGCCCTGCCCTGCTCTGCTGCTCATCGCACAGACGTCTCTGCCCCTGACAAAGGGGGACTGACACCCGTGGGACTCTGACCCTGGCACGGCTGCCATCAGAGCCTCGGGCTTCCCTCTCTCCTCAAACCATCCCTCTAGCCCCCAGAGAATGGCTATAGCCCAGAGCTCCCCCCTTCCTACCCTCTCCATTAGTGATGCTCTAGGATTCATCTTCCTTGGAGCAGTTGCTGTCTCCCAAAGGAAAAGATCAAACTCCCTCTCCTTCCCAGCTCAGCTCCAATAAATAAATAAGTACATGCACTGAAAAAAATTCAGTAAAGGAGGAGAAAGGAGGAAACAGGAGAGTTTCTGGACCTCACCAAGGCTGGTAATACAGCTGCAGAAGGTCCCTCAGCTGTTTCCAGAGTCACTGACCAGAAAAGAACATTTCCAGCTGACCCTCATTAAATCAGCCAAAATACTTGCTTAATGTTAGTGTGCCCGCGTGTCCTAATTTAAATTAAGGAGCACCTGGTCCTTACCTAAGTATCTTCCTCCTTCAAACCTCAGCTCCCAATAGCTACCAAATCCACCTTGATTTTACACTCCTGGCTATTTTTCACTCTAATCAGCACTGATTTCCCTTTACTACATGTTTGAATGCTCCTGGATGTTCTGGTCTATGAATGGCATCCAGAGGACAGTCCTGTGCCACTGAATCAGACTGTACCTCTCACTGTAGGTTGGAGGCAGTGATGTTAAGGCCAACTGATACACACCATGGTCAGGGAAACACAATTCTTCATGATACACTTGGAAAAAGGCTTTGTGTGGTCTGTTTTTAAACATCTCGAACATCAGAGCCCCTATGCCTTTCCCTGAGAGCTGACCCCCCCTCCCAAAGAGGCTTTTCAGCCTGCACTTCCACATGCAAAATTTTTCCATTGCCCAGACACCGGGCTCAGGCAAGCACAGATTTGATTACTGCTTTAGCTCTTGATAAAAATGTAAGGGAAAACCTACCTATGAGTAGGAAAGGTTGGGAACACTGCGAACAAACCACCAGAGTAGTTTGTATTACTGTCATTACAGCTTGAAAGTATCTCGCCAGCCTATCTATTTGGCTGGGCTATGGCTTTTTATTTGCACTAAATCAAACGGAATGGTGAGTGCTCTTTGCAGAACTGCCTAAAACTTCTTATAATTCAAAGGCTGCACTGTAGGAAGAGTGATGGGAGAGAGCAGGGACTGTGCTGGGAATGACAGGTGGCAGACTGTTGTTTGGTACCTACCAAATTACTCTGCTGCTCCCAGGGCTGCCTTGGCATTTCATTATCCCAACTCTCTCCTGGAAGGATGCGGACATAAATTCACACCTCATGTCCTGGTTTCCGTCAAACTGAGTAAGAGTGCAAATGCTGGCACCAACTGGGAATGCCAAGCAGGGCTTGGCATGCTAGAACAAACTCTCAGCTGTGGTCTTTGCCAGCTACCTGCATTTATCATTGTAATGGCCTGCCAGACAGGACTTGGCAAGCGACAGAGGAGGGCGGGAGGAGGAGGGCCAGGCTCTGCACTGCCAAGCAATTCATTCCTGTAGCTCCTGCCATCACTGTACCAGCAGGGCAACCTTCATTTTATTTTATCTTTTAACCAATTATGTGTCACCCAAATCCCACCTGCAGCTTTCTCCAACACAAATGGCTATAAATCACAGTTCAGGGACCGAGAGGGTTTTGCAAGACATTTGATTTCATAAAAAGGTCACTGTCTGTCTGAGGATTGCTGCAGTTCAAAAATAACTGAATAACAACCTGCATTGGCAGACAGGGAAGGAACCACTTCCATGGTCCTTTGCATGTTGTCAGATAATATTAGAACAATTAGGGAGGCCAACAATGGCAGAACCATTAGGATTCAGCTAAACCAAAGTGCTGATACAAACTCAGTGAAATATCTCCTCCTTTCAATTTTTGAAGAAAACATAATCAATTCAATAAGAAAGGGAAAAATGCACAAGCACACCAGAAACAGTCGACATAACCACCTTGAGCAGACAAACAGAATACATGCCTGTCATCACTGCAGTCTGCCCCAATCTGCCTGGGTATTCCCCAGCTTAACCCCAAGCTCTGCTATTTCTCAGAGCACTGCAATACTCTCAGAGCACTCAGGATGGTCTCCTCTTTAGGGCAAATGCTGTCTTCCTTAATCCATACACTGGATATGTAGCAGACCCTGGATGGACCTTTCTGTGAACCATAGCACAGAGTAAACATTTGAGGACACTCCAAAATCATTTGACACTGATGCTGTTCTGGACACCCTTAGTGTTCACCCCTCTCTTGCAGGTGACATGTCAAGCCAGACAGTGTCAAACTCTCCAAAAAACATCAGGTTAACTGCAATAAATACATGAGACACAGGGAAGGTTGCATCATCCTCCTAGCCCGGACCATGACATATGGCACACGGACACCCCTCTGACAGAATTCCCCAGTGATGGATGCAATCCTGACATGGCCCTTTCCTGGGCCTGGGGGGGTCAGGGAGCTTATCAGGGAGGCAGCTCTTGTCCACTGCCATTGAAACTTGCTGTCTTACCCACAGCAACCTCAGAGGAGTGCCTGTGCAGAAGGCTCTTTTGTTGTTGTTGTTTCTAATTCACTGCTCCAAAATATTTCTTGGCGGCATCCCAGGGCTGGAGCCTTATCTGCCCATCCCCCAGGCAGACACACAGCAGCTGTGGAGGCTTATCACGGTTGCCTGTCCACTGAGTTTACAAATTAACACCCTATCGAGGCTGCACGAGGGCTGATTAATCAGAGAGAGGCAGTCTGAGGGCCTTTATCACCGTAAGCGGCTGCTGGGAGAGAAGTCACAAATCTCTCAGGAGGCCAGAGATGCCTTACAAATGAAAGAGCAGGAGGCCAGAGAGGAGGAGGGCACAGTGGTCCGGGAAGCAGATATTTTAGAGATAGTGGTGGTGGAGGTAATGGAGCAGGGGAGGGGGGAGCTGCAAGAAAACACCAGTACATTATGACAGCTAAAAAAAAAAAAAGAAGATAATTAACAGCCTATACCTCATGATTCTAGCTTTCCCTCCCCGGGCTATAATTTAGCCTATTGCTCCTTTGCTCCAGAGGACAATAAACATTTATTATGTTAAACACATAACTGTGCTGCACAAAAGCACCGTTCTTTCCCAGGTCCACTCCTTGCACAGCTGTGCAGCCCAGGAGGACGGGGCTGCTGAAGTGGGCTCCCCTTTTACGCAGAAAATTACTTGGTTTGGACACAAAACACATCCCTGGCTTCCCCCAGAGTTGCAGTGTGCTGGATGCGTTCATACTGAATGTGAAGGCAAATCCCAAGAGGCTGAGAGCTCTTGGATGGGTCCTCTGGCCCACCAGCATCTGCCACGCAGCGTTAGGATGTGCCCGGGTGTGGGAGCATTGGCAGGCAGGAGCAGCTCCTGCAGAGCTTCACCACCTAAGAAGTATCTCCTCTTTGTAATTCAGCAGCCTTGCTAAGAGGTTTACTGGGAAATGTTCAATCCCTCCAGAATTACGTGTAGGAGACATTCTTATTACAAGATGAATATTACAGTGGTGTGAGCTGCGCCAGCCCTGCCCCCTCCAAGCACTTCAGCCTCTGTAAGAGCACAGTGATTTAGGGGATTTGCCTGCCACTGGACTATGGTTCAGGCACTGCTCTCCTGTGCCTCAGTGCCAGTACCTGCTGCAGCCCTCCAGCTTTGTGCTTGTGTCAGGACAAAGCAAAATAATTATAAAGACCACGGGGACCCACACTGAAGAGATTTAAAATCTAATACATCTTTAAAGGAAACCAAATCAGGCATCTGTCTGCATTTGTCAACGTTCACTTCTAATTTTAAGTTTTCAAGTTTAATCCTTGCGACCAAGACACACAGCTGGATTTTTCCTTTGAAGTGTACTATGTATGTAAACTGAGATTCCCATGCAGTAACATGGCTCCAGAAGGTACAACTTTAATAAAAATGTTACCAACACGAAGACAATCATAAGCAAACACTGCAACCACCTCCTGTCCAGTGCTTTCTGTTAACACACCAGCAAAGAATTCAACAAATAACCTCTGGATGAAAATGTCATTCACTGCAGCTTTACCACCAACAGAGCCGTGTGTGGGTGTGATCCTGGGGAAGGGCCATTCCCATCTTGCCCATGGAAACTGCAGAAATAGAGCACTCACACAGCCTAACCGAACATCTCCAGGCCAGCTCTTTTCAGACAGCACCAGGAAGCAGAATCAAACAAAAATGAATGATCATCTGCCCTCCCCCCCATCCTGATCCAATGAGAAAACTATTTCCCAAACCACCTGGATTATTGGTCTAGGAACCCTTGCAGATGCCCAGTTTTAACAGTACCCATTAGGTTAATTAGCATTGGGCAAGGAGATGCTGTGTATTAGTCCAGGAAAGGAATGACAGCTTTTTTATTGGAGGAGTCCCTGCCAGGCTCTGTGAAGCAAACAGCTGTGGAAGGTCTTCTCACAGCCCTTCCCTGCCAGCAGACACCAGATTAATCTGAGCTGGGCTGGACCCCAACGTGTGATGTTCAGCAGACCCACGGGTAAGCAGGGCAATGATACCTCCCGTCACCCCAATGAGATAACAGCAACTCGATACGTGGAGGAAACATCAAATATTCATCAGGTAAACAATACGAATGCGGTAATCCCAAAACACGGGGAAATTGTAGAAGCTGTCTCTCTGGTGTTTATCAGATTGACTCTTTAAACTTCATTATCGAGTCTGCCCATCAACCCTTCTCCCTCTCTCTCTCAGGTCTTGTGTTTCTACATTTTAGGGAAAGGATGTCTCTGCTGGATTAGCTGCTCCCCACAGCTCTGTTCCCACACACAGACACCCTCACTCCAACAGAAAGCTCACTGCAGGGTGCACGAGGATTTAAAGACCCATCAGACGGGATTAGGAACACCTAAAAAAAGGGAACCAGGACAGCATATAAATTTCCCTACAAACAGAGGCTGTCTGTAGGGAACAGAGGCTGTGGAGGAAAAAATACAGAGGGAAGACTCTGGTTCACATCTGCAAAGCATCTGGTTTCCCATCCCTCACTCGTCCAAGGGCAGTGAAGTGCACTCGCCTACTTTTTACAGGAAAGGGTCACCAAGCACTTCTCCTGTGCTATACAATAAGTCAAGAAAGAAGCTCTCACTGTTGTACCTTGGTTAAATATGGCATTAACTGATCTCATCTTCTGTATTAAAAGGTGGTGAAGGGGGCAGTCCCCCATTTTCAGCCAACATATAATCTGTCTTCTCCAATTAGATATGCTTTGCAACAAGTGTGGTGGATCCATTTATTTCCATACTGCAATAATGCAGATAAATCCAACTTTGGCTCCAGTCCCACTGCTTTCAAAGCTGGGGCTCTGCATTTCCAATCCTTGCCCTTTTTTTTTTTTTTTTCCCTTTCTGCTGCAAAATGTCACCAATTTACTTTAGCCTGGGGGCCCATTTCGAGTTTTACCGCTAATATACGAGAAATGCATTTTTCAAGCTGTTACCACTTAACTGTACTGATATCAGCCACTCAGGGGACACAATATTGTTTACACATCCTGCTCTATGGAATAAGCACGGATGCCAAAACTCTGCCTGGGTTGTGAAGGAGACGTTTACTCTCTGTTTTATGAGATTTCCTCGATTTGTGGCTGCCTCAATGGTCGTAAAAACAGCTGTAAATCAAAAGAGCACCACAAAATTGCAATAACAACTGTCGAACTCGGCTCTAAAAAGCATAACTCCCAGCAACAGAAGGTGGAAGGCTTTTTCCTGATTTAATACCAGGTGTGGGGGAGCCCTAGTAAGCCTACGTGCAGCACCGTGTCTGCCCACAGTCACCCACACACAGGCTCAGCTGAACCCCTGTGTTTTGGCCGCTCCCCTATCGCTCGCCCCGACTCTGCCCCACGTAGTTCCTTCCGGCCTCTTTCCTCCTCTTTTCTGGAAAACAGGAGCCTTTTTCAAACGCCTGGAGAACGCTTATACGAATAACTGCTGAATGCACAGCCCTGTTTTAAGCATTAAAACAGGCAGAAAGGCAGCCCAGCGCTCAGGCACGGCCGTGCTCCCAGCTGAGGCTGCTCTGCAGAACGGCAATGGCTTTAGCAGATGACCCCAGCCAGGGCCTGTCACCTTGCTCCTGGCCTACCCGGGACAGCCCAAATTCCTGCACAGTCTCTCAGCCCAGTTTTTAGGGAGTGGAGTGAAGGAGGAAAGGGCTGGTGGGATGTGAGTTATTAACAACCATCTTCTGGGAGCTGATTCCAGCTAAAATGGTTCCAGAACAGGCAGCTCCATTTGCCCTGACAGTCTCCAGCCAGGACTGGCCAAGCAGCAGATGCACGAATTCAAAAGTTTCTGTTACTCTGTGCCGCTGGCTACAGTCCAAACCAAAGAGAGAGTTTCACCCGTGGGTAAAAGAGCCTTCCTGGATTTTTCCATGCCCCATTCCAGTTGCTTTCACAAACAATCTTCTCATCCTTGTCTCCAAAATTACTAAAAGAGTCTCAGTTCCTGCATCTCACCACCTCACCCCCCCAATCTGAGATGAACTCGGCCAACAACAAACTCCCTTCACCACCTCCCAGCTCTGAGAAACCAGCTGTGGCACCGACAGCCACACTATAAACCCTGGGCCAACAGAGCTACCCAGTCTCCTTGTGCCCCCTGTTCAAAGCATGAAAAGCTTTCCTGGCCTCACCAGCCAGGTCTTCATTCTCTTTTTCAAATTTCCTCTTACATGGAATTTCTTTCACGGCATTTAATTAGCCCAGCTTTCTCCATTATAGAAAGAGGTTTGTATGTGCACAGGTCAAAGTATGTGAAAAAATGGTGAGAGAAAGTTCACGGGAAGTCAGTTTAGACGGTGCTCATCTTAGTTTTTCTGTCTGCAGTAGACTAAAATACACTTGAGTTCCAGTGTGTTACTGTATCTGTGCCTGGCAGTGTGTTTTTCCAGATGCATATCCTAATTATGCTCTTCAAGCAAATGCCCCGTGGAGCAAGGTAGTAGAAGAGAAAACCTCTTTACAGTCACCACCATGCTGTGATCCATTCTGGACAGGAACTCCCCCCTGCATTGAGAGGACAATTTAATTTCCATGGACCACTTGATGTGAAGGGAAAAGGATCTATATTCTTTTGTCTGAACCCCACAAAGTGTCAGCCCTTCTTTTCCCATTCTTCTGGTAGATGTGTACATTCACATTCTTGAGAAAATCGCCAATAGACGGGAACGGTCTTTCACTTCCAACACATTATGCCTCCCTGCTACAATCTTTTCCTTCTTGTACAATGCCTCTTGACTTTCCTTTGGCTCTTTCCTTTGCAATTTTTCCTTTATGAATGCAATCAGAGAGACAAAACAAAAAAATCCCCCCAAACCCAAATGAACAAAAAATGTCATTGCCAATGATGTTACTGGCAATTCCAGTTGAGAAACCATCTGTACAGACATGAACTGATCTGACGCAGGGAACAGCTAGTTTTATTTCAAAAAGCTCTGTGTTCCCAATGTTCTGGGTACAGGAACTCAACAAGCCAGCTGAAGCTAATAGGGTGAATATGTGATCAGCTACACCCATGCAGCAATTCCAGATTTATTTCTTTTGTACTACAGTGAGTATCTGGGTGGGGTTGCAAAAACTATTAAAGCAGTCAAATACATACCATGCCAACTGCTGACCACAAAAACAGGCCATTTCCTCACACACAAACTATAGGAAACATCTCCCAGTAACTGGCTTCTATCAGTAACCAGCTATTTCCAACAAAAACACGGTTCTGCTCCGTTTGGAGTCTGGCATGCCTCAAGAAGGATGGAAGGCTGAAGTGTAAACGTGTGACTCGTACTGGGAAGGTGGTGTACTGCAGCAGGACAGGCCATCTAACAGCAGTTGTTATGATAAGGTATAATTGCAGGGCAATTACCAGGTTTATTTTCCATATACACCAATAGGATTTTGCCCATGAAGTTCTGTTTGCTCGGGGTGAATGGCAGATGTCTGCCAGAGGTTCTGTGTTCTAAAAGTCTCTACTGTGTTTGCTCACGGACCTGTGAATGTGCAGAACACCACTGATCTGGCTTTGCTCCTCTCCCTTTGTGGTGATGTCTCGGGGGGGGACATTTTCTGAGTCACTGGCCAATGCTTGCCATGCTCAGCCACCAACTGGAGTTTCCAGCACAGCCACACATGTGACCTGCCCAAGGGCCCTGGCTCTGGGCAGATAAAAGCTGCCCAGCTGGAGGGTGAACACCACTGTTGTGTGTTCAACCACCAGCTTTGCACAGGAGATGCTTTTGGAAGAGCTGTACTTCACCTCTCTTTGGCTAACTATGTGCTCACTTCCCAAGGCATCAACAATTCCACTCAGCTGTCAGGTCATTCACCCCTCCGGACAGCTGCACCTCCAGGAGCTGAGTGCTGGGCTCCCCTGGCTTGGTGCTGGGTCTTCTCCGTTTGGACTCTTTGTGGCAAGGGCTGAAGCCACTGCCCTTTTCCTGCCTCTCTTCAAAAGTCCCACATCAGCTACCAGCTCATTTCACTGGCATTTATTTCTTGGAGTCACAAATGCAGTGTTATAAGAAACCTTTGTGACTTTAGCCCTGATGTGACCGTGCCTGCTCAGTAAGGAGATGAAAAGCTTACAGTGAAGAAAGAGGCAGAATAATCCTGCATGTTAATACACAGTGACTAACACCTTCCTGGTGACAATCTCCTTGTACTCTCTGCAGAGGGATGTGTGTAATGATCCTCCAAAGACACTATCTTGAAAATGCACAGGAGGCTCTGATCAGACCTCAGCATCTCCCGATTAGCTGAGCAAGAGCAGTGGAAGGGACATCAATTTTCTAGGAAGAGCATTCAGAAAAGCACTTGATCAAACGCTCAGCACCATGGATGGATGTGCTTAATCTCACTGCAGCCCAAGCACTTTCCTAGACCAATGCCTTGTTTGTTCCTTCTGCGAAAAATAAAATGGTGGAAAGGCCTCCAAGACCAAAACCACAGACCTGAACAGTCAGGTTTAGGAGAATTCTGATGAGGCTCTGAATTTCTGTGGCTTTCAGCTCATCTGTAAAACAATCTGGAAGTGCTGACTCTGGCATACTGGAGGAGGAAATAAATAGAAAATAAAGAGAAATAGCCAAAGTGGATGAAGCTGCTGTCTTATTGTAAACACAGCCTAGGTTAGTCCAAAGGAAATGTATATATCTTTTGCTGGGTATACCCTTCCTGGGATTTTAATTTTTTTTTCCTTTCCTAAAACAAGAGCAGATACACCTTGACAAACCCAGCATGCTGCAGCCAATCCATCAGCTTCTCTACATCGGGCAGAGTGCAGAAAATGGAATTTTTCTTTCCCGTTTGCCTCCTGGTCTTGTTGCTGCTGCTCTCCACTAACAGACTCACAGCCCTTTCCCCTGCACCCTGGCTGGTGACTGATTGCTGGACTCAGAGCAGATGGCTCATGGAGCTGGGACTGCTGTTTCCTATGCACTTCAGCAGTTCCAATCAGACCTTGGGGTCTCCTGCCTAGCTCTGCAAGAACACAAAGCAAAAGGTGCAGCAGTTCTATACCCAATGAACCAAAGTCACTTTTTAAGCTCATTTAAAATATCTGACTAGATATTTCTCAAAATAGGCACCTGTGAGCACAAGCTAAGTAAGAGCAGCAAAAAATAATCTAAGACACTTAAAAACTTTGGATTTTTAATCTTCCCCCCGAACATGTCTATTCCAACTTTGCTATTTTGGACAACACAATTTTGTGCAAGACCATATGCACAATTCTACCAGACTGACTGAGCTCCCTGACTGATCTCCCAAGGAAATGTCTGGTTTTCTATGTCCAATCCAAGCTTTCAGGTCCCAAGACTTACTGCTGTATCTCACGGGAAGAGAAATTCAACAAAGTTGATCCCTGTGCCTCTACCTTAATCTCCAGACAAGTAAATCCAGAGCCCCAAGTCCTCCTCCAGCAACACAGAGCAGCCTGAAGCATGTTCTGAGCTGGGTATGCACAAAGAACCACTGTGTGTTTTGCTGTCTTTATTACGAACACTTCAGGGCAATGACCACCTTTAATTTGTGCCTTCCATAACATCAAACATGATATTAAAACCTTAGAAATAGTTGTGCTTGTGCACGATATCCCGAAGGCTTTTTTTCTCTAAACCACTTCCAGCATGTACAGACAAAAGAAATAATGTCATCCTGCCCCCAACACTCCCAGCCATCAGAGGCAACCTTAACCACAACTTTGCTTCTGCTCTACATAAATGTTTCTGTGCATTACAAATAAGCACCTCATTCAAAGGTCTCTCCCCAATTTATTTCACTCCAAAAAAGGAGACAGATGGCAGAAGACAGAGGGTTTTACAGTAAGAGGGGTTGGATTTTTTTTCCTCTTCATTTGTTCCCTATGCTGTTTCTTATCCTTGGGGACCTGGAGTTTCTTTTGATAGCACTGTGCTGCCTAATAAACAGGCATACAAGCACAGCCACAAGTATACATCTATCATCAAAGAGCCCTTCTTGTCTCCACTCCCCACAAAGTTGATTAATGATTACGTGTTTAACACATACATTATACATGGGAGGGGGAGACGAAGAGGGTAAATCCAAGCCCCTGTATACATTTACATATATTTACATACACACGTATAAAAAGCAGGGAAGCAAAAGAGGGCCATTCCCATTGGGACAAAAATCCATTTTGGTAAACATACCTCCTAGCTCTCCTTTGTAAAAATACAAAGGCAAAGGGAAGGCTGTACCTGGCCTAAGGAAAAAACTGAAGCGTGAGCAAGCAGCCTTGTTTGGTTCCTGCAGTTCTATCCTGACACAAAACTGGTAACTCCATTATCAGCAGTCACATTACTTATGGTTTGCAAATGTGATCCAACAGCTGCTGCACAGCTTGGGAGAAAGGAAAGGGGTATAAGTTTTAAGGGTGCTCCTGGTTTGTATTATTAATTCATACAGCTAAAATCCCAGTTTGTCTGGCAATAAATGAGATAATTAATACAATTAAACAACCCCTTAATGTAGTAAGAAAAAAAATATCTATCTTGTCACATCAGTCAATACCCAGAGGTACTGGGAGCATTTCATTGACTGCAACCTGGGGTGACTAGAGATAACCACAGAGCCAGGCCTGACCCTTAAAGGCAGATGAAGAAGAGATGTAGCGCGGAAGGGTTCAATATGGCAAACTTCCTTTTACATCCTCCCAGGCCGAGCCAATCCCTGGACCTGGAGAGCTGCCCATGTAAAAGAAAGCTGCCTGAAGGCTGCTTTAATCATGCTGACTGCCAGTGGTCTTGAGCAATTGTTCCAGCAGCTGGGGGAGCAGTGCCATGGCAAAGGACTCCCCTGACAAAGTCCCTTCTGGCAGCGGGGACAAAGCTGGCACTGAAACTGCTATTGTGGCTCTGGCTCTCCAAAGTGTCCCCGTGCAGAGTTAATCTTCCAGCCACCCGCTCTGCTGCTTTCCAAACATCTTTGCTCTCGTAACACACCAGTGGTGTTGGGTTTTAACCTCTGCTGAACTGATCCACACCAGCTTTCTGGAAGACCAACTGAGGAAATGTTAACAAAGAAAAAACCTTCCATATACAGGGCTGGTTACAGTTTTTTTTTTTTCACTTCTTTTTCACCCATAACCTTTCGACTCTGAGTCATGATCACTGACCCTATGACTTCACTCTTTTTCTTTCAGTAAAGCTCAGGGCCTGCACTAAAGAAGTCACTTTCTTCCACCTGCTCATCCCTTATTTCAAATATAAATGTTTTCTTTAGCTTTACAAGAGTGGAAGAGATTTGCCTTGAGTTTTGCAAACAGAGAAATTCACAACTGTTTGGGAAGCTGCAGTGGGAGGTCACCAGGTATCACCACCAGCTGCAGGGCCAGGGCTTGTTTCAGCTCAGCACACGTTTTATCATCACCTCATGGAAACCCAAGCATACTTCTTTTGCATTGCTACTGTAGTGTTTTGTAGTGGATATTTCAGATCTACCTGGGCTACAGCAGGAGATCTAGTCTTTGTAACAGTAAAGTAATTAATAAATAAATGCAGCCCTATCAAAGCACTCCTGGTTCACTTCCACTAGTACAAATGCATACCTGATCTCAGCCAGTGCTTATTTGTTTAGAAACCCAAAAAAATCTCCACACAATGGAAAGACAAGCATATAACAAATACTAAGCCATCCTTTCCCAATCTAGAAGTCTTTGAGCCATATCTGGCTTGTCTGAGTTGGTATCTAGTCAGCCTCCAAACCAGAGAGCCAGGTTTCTGAGACAAGAGGTAAGAATTTAGACAGTTTTGACTCTGAGAAAGGGAAAATGATCACACTGAAGTGTCCTGGCTCAAGAGAGACATCAGTGTCACATCCCTTCTACCCCTCCTTGGCAGATATCCCAGTGGAAGTCCCAGTGCTGTCTCCCAAAAGCAGCAGTGGCTCATGCCCGTGTTTATGAGCTCAGTGAAATGGGTTATGGTGTCAAACACTGGCTGGGTGAGCTGGGGCTGAACGTGCTTCATTGTCTTGCCTGTGTCCAGGGGTTTGAAAAGTGTTATAACCAAATTCACTTTTATCTTCACCACTTCTAGATTTCAAGTTCTTTTACTTTGAACTGACAAAATGAGCAGGACACTCACTCTGGAGACTGTTCAACACTGCATGACCAAAGCCTCGAGACTGTCTGCCGTCTCCTGAGGCAAACCTCTTGCACAACTCTGCCAGCAGAAAAATGACTCAACTTGCAGACTCTGGGGACTTTGGGGTTGAAGTAACTGCCAAACCATGCATGAAAACACTGTGGTGGTTCTTTGCACCTTTTCAAGCAGGGAGATATCACAGAACAAAACCCGAAGAGCCAACGAGGGACTCTCGCTACCTGAAGGGTGTGTGGCACAAGGAAAGCACCAGCACTCCTGCACCTGGGCTCAAGACAAGGTTACAGCCCCAGCTCAAGCAAGATGACACTTTTAAATCAAAGAGATTTTGAACTATCTTAAGGCACAGATGCCATGAAACTATGAGGCATGACTGGAAGATCTCCAAATGCCATCAGAAACAAAGATTTTGCTCTCTACAGTGATTTTAAGGTAGCTGATATCTTTGTTGGGCCATCTTGCCAAAACATGAAAGTCATATAGAACTGCAAGTGGGATAAGGGCCATCTTCAACCTGCTGTTGGGTAGGTAGCCAGGAACGATGCCCCACAGTAACCACACCTAAGACATCTTTCAAGAGGCAGCAGTGAAAAGCAGGACATGAGAAAGCAAATGCGTACATCTAGCTGATGCACAGAAAAAAACTGGGGCTACTGGATTCAAGGTTTGGGATTATTTCACCTTACCCAGAGAAAGAGGCTTATGAGTTCACATTAAACACACACACAAGGTGAGAGAGTGATCCATCAGTGGTTTGGGATCTTGTTTTGGAGGGACTAACATGGGTGAGCACAGGGTGACCAAGAGAGAAGCAGATTCAACTCCCCCCCTGGTGCCCAAGCCAGTGCTTTGGAGGGAATGACAACAAATGCACAGGAATAATGTGTTGTGCTGCCAGTGTGGCTGCATCACTGCTCTCTTCAGCCACGCTAAGCAGAGCCCCAAAGATTGCTGCAGGTACCCTCCTCACGACACAAACTGAATACATGAAAACACGGGAGGGGAAAAACATGAAAATCACATTAGACAGAAGGAGCAGGAGTTTCTGTGCTGTCAGTGCCTTGGGTGGGCAGCAAATCCAGTGCTACACATACAACGAAGGCAAACTAGTAAGAAATAAGAAGCATACAACAGAGCACTGCAACCGAGATGTTCAAGAGACTGAGCAAGGTTTAAAGCTCCCAGATTACAGCAGAGCATAACATGACAGAGTTGGCAAGGTACTCCAGCGCAGAAGTGACTCAAACCTTGACATTTTGACTTTGAAATTTCTGTTCAAATACAAGTTTCTCTACAGCTACAAAAGCCATGAAAAAACTCCATAGCCACATCTCAAAAAACCCCTGTCTGCAGCACAGAATCCTTTTTTCCCCTCCATGTTTGTGCAGCACCCAGTGTGGTGAAGCCCTGGTCTGTCACTCAGGCTTTCAGGTACTACTGGAATGCAAAGAGAAATAAAAACATCCACCCTTGAAATAGCAGTCTTGAAAAAAACGCTGCCCTTGGTGCTGCAGATACCCCTGTAATAATCTCCACCGCAAATTGAAAATGTTGCCATTGCACCAAGAAGTGCTGGAAATATTCAGTGCTCCTGTTATCAACCTGGGTTCAGTTTCATTAGTAGTCCAGACGTGTGGTAATGAAGAACCCATTCAATTCCCTATCTCTGCCAGTGGTACACTTCATGGGCTCGTGGAAAGCACACATAAACCCCGTTATCTCTGACAGGGATGGACACATGTGTGCATGTCCCAGATTTGGAAACTGCACTGCAGCGAATGCAGCCTTCACGTCACTCAGCTGCATAGCTTAGAATTTTACATTTTAATTTTTTTGATGTCTGGGGAGATTAAAATGAGAACTGGCAGCATGTGCAAGGGATACTGCACTTTGAATGTCTTATCTATAGTGATTCAGGCTTCCCGGAGCTCCAGATGAAGCAGGTTTTTCACGATGGAAGAAACCACATTACACTGCTCCCTAGGAAGTGAAACAAAACAATAAAGGACGGTTAATCTCTTCTCTAATTCTGCTCTGTGGGACAACTCCTTCAGCAAGCAGCGCCTGGTTGTATCTACCTGGGAGGGGGTCATTTTACTTCGGCTTCCTCTTCTGCTTCCCTCTGTCCCTGGGAGCGCTCTGTCTCCCCGCTGCATCTTTCAATGGCTTTATCAGAGCTTGCACCAACTCAAGCGTGAGAAGTAGCTCTGGGCCCAGCGGGGAGAGGTGGGGGAGTGTGTCTGTGTGTGCTGCGGGGGGGGGAGAGGGGAAGACGAGGGAGGAAATGTTATTCTGTCCTTTGTCTTTTCAACAATTTCTTTTTAATGCAACTTGCAGAGCAGCATATAATTAGGGGTCTTGCGGAGCGGGCTTAAACTCAGGAGTAACCCTTCTAACGACCTCAGCAACGGATAATCAGGTAGCGGCTGTGGGGCGCAGCACGGCTCCCCACCCGCCGCGCAGCTCGGCCTCGTAATTAGAAGCCTCCACACTCCGCTGCATAAAGGCAGATTGCAAGGACAGCGTGAAGCCCTTGTTTGAAGCTGGGGGCACAAAGATTGCAGTGCCTGTGATGGATGGAGACAAAGACTCCGATACTGGAACGCTTCCAGCAAGCCTCCGAATCCTCGCTGCGTTTCTGATGGACATTTTCAGGATTTCTTAGAGCGGCAAAGGTTTATTCTCCCGCTCTCCCTTCCCCCCTCCCCAGCCCCCCCTCAGAATTCCTCCACAGCTCCCTAAGCCAGGGATGTGGATGTGGTGCTGTATGGGCACGCATCTCCGGAGATGCTTCTGTGGTTGTACTATTAGAAAAATGCGTTGCCCTCTTTCCCCCCCATCTATTTTTGTTAGTTCTCATTCATGATGGGAGAGACATGTTAACACTCGAAAATACCTTGTGCTCAGGACACGGGGCTCAATCCAGCCCCCTCAGAAACTCCCCAGCCAGAACAGTGTTCTGAGTATGTTCACACTCTGAAACTGCTGTAGCAAGTACTGTGTTTGAGCAGTAGCTGGTGTTAGCGTAATTCCCCTCAACACTTCAGCATGAATAAAAAAAAAAATCCCCTTCTTAAAATCACACATAAACCCCATCTCTCTTTGCTGATCGAAACTTGTTTTTCTCTATTTACATAACCTGAGGCACAGGAGCAAAGGAAAATTGACACTGCAGTGTACCCCAGCTAAAGGAGGGAAAGAGGAAGAAATGGATGGAGGACAGGAGCTTTGGGTGAGAAAAACCTAAGAGAGTCAATGAAGGAAGGGTCAGTCATGCAGCCTCTGACTTCTATTTTACCCCAATTTCACCACCTTTCTGCATCTTCTGGGCTGCCACTGTGGCTTGTTTGTGGGTTACTCTGCACCCGACCTTACCCTGCAGAGCTGCAGCTTCTCGTCCCCACAGCAGCAGCAAAGCAAGCGGGAGAAAACCAAACAGCTCAGGCAACTTGAGCACAGCACAGGAACGCACTGACAAAAAGCAGCAAAGCCAAAAGTGCTTGAATAATAAAACAGAGGAAGAAAAACCACCAGAGCCACCCAGAAGCTGTCAGCTGCCAGACAGACAAGCTCCCTTGGAAAGAGCACTGAAGGCAGGTTCAGGGAAGAGCAATATCCATAAGGCAACACAGTGCCAGTGGTTTTTTTCCTCAGTTTATAATGACAAGTTAACAGGGCTGGAAGAGAACAAAACATGGAAGATTTTCATAGGAGAAATCAGGACACCCTGCCAAGGACGGCTGCCCTGAACTCGAGTTATCCCTGAACTCACATTTGTAGGCACTTAAAACCTTAGCAAGATCATTAACAAGCTAATAAGAACCACCAGCAAAAGGAGCATAACCTGGACTCGCTAATGTGTTTTGTTCTGAATGATGAAAGGGTAAAAGCATCCAGAACTCAGTTGCTGCAGCTAAAAAAAAATAACAAAAGATGCTGCCATTCGCATTGTCTCCTACCCTGCTCTTTCCAATGCTGCTACATTAAAGTGGTCTCCATCCTATCCTCCAGTCTGTCTGTCTTGTGTTCTCCCCGCTGTTCAAAAAGCACAGTAATTTCTTAAGTGCTACAACATCCTTCAGAAAAATGGACTGTAACATATGCTGTACAGCTCAGCTTAAGAATTTCCTTTGTCTCTGCGTGGACTCGTTGAGCCCCTGAGCTCCATGAGCAGCCCACTCTTCCCTGGAAATCAGCAGATTCAACAGCGTCACAGGAGCAAAGCAACCTCACTGTGTTGGATCTGCAGGGACATTCTCTCCAGACTCACGACTATTTCCCATTCACCAGGGTTTGAGGGGATACAGGTAGTCCTGATTTGGCAGTCCATGCCAACCTTGAACTCCCTAGTCTTGGTTTTGCTCTGGTTGGCTGCATTCAGGGAAAAACCTGTTTATGCCTTCCCTCTGAAATGATTTTAGAAGTTTCAGATCTACTTTTATGCTGGTTGTATCACATATTTCAGCAAGAGGAGCATGGTTGCATCACACAGCAGATCTGCTCTACTTTTTCTGCAGCAAGACGTGTAGTCACCTGAACAAAATCTTTTCACCAGCTCTTTCTGGGGAATGGATGATGAATATAAATTTGGGGAACTACAAAGAGGCAAGCTGTAGGGAGCTTTTCAATGTTTAAAAGCTGATCCAAATCTGTGACATTTAGAAAGTACACAAAACCACTTTCACTTCTTTCAACTTCCCATGCAACACGCTTGCTGCAAACAAGTGTTTGCACAAGCTGCTTCCTAGGTCTTAAACTTATTTAAGAAAGCACCTCTGCCAGCACCTTTCCTCCAGCCCAATTCACTCCCTACAGCTCAGCTCCCAGGAGGACATGCACTAAATCCCATCAGTGCAGTGGGGGAGCACAGCCTGACCATGGAGCACACAGCTCGTTTAGGCACGGCCACGAGAAAGGCTCCTGTCAATGGTGGAGGAGGAGCAATCCCTTTCTCCTAAGCCCTGGCCTGTGGTCTCCCAGCCTCCCAGAAGAGCAGGCCTTCCCATTTCCCTGCCTGTGCTGCCAGCAGTGAAGCCATGCAGACAGAGCTGGCACGGTTCCTGGTGACCCTGGAGATGTGGCTCCTCGCTGCAAATGGCATCAGGCGGAGCTGGATGAGATCAGACATGGAGGGGAACAGAAAGGGAACAAGAGATTCCAGAGGGCTCTTCTGCCTCTGAGTCGTGTTACTGTTGACTCCTTTATTGTGATTAACTCCTTGACATCCTCCTTCCGTGACAAGTGGGGGAGGACAGACTGAACTTGGTGATTAGTTTATCAGTGAATTACCTCCTTCCCTTTCAAACCTCGCCCCCACTGATGATCTTTATGGCTTAGCTCTATCTTATGAGAGAGTTTACAGCTAGATACAGGTTTGACAGTTTTCATTTCATCACTGAGAAACTCTGTTTGGAGCATTCCATGTTCCTTACACAGACGTGGTGGTAACACCATCTGCAAGCTTCAGCCCGCCCCACAAGCCCTGTATGAGGAAAAGAAATCCTCTCCTCCTCAACCTCTTGCTCAAATGACAGTAATTAGGAAACCTCATCACTCTAGACCTGGAGAGGGAGGTGACGTTCACGGTAATTGGAGACATTACATGAAGCCACACTGTGCTTATAAAGAAAAAAAAAAGAAGAAAAACCACACAGAGAAAAAACAAGCCCCTTTCCCCCCAACCTGGTTGGCATTTCCTAAATAAACTGCCTTTTTTCAGGCACATTGTGTGATTTTTAATACTGGAGACTACTGGAAGGACTCCTGCAGCCCGATTAAGTGTAATGCAGTGTAAGAAAAATAGGAAGGAGGGGGAAAACCCTCGGAAAGTCAATCGAAGTGAAAAATCTATCAACAGCACAGGGGCTCCAGTGGAGCCAGGAGTCCTGTTCTGAACACACTCCGACTTCCCAGTCGTTTGCTCTGCTGGACACTCCGGGGACCCCAGCACAGCAAACTACAATTTCTAGTAAATATATCCCAGGGACACAATTAGTTTTTCAGCTGGGGGCATGATAAATTGGTCATGCATAATTCAAGGCTAGCACAGGCTGGAGTATAAACTGCTCCATGGCAGCTTCCAGCTCCCTGACAGGGGAATGCAAATGGGCTGCTGGCGCAGGGGCTGCTGGACCCACTAATGCTGCAGCTCCCTGCCTGCTCCCCTGTCCACCTACATGCCTGGCAACCACCACCCCAGCCTTTCCTTCTGTGCCTCTCTTGGTGATTTTAATTTCCCAGCGATATATCCATCACTGTCCGATGGCCTTCTGGGACCCAACACACATTGTTATCACAACAAATACCACTCTCCGCTCCATCTACTCTGTTTTTTCCATATGCAGACACAAGAGAATGGTTTTGGCACAGAAAGAGGCTGAGGGACTGTGTGGTCTATTGTCAGCATTAGAAGGCCTAGGGCAAGTAATTTCTAATCTGCCTCAGTGTTCCCATCGACACAATGGAGATAATTCCAACCACACAACTGCAGAGTTAGCAAGACACGCTCAGTTTGGGGTTTGATAAAGGTCTGAGAGGTGGCTGAGGATATGTAGCCCACCCAAACAACAGTCTCAAGTTCTCCAACTTTATTTTAGGTATTTATTTAAATACATCTACCTGCTCAAAGCAGGAGAACGAGAGAACTTGCTGTTTGCAGTTGGCCAAGTGATGGATGAACTGAAAACTCCAAAGAAACTTTGGGAATCCTTCAAAATGACATCCCCAAGTTTCTCAGTGCATGCCCTACAGCCTCCCAGCCAGGGAGAGAGACACAGTGTACACACTGGAAAACTCTGCCAGAAAAATCACTGCAAGTACATTCTCTGTACAGCCACATCACTGAAGGCTGACAGCTCCTTTCACCAGCCACAGTTTTGCTATCTTCCAAAATCCTGAAACCACTTCTCAGGATGCATTGCCATTTTCTGCTCCTCAGGTACAGAATAAGCATTTTAAGTCCAGTCTGTGTGAAATATTCTTAAGAAGCAGGCTGAGGCAGAGCAGGGCATTAATAAAGGAAAGTTTTGGCAGTGTATCTGCAGATTTAGCAGCCCTTTCATTTCATGGTCAGTTCCACATACTCCAGGAGGTGACTTTGGTTCGCCTAGTAGTGAAAATAATCCAGGTTTGTCTGATTTTTTTACCAGGAATACTGTTGTGGGTTTTTTTTCTGAGCTTGACTCTTTTGCATAGGGCTGCGTGTTCCTTGAATGAGATCAAACAAAATTCAAGCAGAGAAATCTGGGGAGCACAGGTGTTAACCTGGATAAGTCTGAACACAAGTACTTCTTAACCAAGGAGTCAGGACCCTTTTGGCAAGACCATCCCAGAGGAGATCTCAACGCTCAATTCACTGCATACCCTGCTTTGAAAGGGCCAATGCCCTCTGTCATCTTCTTGCAACAGATGCTCTCTGAGCTAAATGTGTCCCTTGTTGTTACCAAATAACATGCCACCTTCTGACATCCTTTATGGAGAGGGTACAAGTCTAATGAAAATAAACATTTCTTTTCCTAACTAAGCTCATGGGCACACACACACACACAAATAATTATCTGCAAAACTGTTACAAGAGTAAGTAGGCCAGCCCAAATTTCCTTTTGGACTAGATTAATTAACTTAGTGCTTCAAAAATAAACCACATATTTAACTGAACTTGCACAGTTTTATACAATTCAGCAAGTCCATCTTGTGGAGACACCTTCACCCCAGAAAGAGATCTGTCCCTGCCAAAGCAGAGTGCATCCCCAGGGCTGTCTGACAGGGATGGGGATGGTGCTCCTGAGGCCCAGGTGTCTGCAGGACTGAATCTGAACACTGCATTTTGGTCCCAGAAGGTCTTTTGGTCCCAAAGAATATGAAGCTCTGACAGCTCTGATGTTTGTCAGCAGACTGTTGAGGAGGTGGTGGGTGCAACAGCAACAATTTCACCAACAACTTCAAGTGATGCCAAGCTAAATTCTGGGCCATTACAGAGCAGGAGCAGAGGGTGAACTAAAGGATCAAATCACTCACTCTTGGCAAGAATTGCATTTCCTCCAAGACACCAAGCCTTTTCCTTTCCCAATTAAACAAAAAAAATATACAAACCTTTTAAAATTTAAATAGGGTTTCAAAGGTCAGCTCTGTTCACATCAGCCCACAGGGATTACATTAAAAAACCTCCACCACGAACAAAATTTTTTTACTTAGTGAAAACAGCAGGGACAAAATTGTGCTAATGAGGATTATTCTTTTCATGCACATTGGTAGGCTTTTTATCTTCACACATGAAAGTCTTCTCCATTAAAACAAAATTTCCTGACACACATGGTGCACTAATTGTTGTCCCAGCTATAAGGGCTATCTGCCTCACAGCAACTCAGAATCACAGAATGGTTTGGGTTGGAAGGGACTTTAAAGCTTATCTAGTTCCATGGGCAGGGACAGCTCTCACTAGACCAGGTTGTTCAAAGCCCCATCCAGCCTGGCCTTGAACACTTCATTCCACTTGTGGAAAAAATCTGGGGAAAAATCCCACCACAATTTCACTTCTGAAAAAAATACTGCTCCAAGGCTTAAGTGTAAGTACAGCCAGAACATCCAAGTCGATCCACAACTGCACCACACCAAAAGATGGTTAGAAAAAAGTCACAAGGGGAATCATAACAAGAAGAGAAAATTGTGGATGGTCACATGTGAAAACATCTAGGTGCAAAGTGAAAAGATGTTTAAAATCCACTATCAGAAACATGACCATGACTGATGAGTGTCAGGAACCCACGTAAAGGAGGCTTCACAACTCATCCACTTAAAGAAAAATTGGCCTGTGCCTTTCTACAAAGGGAAAAAGAATGAATAAACCCTGGCCAGCAAGCACTGGCTCTGAGGGACCAAGGTGTAAGAGGCAATGGTGGCCTGGGGGACCCACTTGCTGCTGAGGTGACACTCAAGAGCCTGTGAAGCCTCCTGGCCCAGGTGCTCTCAGCTGGAAAGGTAAAAAGGAGCAAGGAAGAACCTTCAAGATGCTGCAGCAACACAGCACTCCTCTGGGACAACCAGCACAGGAGGCTCTCCATAAATACGGCTCCACCTCTGCAGTAGCAGCCCCGTGCACACAGCCAGAGTTCAGGGATGGTGATGTGTGGAGGAGCAATATCTGTGTAGCCTCCATCCTGCAGACAGAATTCTGCATTCTATTTACACAGCACACCCTGGGCAGAGCCTCCCAGGCATTTACAAGGCTAGAAAATTAAAACCCCAGTTCGGTCAGAAATACTAAAAAGCCTCGGTGGTTCCACCAAGCCAACAGCCCCTGATGGAGGCTGAACCAGCAATTCCTTCCTGGGCTTGTACTGGAAAAAAGATTAGAAGCACATTAGATATAATATACCCATATGCTTTGTTTTGCTTGCTTTTTGTTTTGCCTTTTAGGAAAAGAAGAGCGAGAGAGAAACTTCCCCTCCAGAATATTAAAAGTAACAAATTTTAAAATTTTTTTAACAAACACTAACCTCAGATCATTAGCCAACCTGGCAATAGACCAGAGAAAATTTATAGCCGACGTGCAACATCAGCTTTCATCCAGAAATGCTAATTTCAGTAAAATGAATAGTGTGTGGGCTTTTCATACTGCTTTGCATTTGGCTCCTCACAGCCCTGTTTAAAGCCTGGGAACCGGCCATATAGTTAAACTGCACAGATGTTCAACAATCTGTACTTGTGTTAATTACCCTAATGTGAGCAGAAACTCAACAGATCCCTGCTAATGAAGGAGAAAGTTTTCCAGTGTGACTACCGTATGTTTCATTGTCACTGTATTACCAAGCTTCTCCCCCTCCTTCCTCTGCCCCCCCAGCTCCCATTCTCTCCAGCTCCTTTGCATTCACATCACCCTCCTACCTCAGCATGCATGAATTGGACCAACTAATGACTGTGTATTCGCAACATGGCAGACACCATTAGGCTGATCGGAGGTGCGGCTGCTGAATTTTAACAGGCAATTTTAAACAAGGTAAGAAAAACAGATTCATCATGCTCCTGATTCTCTCATCCCCACCCATCTGCCATACTTCTGCCCTTGCCACAGCTCGAAAACACTCGCGAAGTGCAAATACACTTCCCCCTCCATAAAAGGCAGCAGCGTACAAAGCAATGCAAATAAATGTTGCCGGGCAATTACTGGGGATGGGAGCTGAGAGCCGGGAGCATCCGGGAGGACGGGCTAACAGGGAGCTCCGAAGGAAGGCTGGAGCGTGGTCCTGGGGAGGGAGCACAGCGCGGAACCGGGATGGGTGTGGGTGACCCTGCCTGCTGCTCCCCTGCCCAGCACTGAGAGCTGCCCAATGTCATTGCGGGAGCCACAGGAGCAGCAAGCAGTTATGTTCAGCTGCAAATGGGAGGTAAGACAGGGTTCTAAAGGGCACAGTGGGAAGGGTAAGTCAACGCTCAAGTGATCAGTGCTGCCAGTAGCAATGAACCAATACTGCTGCACAACTTAACCCAGCATTAAAACGAACGCGACCTCCCAAGAACTTCCTCTCCCACTGAGGATCTCGCCTCCTCTTCCCGGGTCTGTCTGCCCTGCTCCCTGCTGCCAATCATCACTTCCAGCCACTTCTCTCAAAGCACTCTGCTCAGCAAGCAGGAGGCAAAGGGGGACAGGGAAGGGCAACTGGCTCACCCCAGTGAGCCCCAGGTGACCTCTGAATGATACCAGCCCTGGCCTCAGCCAGAGTTCACCTCTCCCAGGTGCCACCACTTCACAGCCAGGCCAGTCTTCACCAGCAAATTGTATTACAATGACCCTCATGGGAACGAATGCACTTGCCTGTGCTTGACTTGACTGGCAGACTCTCCCCCACAGAGGAAGAGGGGTAAGCAGTCAACTTTGCTCATTTATTGCATCCATCCTGCTAGGTCAGCCTCCTTTGTTGTTCACAGAGCCAACAACTTGCAAACTCAGAATGGGGCAGCAGCAGCTGCCTATCCAGAGAACATTTCATCCACATCATGCCACTCCTCTGCTCAGGACTGGGCACTCTCTGCCAGCCCTTCACACGAAAAAGCTCAAGTTCCCTCTCAAAAAACCTCTTTCTTCATGAATTGAGGAGAGATGGGGGAGAAACGTCACACAAAGAGGTGGGGAGGGGATCCAGCAGAACCCAGAAAGAGTTGAAAATTATTTAGAGAGCACTTGGCTCTTTTCTCCTACCTCTTCATCATTAGCACTGGAAGCAACACAGCTGTCTAATGGCAACTTCAGACACCCATGGGCCAGCAAAGCGACATTTTCCACACTTAAATAACACTGAGCTGATTTAATTACCGCACTTAATAGTAACAAAAGATGTCTCAATTTAATCTTCAAATGGCCCTCCAAGATCAAAACACAGCTGGCTGGATAACAAGATGGCCTAGGCCAGCAAACAAGTAGGTCCAATTTGTTGAAGAGCCGCATCCACTCCTGGGTATGAAAGGCCAAGGAACACTTGTGTGCAGAGCGAATCAAAGGCAGCAGCTCCCCTCACCCCCTCCCTGCCCGACTTTTGTGACAGGGAAAAAAATAAAAAGGCAGCTGATTCGGGGATAAAGAAATGCAACACGATAAAAGAACAAACGATGGTGTTTGGGAGAGAAAGAAGTAAGAACCACGATTTAACGGGGTTTTGCTTTTATAATCCTACAAGATGATTAGGAATGAATGAAACAGATTAAAATCTCATGGAGACAAAGGAAAGTCTCGAACTCTTTTGTTTTTCTTTCCATACTGGACAGGAGATGGCTCATTAAGGAAAGCCTTCAAGACACAGCTACAGCTGAGGAACAACTAGGCTTCTTTTTTGGGCAAGAAGAACTTGGGGAAAAGTAACCTGTTTACTTCTAATGTTCTCTAATTGTCTCTACTGGGTTGTGAGTGTTACTTTTTGCAAACTATTCTAAGAAATGTGCCTCTCTTGAGCAGCTTTCAACACATACTCCTGCTGACAGAATGGCTGGGCCTCTCCAGGTACTTTCAAGAAATTTTTAAGGTTTTGCACATTCCATTGCAGCTAAACATGGAAAAGTTACAGCCAATCTTTCAGCCACTGCAACATTTCTGCGATCCCCTGAGCAGCAGAGAAGCCTAAATAAGCTTTCATGCTGTACCCTGGACGTAGCTTTCCAACTCCCCCTTCCAACTACTGATAGTTACACGAATGACACACAGCCCACATTTTAAATCTAATTTCTACTTGCATTAACTAAAACCAAGTCTGCTAGAAATCAGTTTGTTGAGCTTCATGGGGTTACTTTGGATCAACAAGAGTCTGTGGGATACTGTTGCTGAAAGCTTAGAAGGTTTTTTCTAGTAATTTTTCCTTAACTTTTTCTCTTGATGGAGAACTACGAGGTGGTAACCGAAGTGTGCCAATTTTCTTGGAGCCCTGGATCGTGTTTTTTGGGATTATGGTTTCTTTGGTTTTTGTTTTTCATTATATACAGAGCTTGCTCCATCCACAGCAGTTCTTAAACAACAGATGATGTCAGTGACCACTGCACCATGAATGTGGAAGACTAAGGACAGGGGAATTCACTACAACTCTGGTAACTCCCCCCCTCCTGTCCCTGGACTGTGACATGATAGAGGAAGATAATGTCCATGTTCACAATAATCAGAGCCAGACAAACCAGTGGTTTTCTCCAATACCCTGGGCAAGGATGAGACATCCAACCAGAGCCACTGCAGACAGGGGTTCATGTAGCCCAGTGTCCTCCTCAACAGGGCTAACATCCATGTTCAGGTGGGTTTTGGAAGGCCCTGGTTAGTTGAGTCTGCATTTAAGTTTCAGACTCATTCCCTCACTGTTCATTTAAATATCTTCCTTTCTCAGTGAATGTGACCCTGGATAAACCTGTACTTTCAAACCCCAATAGACTGATGAAGAAACACTCATTGCTTCAATTTACAACCTCCCACTGATCTGTCTGCAAGCTCAGAGACCAAACCTCCACACTTCAAGCTAGCTGGGTCCAGACATCTGAATGGCAACAAGGAATAAAACTTCCCTTCTCTCTGCCCAATAAGCATGACTGAACCTCCCCTTAAAGCCACTTTCCCAAATAGTTTAAGTTCTAGATCAGTAACAGGAGATCTCGAGGAGGCACTCGCTGCGCGAGCTCGAGCATGTTTCCAGTTTGCATGTTTGTTTAAGTAAGTGACAAAGATGGAGGGACCAAAAGCAATTCCCTTAACTAGAATTCACAAGTGCAACCAAGTAGAAAATCTCCCGCCTGCTCGAGAGGAGGGAGTCAGAGTTTCTGAAAGGCTGAAAGACGGCTCTGCTCAATGCCCACAGCGGGCACAAAGCGCCGAGTGCGGAGTCCTGACCCCGCTGAAGTCAGCAGCACAATTCCCAGAGATTTCCTCAGGGTCAGGATGTTCAAACCTGTTCAGACAATTCATAAACCACCGTTTCAAGGGCACACCTTTGCATGAGATTCCCAAGGGCCTTTTGAGTTTTGACTTAAATGCCTGGATTATTTTTACAATCCCGGTTATGGGTTCTTTGTTCGCAGGGAGTTAGGCAATACAAAGAACACAGCGAGAGAACAATGAAGGTATTACCATGCATGATTTGTCTTAAAAAAAATTCTCTTTCTTTTCATGAAGTTATAGATCCAATTTCAGTCTTTATTATCACTCTGCCATGTGAGAAAGTGGTTCTTAATTTTAATAAAGGAAGGGAGATTCATATTTCAACAAGAGCTAAAACGCTTCCTGCGATACAGGAGGTGGAAAGCTCTTTTACTAACAGCTACTGCAGGCCAGATTCAGGGAGGGAAATGGAAATAATCTGCCCACACCAAGTCAATAAATCCTGTCTAGGACATACCTAACAGTGGGCAGTAGCCCAAAGACATCTTGTCCAATGAGATCATTACTGCCCCCTCCATTTTAAGGGAAATTAGGAGCTCGCCCTGCCAAGCACATGTTAACACTTCACTTATCACAAAACTTGGGGTTCAAGCTACTGCAGCCTGTGGTGCACAACTGGACTGATAAGAATCTTTCCACCATGTTAACCCATCGGGAGAAAGAACCACATCTGCAGCTTCAGAACCTTTTCCTAGGATTTCAAAGTAATTTTCTCCCTCAAATCTACTTTCCCCTTAAAAAGGAGTCTGTGGGATATTTAAGGAGGTACTCATCTAAAACTTAACTGTATTCAGTGTGAAGAATGACAAGTTAAACCCAATCCACAAACCAAAATTAGGTGCCCCCAATTCACAAAGGTTTGTGTAGTTTATCTGTGAAAAAATACTACTGGAGACCCACCACTCCCACTTCGTGCTACGAGAGACATTTTAAATCAGAAATGCTAGTTGTGTTTGGCCAGACAAACCTTCAGATGTATTCCAGTTTGAAATGTGTTATGGAAATTTCTTTTTCTCCAAAGATAGTGCTATTATTTTACAGTCTTTCCCATTAGACCCTGTTTACATTAGAGCTGGAGCCATAGGACCAAAATCCATCTTTAAATATGGTCCTCACTGGTAAAAAAGTGAAAAGTTTAGTAAAATTATATTTAATATTGTTCTATCTCTGTTCTGGCAAGGGAAATGAAGACAGCTGTAACCTCAGTACCAAGTGGTTTAAACACAGCCCATGTGGGAAGTGAAACAAAGATTTGATGCAACACACATTAATTAGCTGATCTGCAACCTAACTGGGGTTGTGACCAGAAGACCTAACTTGGGCTGGACCTACATGCTCATCCAAACAGGACTGTGTCCACTGCCAGAACTCTCATTTTCCACTTGAGAACTCAAGGTGCACGGGCAGACGAGGTGTTTTGCCCACCAAGGGCACGCTGGAGAGGGGCACACAGCAAGGGTCTCCTCCCCTGGGTGCCCCAGGCACTGGGATGTGCCACCTGGGTGCTTTACAGAGCTGCAGGAGTGTAGAGAGGGACAATGTGTTATTCATTGTTTTTAACTCAATACTCTGAATCTCAGCAGAGGGGGGAAAAAAATAACCCCAAGAAACTGGGACCCGTGAACGGAACACATTCCCACTGAAAGAGGACTAACAAGAAAGTCAGCAAAACTCCTCCTGACAAATTTCAAGCCAAATACAACAATGGAGAAAACAAAGCAGTAGTAGCATTTTTATCTTCCAACTCTGTTGCATACAATTCCCAGCAAAGGGATTTAGCTGTGATAAACAGGGTTGCAAGATCCTGAAGCGAGATTCGGGTGGTTTTACGATTCTTTTCAGGTAGCTGAGTACAAAATCCCTGCCCTTCCCTCTCCTTGGGCCATTCATCTTCCGCAGGTGATGGAAAGCCACTCTCCCAGCGGGTGGTCCTGCTCTCGCAGACCTTAACGCTTAATTGCCACAAATCAATCCCAACCTTGATGCTCAGGCTGCTGCTACCCCGTCCCCCCTTTCCACCCCTTTCTCCTCGCACCGATTGCAGCCCAGGATCCTCTTGTGTTACTAAATCCATCTCTGGACACACCACCCAGGCAAAACAAAGCACCAGCACAGACACTGCCGGCCGTGGCCGGCGCCGTGAGTTGACCTTACGCAACAAGGCCGGCCTCAAAAACAAGTCACCTCCGTGTCTGTGTGCACGTGTGCACACACACATGCCTCCTATTTTATTTTTTTGTTCAACTGGAATTAATCAGGGACCATAAACACTGTTTGTTTCCTGAAAGCAGCAGTGGGGGGATGAAATACGCCTCTTAAGCTTATCAGCTTCAGTGCCACTGAAGAGAAAGCTGGCTTCTAAGCCCAGGGATAATGGGCTGTCCTTTCAGGAAGGTATCAGAGGTCTCAGGAGAGGGAGACAGCACAATGGTGTGACCTTCAGCTAATAAAGCCCACCCTAGAGTCCAAAGAAGCTTGGGGAATATTGACAAAAGTTCATATTTACAACAGCCTGGACCCTTTCCAGATACCATTACCAGTCCAGAGAGCTGCAGCCTCTGTACATAGACTCACACAGGCTTTTATTCTGCCTGCTCCTTTCTTTCTTTGTTCCCATGCTGGCAAAAAAAAAAAAAAAATTAGTCAGAAAATGGCAATTCTTCTGCTAACAAGGCCCCACCAGCACCTTTTTTAATGAAGAGAGTTATTTGAAATTTCAATTTCAACCTCAGCACTATCCTCTACTTGAAGGAGATTCAAGGCCTCTTGCAAGGATTCTTGGTGCGTCATCGTGCTCATCAGGAAGAAAGCATATGTGTTTTTGTGGAAAATCTGCTGATTTATTTATAATTCTTTAAACAAAAAGGCAGCCAACATATTGTAAAATGAGAACGTTGTTGGGTTTTTTTGCACTGGCAATCAACACAGCCCATCAGAAACACAAACCCAAAGCGTTTTCAGGCAGAAACTGATCCCCCCCAGTCTGCGTTGTGGTTGGCAAAATGACGTTTAGCCCATAACTAGAGTGCACAGGCATGACTGAAATACAAATAATAATAATATTTTAAAAATTGTTCATACAGTGAAAAAAGCCAATTTCAAAACATAAAAACTGTTTGAAGCTGAAGTTTCATTTTTCTGCCTCCTAAAATAGTTCCAAAACAAATATATAAAAATAAAGGTTTGGAGGAAATCTGTTTTCAAGGGTAATTTCACTGAAACCAATATTAAATCTCAAAACATTTAATGGAAATAACATCTTCAGTGACAGAACTGTTCTGACCACACTCTTCAATCCAGCCATGCCAGTGTGCCATTTTTATTTATCTGCCTCATAATTCATCTTTGCCATCCTGAAACTAATCCTGCCAGGGCTCAAAAGGGATCCAAAAACTGGAATAGGTTAGAATTTCTCCCAAAACATCTTCTAAAAGATGCCTCTGTATCGTGGTGGTCTTGCTTCCCGTGCCAGTATTTAACAGGCAGGAAGAAGGTTGAGCAGACCTCTATGAAGACCACACATTTCTCACTTCTGCAGCTTTTCTTTCCAGTGAAGAACCCGTTTCCACCCACTGCTACAGTTACATCAGCTACACGGGCTCACCAGCAGTTTTCCAGTTTCCTAGCTTTGGCCCAAGCAGGCTTTTTATTCTTTCTCCTCACCCCATCCAGCCATACTCGCTGTCAGAAGAGCCCAGGTGATTGATTACAGCCTGTCTGAATCCAAAGTAGTCAAATTAGATATTAATGTTGTGCTTAATGTGCTCACACAAACAAGGTCATTGGTTGCATCAAGACTAATAGGAGATGACACAGACTGGGACTGCACCACCCAGGGTGTTCCTCCATCACCTCAGGACAGAGATGCCATTGCCTCGACTGCAGCCACATTTCCATCACAGCCAAGGCTTCCCACCCTTCATCCCTGTTCCCAAAAGCAGCTGCAAATTGCACTTGTCCTCCCTCTTGGGGTGAGCTAACAAAATCAATCAGCAATACTGAAATCAGGAAGTGGTGTAAAGAATCAGAAGAGAAATAAAAAGAGTCAATAGTGCCATCAGAAAGATAAAACCAAGTTCATCTTGGAAAAGTATCAGCTAATCCATCTGTGGGGAAGTAACACTGGACCACGATACTCTGCGAGGAAACTGGAGAAGTGAAAGGTATTGGGCTCCTCCAGCAGGAACCTGGAGCTCTGCTTGGAAAGCTGGAGCCCAGTAGGGTAAAATAGCCATTATCAGCCCACCCGAGGTCATGGAGATGCAGGAAAGGCTGCTGAAGCAAAGTAAAACACATTTTTCTATGGATAAGAGAAGGCACTACAAATGATAACACTTAATACTTGGAATCAGCTTGCAGGACCATTTCTCTACTCACTGTTCCAAGGATGAGAGGTTACATCTCCTGGCTGCCACCAGGGCCCCAGTTAAGTGCTTTTCATTGCCTAAACCTTTAAACCAGCATTGTTTTATTTATAATAACAGTGAGTTCCTACTGAGAAGCTCCAGAGACAACTGTGCCTGGCAGTAATTTTATACCTGTTTTTCATGGCAGAACCCCCTGGCTCTCAGGAAACCATGGGGTATTAAGTGTATCCCAGAGGAACAGGCAGATCCAGGACACATCCTCTGCTGTGGTGGATGGGCAACTGCTCCCAATTCCTGCCCTCTTTACTTCCAAACCACAAACACTCAAAGTCTTGCTCTTAGGGTATGATTTTAATAACGAATATTGGAGTTAAAAGGCTGAAAAAGCAAGCAGGGTCCATTCTGAGAGGGTGTAATAATCCCACCTGTGGCTGTCCCCAACACACTCCCCTACACTCTGCCTTTGAGCACAAAAATGGGAAACCTGAATGGCCTGCTTGTGGTGGCTTTGTCTTCCCTGAGTGAAGAGGCAAAAAAAGAAAAAAAAAAAAAAAAGAAATCAGGTCTTGAATCCACACAGAATTAAGACTCAGTATCAGCCAAGCTGGCGACTGGATCTTGGGGGCCTGTTTCCCTCTGAATTTCTCCCTGCTGCTGTGATGTGCTCACACTGAAAATTTTCCCTTGAGCGACTGCCTGACTAAAATACAGCACACCCTTACCATAAAGCCCTTTGTTAAAACATCTTTGCCATAAAGCTGCAAAACCTTGGCTCCCAAGTACATTAAATCCTTATAAACCTGCCTTCATTTTAACCGCGCAGTATTTCAAAACACAAAGCGCTTCTTCTGAGAGATAGCACTTTAATGAGGAGAGGGGTAAAATATATAAACCAAACCTCATTATAGCATAATTTCTAGGAGACAAGCATGCTGCTATAAAGAGAAGCCATGGAAATTGCACTTCACATAGCTTGAAGATTTAATACTTTTAAAAAGCCACTGCTACTTCCAGCCTTTGGTGGTGTTTTGTTTTGAACATAACAGAAACAAGCAGAATTATGGGTCCACTGTCAGCTATGTATTTTATATTCTGCAAATCGTTGCAAATGGTAGATTCAACCCTACCACCTGCTCACAGAATGTAATGTGCCAGTAAGAGTCTGACTACAAGTTACTATTGTATACTATTGTACACTTTCACCTTTAAACCTCTGCATTCTTCAAGGTTGTTGCTTTAAACATGATGATGCAGCATGGATATGGTAGATCACCCAAACCAGATCCAATTCATACTGGATTGAAAGTGCTTATAAGGATACAGCTTGTTCACGTGCTAACAACAAAGCCAAAGAAACCTACCAAAAACCACACTACAAGAAAAATCCAGAGTATGGACACACAGATGAAAGCAATGGATATAATGCCATTTAATACCACCCGTCAGATAAATCAGGGTAACTGGCACATCAAAGTGACTGCAATTAATTTCCAAAAATGAGAATGCTGGTTTTTTTTTTTTTTTTAATCTGAAACTCGATTGCTTTCTACAAAATGACAAGTGGATCAACCTCCCTCAGCCAACAAGAAAAATGTTACTGGAAAAAACTGTTCTCCCTAAGAGCAAATTATCTATCAAAGGAGCATCCTGAATTACATTGGTCTACAAGACTTTTAAACTTAATCTAATAAAAAAGAATAAGCCATTATTGATTACAGTTCTTCGACATTAGTCTTCCAGTTGTAACTTCTGAAATGAAAGCTTAGCAATTATTAGGTATTTACTACAATCAGTAGAGAAAAATAGTGAAAAAAGATGAGCATAAAGGCCACCAAAGAAACAACGTACTTTGGAGGAGGGAAACAAAACAAGCAGAAAAACCCAACCCCCCCCAAATAACCCCACCCCGAGCCCAACAACAGCAAGGGAGATGCACTTCATGGCAGCTTTGACTTGAAGCACATGTAACACTGATTGATGGATACTGCAAGCGAAGACACCAGTGGAAAATTAACTCCAACCAAGCACCAAAATCGGGACAGGTTTTTTGTGTTCCTTGGTCCTACTTTAGAAAACTACGCAAGAATGGTCAGAATTTCAGGAAAGGATCGTTCCAGCTACTGTCACAGATCTGGGTCAACAGCAGGGTAACAGGTGACCTGTAACTGATGCCTATAACCTGGTTAGGATAAGCATTTCCTCTTATCTCTTTGTTGTGGTTTATAATGAGTGATATTCTGGGCTGAAGGGTACTTATTCTCCCTGATTACCAGAAGGTTGAACACTCACTACACGGCTACGCCGATGGAGTGGCACTTCTGAGTGCAGTTCTCAGAGAGGACATCTGAAGAGAACACAATACACCAAACCCTTTTTCTAAACACAGAAAAAATGATTTTGCTTTGGGGTCCTGTTTCTGAGACACTTCTTACAATTTTCATTTTTACTGATGTGACTCTTCTCTCCAGGTTTACATTAAATGGATAACAGGTTCCTCCTTCACCATCATCACTCTCTTACGAGTCACAAGAGACTTTTCCAGCTCTTACCAACTTTACCACGGGAAAAGAGAGCAGGCTGGACAAATCTGAGGCAGCACATCAGAACACAAATTACCACAGGATGTCTGGTGTTAAGGTAACCCAGCCTAGCACGTGCCTTCCCTTAACTTTAATGTTTTTCTGCTTGGCTGTGCAACTAAACCTCGAGGAAGAAGACAGGTGCAAGCAAGTGCACGTGTTACTTTCGTTTTACAATCTTCCCACTTCCTCCCTTAATAACTGAGGGTTTGGGGTGCTAGAAACAAGAAGCCTTATGACAAATGTGCAATGAGACCCTGAGCTAACAGGTTAGCTGACATGGAACTGTTAACAGTGAATTGGCTTGGAGACAGTGGTGGTGGTGGGGGAAATAAAAAGGGGAGACAGAGTGAGAGAGACAGACAGCAACCAATTCAGCTGCAAGAAATCAAGCTAAATCAGTCCCAAGTGCCCATGTTGGAGAGACTTGATCTCATACCTTGCTTGTTATCAAGGCACTCCTGATACGAGTCAGCTCCAGTTCCGTTGCGGTCTACAGACAAAACAAAAAGTTTCATTCATATCAAACATAAATATTAGAAACTTCTCAAATGGCAGCCGTGCTGGAGCAACATGTTACGTGCAAACAGTGCTTTTGGAGGCCAGGCTGGTTCGCTGACAGAACCTGTGACTGGTCACAAACAGGCTACAACAGACTGACACAACCCACTGTGAGAAAATTCTTCTAGTCTGGGCCAGTGCTTTGCTCCCAGCCCTGCCCATCTGTCTCCACACTGCTGAGGGCACAGGGAAGGGGAGTAGAGCCACAGTTGCTCTGAGCAAGTTCCTTAAGCACATGGAAGTTAAATCCACTGTTGCACTGTTCTCTGTAGGCTCTGTGAAGGTGCTGGTTTTAACCAGCGGAAGGCAAACTACGGAGCAGACTTCTCGGGGTTCTGTGGTCCCGTTTGCTTTTTGGTTGCTACACTGTATTAAAGACAACTGAAAAGACAAGAACATACTTTCCAAACATTACTTTTCCATGGAAGCAATGTTACTGTAGTTACTGCTGGGGTTATCTGACCCAGCAGCAGGAGAGGCCGGCCTGTGCCATGAAAATGGGCAGAAGCTGAGGCTCCTGTACTCTGAGTGCTCCACACAAGGAACACACCAGACAGCTCCCAAACACAGGTGTGGTCACGCCTCTCACATCCAGCATGGGCATCACCTAACAAAACCCTTCATCTGCACTAGAGGTTCAATTATATCTCCCTGCCTGAGCGTAAAAATGGTTTAACCTGTAGGTTTGCACAGTTGGGTTACAGTGTGGCTTGGACCTCAAAAGCAAACCAAAGAATATTCCAGCATGACTTCTGCTCCTGGCTTTACAATTCAGTTCAGCCACAAAAACTGTCAGGATGGTCCTTGAGAAAAAATATTAAATACATCTGTAAACCCTGGATAAACGAATATCCTTTCAGCATCTCACATGCACCTTACACACCTTGCTACATATGAGGAGTAGAGCAACTGAGCCCATGAGACAGGTGCGTGCACAACCTCAAAAAGCGACATTTTGTACATCACACATCTAAGAATGCACATGGTGCTAAAATCAGCCCTGTTGTTTAACTACCAAACCATTTGATCAGGTCACCCGTGCATGTACTCCTACCATACCAACTCTAATGGCACTGGACACAGTTTTATCCATGTGGTGACCACAGCTAATAAAGAAGCCACTCATCTAGGCTGAACTGGGTGGCCAAGGCATCCTGTAATAGCATTTCAGTCTCACCATCAAGAGAACCAGAACAACAGCAGTGCGTTAATTTCTTTGTAAAGATGCTGCTCAGAGCCCGAAGTTTATAAATATTGTTCACAACAGGAAAAAAACACACCCAGGAGAACCTTCCCACCCAGGTACCTGCAAACAAATGCATTTCTGTCCCTCCAACAAGCCACTGGTCCCTGACTATGAAGGCTTTCTGGTATTGCTCACGTGTGGCAAACACATTCCTACATCAGCTGCCCTTTCATCTTTGCTCAACCATCAGCTGGTGATGGCTCCTCGAAGACGAAGAGATTCAGATCCAAGTTAAAAGGCCTCACATTCAGCAATAGTATTTAATGAACAAAGAAGCAAAAATTGAAGTTGCCCTACTGTTTGTGTTGTGTAAATCACAGATAATAGATCTCCCTAATCCTAATGAGGCCTTCCTATTAAAATCTTTATTAGCTTTCAGCTCTGCAGATTGCCCAAAGGCTCATCAGTTTCCCTATCTCGCAGTACCAAGATCTGCTTTAACTTTTACAAATAGCTCTAAGATATTTCTCAGCTTATCAGCATTGCCAAGCAGCCTGTCTTATCATTACTATTGCAGATAAAATAAATGAGCTCACGATGATATGAATAATGGCATTTTCTGTAGGCTGGTTTCCCATTACATTTTCAACAGATTGTAGATTTAAACTTAAGCACAAAAGAAAAAAAAAAAAAGAAAAAAAGGAAGCTGGGGAGGGGGAGGCAAAGGGTGGCTATTTTTTCCTTTCCATTTACCTTCAGAGTCTCAGAGCCCAGGCTGCGTTTTTAAGCTCACCTGATGAGAGCTAGTAATTACTTCTGAAAGGGAGCAGAAACACCTCAGCTCTGCTTTCTCTGAAGACCAAAAGCCCAGTTACTTCTGGGATGTTTTTTCAGCTGCATTTGCTGGAGAGAAGCGAGGGCTAAACCGCGCTCTGCCTAATGAAGCCATCTTCATTAAGCTTGCTCCCTTCCCCAGCAGCCCAGGAACACCAGTCAGATTGGGAATTGAAATCATGAAAAGCAACAGAACTGCATTTGAATTAAAAGGCTAAGCTACAAAGGTCTCCGACGGCTGCTCCGGGCTGATTAGCACGAGGCGCGTGTGGCACCACTGCGGCACAGAGCGAGTTTTCCGGAGCACGTTCCTGGATAAAGGCAGCGCGGCCGCGGGAGACGGGGAGGATGCAGGACGGACACGGCTCTGCCTTTCCCTCCCAGCGAGCAGGGAGGTCATGTTCTGGCAACCATTTTCTGCCCGGGCCCCGCAGCAATCACCACAGGGTTAAACGCTTTTCCGCTCCCCAAATTCCTCGCCCTGTCACTGTATCAAGGTTATCTATTATTGGCAGTGACAGGTGAAAATTAATCTCCTAATTATTTCTTGCTGCGTAATCTGCACTGAAGGAGTAACGTAAAAGGATTACAGTACACCCTCTACGGAAGGCTTTGCTGGAGAGCCAATCATCCAGGGAGATAGAGGGGATGTGGGAAAGAGATATTTATGACAGATTTCCAACCATTTTGAAGGCAGACCGTACCATAACTTTATAACCTACAGCTCTGGAGTGAGGATGTTCTTGCAGGTATCTTAACAGCCTAAATGCTTTTTATTGTTGATTCTTCCAGGAAAAAAACCTCCAAGATTTATACCCATCATGACCCATCTATGTACATATGTTTTTTACCCCCCAGAGAAACCTTATGGCAAACAGTGTATCCAGCCCGCTTCCACTCAGTATTAGAAATCTTGTAGCTACCTTCCACAGCAATTTGACTGTAACATTTTTTCCAAGAGATCACGAGCTAGACTGAGTACTTTCAAAAATAAAAATATTTTAAAAAACCACTTCATTTTGTAAGCAAGCTAGAAATATCTTTGGTAACAACACAAACAGGCACCTTGAAATGCTGGCTTTGTGTAAACTCTAACTCTCCTCCTACCACTCACCAGAAAGTAAGGTTTATTTTTACAGTATTAAAGAACACCCATTTTATTTATCTTCAACCCTTTCCACGCAGCCATATAAGGAACAAATGGATGATTTGGGAGTGCCTGTTTTTCTATATCCCTGTCAACAGCACCATCCTAGTTGAAGTTCACAAGAACAAGCAATCACAGGTCGTGTTTCAAATTACATTGGCTGCCTTGAGCGGTGCTGTTGTGCTAACCCATGCCTTGAGATGGTTAATGCAGGGGGTCACCGTGAAACCCTGGCAGGTAACGGGACAGGGCAGCAAGGAAGATCACAACCAGCAATCAAGTCCTGCCAGCAGCATCAGTCGCATTTATTTTCCATTTCCTTGATGGCAACCTGTTCTAGACGGTGCAGAAGCGCGACCAGTTCCTTTATGCAAAGTCTCAGTGCTTAAATCCAACGCCACGTTCCCCCTTGCTGGACAGCCAAGCCTGACACGAACTCTGACAGGGGTCAGCAGGGGTCACCGTTCTGGCTCGCGTTCCCGCCGACCGGGGTGAAGCGGGACAGGTGAGCGGGATCATCCCGAGCGGGATCATCCCGAGCGAGGCGCGGTCCGGGACGGCGGAGCCGGGGCCGTGCGGGGAGCGCAGTGCGCGCCCGCGGCCACGCGGTGGCGCGCGCAGAGAGCACCGCGAGCGCTCCCGCTCCGCGCCGGGGCCGCGCCAGGCGCGCTCCCGAACCCTGCGCGGGCCGCGCCAACCTCCGCCAGCGCGGCCGCCGTCAGGGGTCACTGCGCCTCCGCGGAGATGGGACCGCGCACCGCCGGGCTGGAACGCAGCGGCAGCTCCGGGGACGGGAGCTGGACCGAGCCGCCCGAAAAGGCTGCTGAAAGCACCGGCGCTCGGGTTTTTAAACGAGCAGCTGAAATTAGGCGAATTCCCCAGCGGTGACAGAGGTGTTAAGGTTGTTCGCCTTCCCCTCTGTTGGTTTTAACACCTCTGGGCCAGGCGCTGGGGCCGCCCGGCTCCCGGAGCCTCCCGGACTGCGAGCATCGACAGCGCTGAAGGGCAGCTGTGTGGAAATGAATGATTTTCCTCTTTAAGGCAACTGTTACTAAAAAACTAAGGCTGTATTTCAGTAATTTTTAACAAGTGCTTGCTTCTCCATCCGAAAGGCAGCTCCTAAGTGATCCTTAGGATATCACAAGGACTCTGAAAACACATAATCAGCTACTAAGTTTCACTGAATCCACACATCACCTATATACATTTCTATATATTTCATTTGCACCAGCACGAAGATAAGACAATTCGCGTTTACATCATTGAGGCTAGAGATTTTCTTCTCCTCTGGACCTATTTTCAACAAATAAACAGAAATAATTTAACAAAGCCTAGACCAGAATGTAAGCTCTTAATGGTTTACCCTTGGTGTTAAGAAAATGAGGAAATTATTCACTGGCATCTCTCATTTTGTGGACGTTTCAATCCTACAGTTACCTGATCTCTTGCATAGTAGTTATGAGAACAAAAGAAATGTGTATAGAGGCAAAGCACCCACCTACTAACATATCAGTGCTACTTCTAACAAGCCTGTTTTCCAATAATATGTTTTCCTTATGGAAATCTGAAGAACAAATTCCTATCCATAGGCATTTTCCCCAAATGCTCCATCATCAACCTCATTATGCGATACAGAAATTCTCCCAAGGGATATTATGTAATGGCAATCCCTCCTTCCTCCCCCTAAGGAGCATATTTCTCATTACATCTCCAAGTAATTGATCAGTCTAGGAAATAATTTCTGGTAAAACCATATGTTTCTTTACCTAGTTTAGAAATTCCATCTTTATTCAGAAGGATAAAAGACTACAAGAGACCCTAGAATTTCCATTTCTGATGCAGGATGCCAATCTTTGCTCAAACATGCTATTAAGCAAGGAGCAACATATTCTTATACCTGCCCGACTTTAGATCTTGCAAACTAATAAAGTCATTAAAATTAACCATTAACAAATAATTTTACTTGACTGAATCTTCTGTAAGGGCTAAAGACTGCTTCATATTCCAATACATCCAGACACCATAACCCCTAGATATCATGGGCCATTCAACACAAGGATGGTGGGAGTCAAGGAATAAAAAAAAAAAAAAAAGAAAGAAAATATTTAAGGCAGAAAATGACATACACATCTGTGCTTTCCAAAAGTACTGTACAGCACAGACTGGGCAGCTGAAGAATGCACCCTTTTCACTGCCCCTTCTGTCAGCACATCACCACTAAACACCATACCAGGTTTTAGTTTAAAAAGCAGCAACAGCAAACACTAATATTTGTACCCCTTACTGAAAGTTAACACTTCAAATTGCACATCCTTGCAAAACCAGGGCAAAATAAATATCAACTACTGCTAAATATCTGTAGTTTATCACTGGAATTCGAATCATACCGCAGTCCCTTTTTTAACTGTAAAATACCAGAGCTACGTGTGTCACTGGTATTTGATTTAGCCAGCCCAGGCCACAAGGTCCAACAGATGACTGCATGTCCTGATAGAATAACACCAGGATATATTTTGCTCCTTCGTTTGTTTATGAGAACAGACTGCCCCTCTCTGATAAACAAGGCTTAAGGTTTCACTCAGAATAGCCCACCATCAAAAACAAACAAAAAAATAAATAAAAAAAAAAAATCACTGTGTACTAGTGAAAACTCAGTATTCAGCTAAATAAAATACTGCCTGCCTTGTCTTATACCATTAATCTCCTCTGGAAAAGAAAATCAGGCAGCCCGAGCTAGTGCCTTTTGGCTTTAGCACATGGCAGTTTAAGGGAACTGCTGTGAGCAAAGAAGAAAATTCTTGAAGAGAGCATTAGGAGTCTGCCACTTGTGGGAAGTTAATGCTGTGTGTATAATTCAAGCAGCTCGCCCTTGTAAGTCTGTATGTGGGGAAAATCGGATTTATACATAAACATAAACCTCTGAAGTAAATTCTGATCAGGGATGACCAGAGATTTAACTCTCTAGAAAGAAGAATGGGAAGACTCTATTTTCCTGTAATACCTTGGCAGCCTTTTCCAGTTGAGCGAGGCTTGCTTTCAAGCATTGATAACGAAGTAAATAATTCCAGTTTCTGCGGCACAGGGGAGACCAGTTAAGGACGCTCTCCAAGACCCAAAGCAATCATTCAGAACAGTAACTTACATAACAAGAAATTATCTTTGTTACAAAATTAGGTTAAAAGGACCTCAGATACTGTAATGTTACAAAAAATCAGGACATGCCTTGAGAAGATTAGCTGGCAAGCAGCCTCCTGAGATGAATGCACAACTTCAAGAAGATTTTACAAGCCTAAAAACCAGTTTAAATTCCAGAGAGACGCACAAGCCTCTGCCATTTAAAAAGGTCCTTCTTTCCTTCCCTCTGCCCTCGCCTTATTCCCGAGCTCTTTTTCCAAACCATCTTTAGTTAACCAGTGACCTGGAAATCTTATTTCGCCTCCTCCCTCCCCTTTTCAAATTTGTCGCTTTAAACACACAAGGTTTAATTTCTTAATTGGATTAAATTTTTCTTTCAGGCTGAGCAGAGGGGCCCCGCAGCAGCCGCGGGAGGGGAGCTGCCCCCGGCAGCCCCGCACCCCGCGATCCCGCCGGGCCCGCACAACCTGCCCGGCTCGGGAGCGGCGGGGGGTTTCTCAGGCCAAAAGACACACGGAAAAAAAAAATAAAATAAAAAAAATTCACGATGACCATTTTCAGACTCGCCATTCCTTGTGGAGCGAGAGGCGCTGTGTCAGCACCGAAGGGGTTAAACCGCCGGGCACGGATTTTTGAGTTTTGTTACCGTTTTCAACAGCCAGAAATCCCAGACCAACACCGGCCTCATCCGGCAGCCGGCTACAGCGCCAGCCTGCCAGCAACACCCGGCACAGCCAAGTCGCGATATTCCGCTCGGGGGGATCACCGAGACGCCCCCGGGGCCGGGCTGCGGGGCCGCCACGGCCACCCGCGGGTGGGTGGTGGGAGCAGCCGGGTCCGCCGGGCTCCCCCGCGATGCCCCGGCTCCCTCCGGCCCCACTCCTGCCCGGGGGAGGCAGACGTTCAATATTTATTACTCCCCCTCCCCGCTCCCGCGAGGGTGGGAGGGGGGATGCGGTCGCACTGGAGGAATGTGCGAAATAGGGTGAAAACAAAAAAGCAGCTCGGGAGCGCATCGCATCCCGGCAGCTCCGCGCCGCTGCGCCTCGTCCTCGTCTTTTATTTTATTTAAACACACCCAGTTTCTCCCGCAAAAAAAACCCCAAACCCATAATTCTGCACGGAGAGCTCCTCCGTTCGCCTCCGGGAACGGGCAACGAGCGGCTCCTGCCCCTCCGCATCCCAAGCCTCGCATCCCTACCCCTGCTCGGGAGAACGCGACGCGAACCGCCCCGAAAAGCCACCGGGGCTGGCTGGAAAACCGAACCAACCTCGTCGGCCGCGCAGAAAACGGCACGAGAGGAGAGAAAGAAAAAGAAACACCCGGAGCCCGCACGCACGGAGCCACCGCACCGGCGGGAAGCGCGGCCACTTCCTCCTCCCGCCCCACCGCAAAGCCGCCAGCGCTCCCCGGCTGGAAAACGCTTCCCCCGCCGAGGGAACGGGGGGTCTGGGAAAGGGACGAGAAGCCCCCGGGGGTGGGTGCGGGGTCCCGCCCGCCCGGCGCTACTCACCGCGCGGCGCGCAGACCATGGCGAGCCCCGCCGGCCCGCGGGGCCCCCGCGGGACGATCCTCCGGGCGCGGCCGGGCGGGAGCGGGGCCGGAGCCGCTCGGGGCCCCCCCGCAGCGGCACAACGCGGCTCCCGGCCCGGAGCTGCCCCGGGGGTCCCGCCGGCCCCCGCCGCCTCCTCCCGCCGCGCTCCTCCGCTGCTTCCCTCCGCTCCTCCTGGCGCTGCAGACACCGCGGCTCCGCTCTTTTTTTGCTTCCTTTTTTTTTTTTCCCCTTGGGTTTTTTTGCCTTTTCTTCCCCCGGCCGAACCCGGGGCTCAAAGTTTGCGCCCCCGCGCCCGCTCAGCCCCGCAGCCGCCGCGCAAACGGCGCTACGGGTCCATCACTCCCGGGGGCCAAAAACCACGCGAGGGGGGCGAAAACCCCACGACCCAACAAAAAAAAAAAAAAAAAAAAAAAAAAAAGAAAAAAAAGGCAAAAAAAACAGTAAAAAAGAAAAAGCGACCCAGGCGGCGGCTCCGGCCGGCATCCGAGGAGGGGAGCAGGGGAACGCTCAGCGCCGCAGGCAGCGCCGGCACGGCCCCATCCACGGGCTTCCCCCGGCGGCGGCGGCGGCGGCGGGTTTCTTTCTCTCTTTCTTTCTCTCTTTCTTTTCGCGGTTCACGCCTCGGTAGCCATTATTCCCAAGCATGGACGGGGAGGCTCCGCGCCGAGCCCGCTCCGCTCCGCGGCGGCGGTGCCGCTCCCCGGGCGCTCCGCGGCGCGACTGCTCCGCGCGGCCGCGGCCGCCG
>NW_020884906.1:1499472-1503279 GCF_003945725.1 Corapipo altera
TGCACAGCATCCATGTGTGTGCACAGCATCCATGTGTGTGCACAGCACCTGTGTGTGTGTGTGCACAGCATCCATGTGTGTACACAGCATCCGTTTGTGTGAGGAGCCTGTGTGGATGTGTGTGGCCCGTGTGTGTGTGTATGTGGTCTGTGTGTGCATGCACACAGCCGGTGTCTGGGTGTTCACAGTGATGTGTGTGTGTGGTTTCTGTGAGCACAGTGCACGTGTGCACATGGTCGAGGGGTGGATGAAGCGTGTCAGAGCTCTCTGAAGGCACAGGCGTGTGCACGCCTGGTGTGTGCGTGTGTGTGCACGCTTCCTCCCCCACCCCACTGTGTTGATGGGCTGAGGTTGGGCTCCTTTCCCCCTATTTTCCATGTTAGTTGCAGCCTTGTGTGTCCCTGAGGTGCATTTGGACCCCCAGGGGATTTGGATCCAGGTGGAGGGAGAAAAGCAAAGGAAACGTTTAATCGTGATTAACCTTCCCCACTGCAAAACAGTTGTTAGTAGGTATGTTTAAAATATAATTACTATTGCTGTGATTCATAGGTGCTTTAATAAATGGCTAATCAATGGCCACAGGGCCGACGATCCCGCTGCCTGACATGCCTGGTTAGCGCCTGCCGCAGTAAACGTGATTCATAGGGACAGGGCCAGCCCTGCCCTCCTCTCCCCTGTGGGAGGGGGGTGTTGCACCCACAGAGCCTTCAGCACAGCCTCCTCCTCACTCAGCAGCCCCCAACACCCCACTCTGCACCCAAAACTCTGTTCTGCACACCAACACTCTGCTCTGCACCCCAAAATCCCCCTCTCAGCACAACACCCTGCTCTGCACCCCAACACCCCCCTCTGCACCACCGACCCTCACTCGGCACCTCACTTGGGGTGTCCACACGTGCCCCCAGCACTGCCACTGCCTCTGGGGGGTGGAATGGAACTACCCCCGGCTTGGTTTTCAGCTGGCCTGGAGAAATTATCTGAAAATCTTCAGGAAGAAAGGCGGTAAACATCTGTATACTATTAGATCCATTAGATGTGTTCATTATTTTATATTGATTGGTATATCACTACACAAAGTTAATATATTATGATTATTAGTATATTGTTAAATCATTAAATGCGACAGCAGACGGAATAAATAATTTCCAGGGGATGTCGGCCGACATTTAGAAATTGATGGGTATGTTTTTCCCTTTGCATCCTGGCTGGCTGCAGGACTGCAGCGACGCTCTGGCTGCTCTGACTGATCTCCTTCCCCTGCTTTCCTCTGCAAGTGAAGGCAGTGGGGAGAGCCTGCTCCGCCATGCCCAAGTTTGCATTTTAAAAGATGAAGCTGAATTAATACAAGCTCCAAAGAAACCTGTTGGACGAGGATATTCAAACCACTCGCGTCAAATGGGGAGCCACAAGAAGGATCTGCACCGGAGGCTGTATCTTGGTGTTGCTCAGGGAGAAGAACACCCTCTTGCAACACCGACAGGATTTTCGGGTGAAAACTCAAGAATGGAGCTGCCCTTCCACCAGCAGCACTGCCACCTGCCTCCTGCAGGTACCCATCCCCACCGGGGAGCACAGGAGCACAAGCATCCCCAGACCCTCAGCCCGGGCTCCAGGTCACTGGGGTTTGTGGATTTATGGCACAGCTCCTCACGGAACAGCAGATGTTGGAGAGTGTGCACATCTGTATCTTTACAGCAGGGGAGCTGGATGCCAATCAGGGTTAACTCGGGATAAATTTACAAGAGCACACAGCATGACCCAAGGTACCTCTTTATTGGCCTACTACAGGCCTGCTAAATGCATTGGCCGACTACTGCACATTAAAGCCACATGAGCTTATATGTTCAAAATGAATTTTACAGGAAGACACAGGGATAGAAAAAGGAGGAGAGCCTGTGTCACAAATGACATCCAGATGTGAAAACACTGTAAATACAAACATCAAAAGGCTCACCCCTCCACCTTCTGCAAAGACAACACTGGAGAAAGGACTTGCTGCATTTAAACAAATATTCTCGGCAAGGAAGCCAAGGAGCCTGCTGTCCCCAGTGCACAGCAAACCCCCACGGACCCGAGTGGGAATTAGCCATTTGTCAAGGCAAATATGCAGCAAATATTATGCCATCCTCTAGACAGTTCAACCTTGGATCAGGGGCAATGAAACGGGATGGAAGAGAAGGTGTTTTGCTAAGAAAACCAGAATTTTAAATATAATAACTCAAATCTGAAAACTGCACTCCAGAAAGCATGTGATTATTTAGATAAAGTCTCCAGGGCTATGACATACTTCTTACTAGAATCGATATCATTCAGGGACAGCTCTTAAGCCTTGCCAGTTGTATGAAATAACTAAATAAATAGGTGCCTTTTACAGCCTTGGTATTTGCCGCAGTGAAGATATGACTGGAGTGATATCCTAAAAAATCTGGGATATCTGGTGAACCACTCAGTAACTTTGTTTTAAGATGTGGGAAATTAAAGGCCATTCCATTCCCCTGAAAGGGCTCCAAAATCTCCACTCGCCTGGACCTACAGAGGAGCTGTCAGCGAGTCACTGCCAGTGAAGGACAAGTGTTCCTGGAGCCAAGGACTCATCCCATCAGTCACCTGTCACACTGTCCCTTGCCCTTCTCGCCTACTTCTGTCTGCAGTCAAACACAGGGGGGGACAAAGCTGGTTTGAAGCAGCACAGAATAAACCTAAAGCAGCATCAACAGGGGAAAGCACTTAACACCCTACCAGAAAGGCGGGGATTGGTGGGTAAGTGGTGCACGGGGTGCAATATCAGATGTTTATTCCGTGCTCTCGGTTCAGCTCAGCATGTGCAAACCACGATGACAACACTGGGTGTTACTTGCTTGAACTCTCCTCTCAGAGCAGCATGGCCAGGCATCGGGCTGGGGCAACGTGAAAGCGAAGCTTACACAGGGTGTATTCTTGTTTTCTCATCTTTTCAAGATGCTATCTGACCACCAACACCTGACAGGCGGTGTGAGAACACCACAGCAGGGACTCCACACCGAGCTGGCGCTAATCTCTTGAAGGTGCTGGGACACCAGGGTGTGGGGGCAGCCTGAGATGAGGCTCTCAGAGATGAGATAAGATGAGATGTGGTAGGCTGTGGCTACTGTTTTCACTCAGGTCTGACTCAAGGCTGCAGGATCACAGCCATCCACTCTACCAGTGATATCTGTCCCAAGTGGAGAGCCCTCCCTTCAGACGACTGCATCAGACCAGACTGGTGCTTGAAGAGAGCACGTACTCGCCTCACCCTGAGCCAGACCATGCTTCTTATTTTGGAGCTAAAAGCTTCAAGCAGTTTGAGACTGACAACAGAAGGAGAAAGCACTTAACCATTGTGTTGCATAAAGATATCATGAGAAAATCAGGATTTTACAGTTGAGAGAGTTGAAAAACACTCAGGAAGAGCTTGGATAAACTCAGGGTGAGATTCAATAACAGACGTCGTCGCCTCCTGCATTGTGTGTCCCCACCTGGGCTTCTGCTGGAGAGGAGCTTTATTGAATCTGTTATTGAACCTGTCCCCAGGCTGGAGCTGTGCTAGGGTACCCTCACAGGGCTTAAAACAGAAATGAAGTGACACAGGAATTTGCAGTGAAACTGTTAAAATATGTTGTGCTCTGATTTGCTTTAAAAGTCTGCAGGCACTGGGGGGGGAGCAGGCGGGAGCCAGCGTTGTGTCCAGCTGCCCGCCAGGCACCCAGAGCTGCAGACAGCACTGGAGCAGGACTGCAGCTCCCCATCCATCCATCCATCCATCCATCCATCCATCCATCCATCCATCCA